>NW_011494608.1:5721320-5725344 GCF_000754665.1 Bison bison bison | reverse complement strand
ATAAGACACTGATTGTGAACTTGTGTGACGTTTATGGTTTGTGCACCATTGGTTGGACGCAACCTGCCTTGGGCCCAACTCTCACCTCCGCTCGGGGACACGAGGCTGTGGACTTGAGCTCGGGAGCCGTGGGCCCACCGGGCAGCTGATGGGCCCTGAATCGCAACTCAGGTCAGAGGGGACCCTGCGCCCCTGTCACCCATGGGGCCCCCTTGGGCGTGAGCTGTGAAGCCCTTCCAGGGGGTGAACCTTGGCCTTTCGTCCCCAGGCTACCACACCACAGTGTTTGGCGTCTTCAGCGACTGTCTGCTGGACAGCCTCCCGGGAATCAAGACCAGTGGCTCCACAGTGGAGGTCATCCCTGCGCTGCCCCGCCTGCAGATCAGCACGTCTCTGCCCAGGTAGCGCCCGCGGGCACTGGGCCTGCTCGCTGACCCCAGGGCCCCTGGGAGTCCTGTGCTGTGCCCTGTGGCCGGAGCCTGGGAGCCGGAGTTACCCTATGACCTCGCGACCTCTGACCTCACGGCCAGAGTGTTAGTGTATCCAGGGGACCAACAGGCAGCGCTCTGCTTGCAGCAAACTGGAGCAGAGTTGAGGCGTTTCTTACTAAGATCAGAACAAAATGTGAAATTAGCCTTTGGAAACGTCATTTTTATGAGAAACAGTTGAGGCTTAAGAGAATTTAAGAAGTCTTATCTTCTAAAATAAAAACAGTCCTTTTTTTTTCTCTAGCATTATAGGAAAGGATAAAGAAGGAAGAGAAATCTCAGAGGGAATGACTTAATGCTTTCTGGTGTTTCCACTGTTTGCTCACTGAACAATATATGTATGTTTAGATCATACTGCATTTCATTTAGTATCATAGATTTCTCTTTGCATAAATATATAACATAAGCTAAAAGTTTTCTGTTTTAATTGCTTAAAAAAGTACGTCATGAAGCCATCTCAGAATCACATCCCCATTCATTTCCCTGCTGTTGGGATTTGGGACTGTCTCAGTTTTTGCTCATACAGATAATGCTTTATTGTTTATCCCTTGGGCTGTCTTTCTAAATGTGTCACGGCATTTTCTGGGATGTTTGGAAGGCTCAGTTGCCTACTCAGTGAGCCCCTCCTCAGTGCCAGCCTCGCCCACCTCCCCCGCACCCCCAGCTTGAGCCCGGCGTGTGGGACGCGGTCTTCGCGACCGCCTGCTCTGTGTGCTGCCCGCCTAGGCTTCCTCCCTGCTCTTTCCCCGCCGTGCCAGGGGCCAGCACCCTCTCTGCTTGTGTCAGCTGGGTTTCAGTTTTTCCAAATACCTTCCCTGCAAATCCAGATGGACTACAGTTCTCACTTGAGGAGGACTCTGTGATGAAATGTGGAAAGACGTCACTTACAGTGAGGACTGGAGTCAATTATCCTTACTTGACAGAGAAAATTTATTTCTTGACTCACAAACAGCTCTAAAGATATAAAATGCCAAGGAGTTCACGTTGATCCTCTGTGCTGTTGTTTTTGGAGAACGGGCTTTGGATGTGCTTTTTGACTCCGTCTGCCACACGCGCCTCCCCCGTTGATGGCTGGCATTTGTCCCCTTTCTGTCTCCAGAGCCTCCTCCCTGTGGTCACAGTGACCTCCTGGCCTGGAAGTGGCTTTGCCTCTTGCATTGGGAAGGGGACACCAGGGTGATGAGTGCTGTGGGCTGAGTGACGGTCAGTAGGACTCAGGCCAGAGTTTCAGACCAGGGCTGCAGTGCTGCAACCTCAGAGGTGCGTTGGGCAAGCCTCGGGGTCTCTGGCTGTACCCCGCGTGGTCCAGGGCCCCGCCAGCTGCCCCTGCTCCTGTCAGGGGTTTGCCAGCATCGCTCGTTGATTTTACTGGGATGTGGAGGCTGCTGTCTGTGCTTTCCACTTGTCTTTTCCTGCAGCTCCCACGTTATCATTTCAAAGGGTTCATTTGAGTTTTCTCCTTCAGTCTGTGGATTTTCCCAGGGCATTTCTGAGATTTAAAAATTTTTTGAGCAAGCAGCACGCTCAGGGATCATTTGAATTAATTCATTGTTTCACCTTTGCCCTCACCATGATGCAACAGTTAGTCTTACGGTTCATACACACATGAGCCAGTAAGGCCAGTGAGAGCCATCATGTGACCCAGGGCCGTCTGTGTGTGGACAGTGCTCAGTGTGTAGCAACTCGCCCTGGAGTTCCTGGTGGCTGGGCACCAATTCCACGCTGAAGCCACGGCTCCCTAGTCTGTGTGTCTGGAGTGCTTAAGTGTGGTGATGTGCATGACTCTAAAATGCCATCAATTTTTTTTCTGTTTTTCTAAAATTGATCATAATTCTTACTCTTATTTTAGGTCCGCACATTCATTACAGCCTTCCTCTGGTGATGAAATATCTACTAACGTGTCTGTGCAGCTTTACAATGGGGAAACCCAGCAGCTTGTTGTGAGACTGGAGAACATTGGGATGGAGCCACTGGAGAAACTGGAAGTGACCTCAAAAATCCTCACCACCAAAGGTAGGGGCTTGTCGTAGGTTTGACTGCAGAAATGTGTATTTGCAGAAGAGACACCTTGCCTTTTTTTTAAATACGCACACCATTTGTATCGAGGTGAGCAGATTAACAGTATTGTGATAGTTTCAGGTGAGCACCCGAGGCGCGCAGCCACAGCTGCACCTGTGTCCGCTCTCCCCAGACTCCCCTTCCATCCAGGCTGGCACTGAACGCTGAGCAGTTTCCCGTGCTGAATACAGTCGGTCTCTGTTGGCTATCCACTTTAAATGTAGCAGTGTGTTCACGACCTTCCCAAAGTCCTAACTATCCCTCCCTCGCACCAGCAACCATAAGTTCATTTTGTAAGTCTGTGAGTCAGAAGAGACCCTATAGATAACCAGCGTCCCGAAAGTCTAAAAACCTCTCCCACTTTTAATTTGACACCTCTGTAAAGCTGTTATCTTAAGTGTGCATGAAGAGCTCACAGAGGAAGGTGACGGAGTGCAGAACACACCTCTGTATCGCCTGTGCTCTTCACACCGATCAGGTGCTCAGCAGGCGTGTCCTGGAATGAGCGAGCAAAGAAGAGCACGTGCAGGCTCGGAAGAGTACTATCTGGGACCCGTCCGCCCAGCCCAGTGCCTGCTGTGGGTTCAGCACTCAGAGCCTGTGCACCCCTCTTCCAGTGATGCCGTTCCTAGTTCTAAGGCACACGTAGCTCGGGCTCACAAGACTGTGTTACATTTTGGATTCAGCATTTGCTCACTGTTTATCCTTCACATGCCTCAGCTCCCTCCTGGGTGAGCAGGGGAGGTGGTCCTGACATGTTCTAGGAGCAGAGGGAGGCCGCACAGGGTGGTCAGTGAGGTGAGTGAACAGTACTGGTCGAAGGGGGATACGCTGTGTAGGAGGAGGGCTGGGCGTTGAGAGTAGTAAGTGGAAATAAGATCAGCTCATCTAACGAAGTTAGAGAAATTGCACCGTCCGCGGAGACCAAAGACGAGCACAGCACAGGGAGAGCAAGCTGGTGGGACTCCGTGTTCAGCTGCTTTTGACTTAGGAGCCAGGTGAGCAGGTGTCCCCTGGGAGCCTGGGCACACCTGGCCCATCGAGAGCGGTGCCCCGGCTCTGGCGGTGAGCCTGTCCTCTCCGAGAGCGTCTCCAGGGTCTGATGCCGGGCGGGGGGCTTCAGAACTGCTGTTCCAGAGGCCAGTGGCGCCGTCACCCTGGGGGAGTAGCAGCTGCCCCACGGGCCCTCTGCTCCAGGCCATCGTCGTCATTTTATCCACGGTGCGGGCGGGGGAGGGGGAGAAATCTGCATTTCCCCGATGACCAGCGACGCTGAACGCCTCTGCTGTGGTCCTCCTCTGAGAGTCCACTCTTGTGCCGGCCTTCTCTGCCTTCTCTGTTCTGCCTTCTCTGTCTCTGGGTCTGTCTGTCTGCCCCTCTCTCCTGGCCCGCAGGCCGTCTCTGATCCTGAGTTTGAGTTCTGAGCTGGAACCCTGCGGTGTGAGTGCCTGCTCCTGCCCATGGCTGCCATTCCCCTC
>NW_011494608.1:5711173-5720794 GCF_000754665.1 Bison bison bison | reverse complement strand
CGTCCCCTCTCCGTGCGCCCGCCTGTGGCTGCTGTCCCCTCCCGCTGTGCCCGCCCATGGCTGCCGTCTCCTCCCCCTGCCCGTGGCTGCCGTCCCCTGTCCGTGCGCCCGCAGGTGCCTGGAGCTCTTCGTGGCAGCGCGGCTCTCCTAGTCCCTCTTTCGCTTTTGTGTCTCGGAGTCTTTGGAATTTTGGATGATCCTACCTTAATCTCATCCTTTCTTCCCTTTCTTTCCTCTTTTCAGGAGCAAGCACTTACGGATTAGGTAGAAAATGCCTCCCTGACATGAAATACCTTCATCTGGTATTCTGAATTTAATTAGTTGGTTATAGGAGTTGGTGGGTATTTGAACAAGTGCGCTAATATTGAATGACAGAAAATTGCAGAGTATATAATGGTAAAAATGTTCACATCTCCTGTAATTTTCCTTGGCTTCACAGCTTAGCCACTAGAAAATATCTTCCTTTTCTCAAATAAACCTAAACAGTCACCACATGTCCATTATTCATTGCAACCTGCTTCTCTCAGAAGCTCAGCTCCTCTCGTTTCTCCTTTGTGAACCCCTGGCGTCCGTGGCTCCGCAGGCCCCACATCGCCGGCTTCTGCCCCAAGCTTCAGTTTTTGTCACTTCTTCCCTTAAGCTCTCGTCACGTTTGTTGTCAGGAGCTAGTTTCAGCTTCTTGGATGTTGGTGCTGTCCGTGAACTTGAGGATAAACCCCCTCCTGTGCCTGGAAGCCGACCTGCTCACTTCTGTTCCCGCCTTTGCCTTCCTCCACGGGGTGACTGGGGTCCCCTTGTCTCAGAGGCTCCGGGAGACTTCTGAGGAGCCCTTCCACTCCATGGTTTTGCTCCTGCTGCGCTGGTCTCCCTCCAGCCAGCTGAGGGTCTCTCAAAGACAGCCAGTGTGTCTCCCCTTTAGTTCCAGGCCGGGTTCATGGGCAGTGCTCAGTCCTAGGGACTGTCCATGGAGAGGGACATGGTCGCTCAGTTGTGTCCGACTCTGTGTGACCCCATGGACTGTAGCCCACCAGGCTCCTCTGTCCATGGGATTCTCCAGGCAAGAATGCTGGAGTGGGTTGCCATTTCCTCCTCCAGGGGATCTTCCTGACCCAGGGATCAAACCCGCATATCCTGCTTTGGCAGGTGGATTCTTTACCTGCTGAGCCATTGGGGAAGCCCTGTTTAGGGAAAAAAAAATTCTCACCACAGTGGGAATAGAGGGGACATGTGGTCGGTTGGCTGGTTGTGTCTGAGAGGGGTTTTCTCCTTTCCAGGGTGGGTCTTGATGGGACCGAGCCAGTCTCGCTTGTCGGGTCGGGGGTCATGGGGGTGGAAGCGTGGGAATTGCCGTCAGGCCCCTCTCTATCCTTCCGTGCGCTTCTGCCCGTGCTCTCCTTTCACACCATCTCCCGGAAGCGCCATCAGCAGCTCAGTCGTCTCAGCGCTGCCTTTCTCGGGTCCCGCTTTCAGGGCTGCCCTGCCTGCGGTGTTCCTATGTTTTCCAACCCTTCTGGAGCTTACTCTCTGTATCAGCCATCCCCTCCCTCCCCAGCCTTTCACTCTAAAAATATTCAGGCAAATGGAGAAGTGGAGAGACTCTTACAGTGAACACTGCAAACCCGCCGTCTAGGTTCTGTAACATTTGACTGTATTTGATTTATCACGTCTGTCCAGCTTCCTGTCCATCCCTGATCTGTCTCGTTTTATTGTATCGTTCAAAATAAGTTGCAGATTACTGTGATTTTACCCACTGATCCTGTCGTGTGCATGTCATTAGGGTTCAGTGTTTGAACTCAGCTGAATGGTATTAATACTTCAGGTAGTTTTTTTTTTTTCTCATTAAATAATCACGACACTCATAAGAGGTCTTTTTTGGGGTAGGATGCTGGAGTCCCACCTTTCCCAGGGTTCCCGACTTTCCTTTGGAAAAAAGTATTAGGGGTGAAATACACAAGTCTTATGTTACCATTTGCTAAATTTTGACAAATACACATCTCCCCCAACTATTGTCAAGGTACATACATCACGGACCGTTGTCTTCCCCGCAGAAAGCCCTTTCCTGGCCCCTTCCTTTGCCTGCTCAGCCCCAGGGCAGGCACTTACCTGGCCGGCCCCCGGCCGGTGCTTACCAACGCAGATGCCGGAGGGCGGGGACACTGGGGGATCCCGGCAGAACCAGGGAGGTTCCTCCGGTGCTGGGTCCACCCGACACCATCAGCATCACCGCTGGCCCAGCTCTCAGTTCGGTCTCTTGGAGGGCAGGGGGGCAATTACTATGACCCTCACTCTGTGGATGGGGAGGGAGTCTGGATCACACAGCTGGTTCCGTCCTGTGTGTTTCCAAATGGCCATTCGAACCAACAACGTTTGCAATTAAGAAATGTCAGCTGTCGTTCCTTTTTAATGCTCATCGTAAGCTGCCACACATTTACACGTGGAATTAAAGTAATGAAAATAAACCATCTGCTTCCAAGATACACAGAGGGAGGAACTCCTGTCCCTACACTCTCTGGCACCAACAAGCTGTCAGCACCAGTGAGTGACATAACATCAAAGGGAGGGCGGGAAAGTGTCCTAAACTGGAACCTCCTCCACAGGGAGCTAAACGCTCCCTCTCCCAGTTCTGTGCTAGGTCTTGACAGCAATAGTAATTTTCACTATTTAGCACTACCGCACGCCAGCTGAGTGGTAGTAATACTTCAGGTTGTTTTTTTTTCTCTCTCTCTCACATTAAATAATCGCGACTCTCATAAGAGGTCTTTTTCGGGGTAGGATGCCGGCCTCCCAGGGGTCCCAGCTGTCATCTGGGTGCTCGTGGCACGCGTGTGTCCTCCGATCACACACTCCTGACATGGGGCCGGGCATTGACCATCTATCCCAGCACGACAAGGATTACTGCCCACGTCATGTCTGATTCTAATTGCAGTCTGTTTGTGAGCAAGTCTTTATTTGTAGGTGATTAAAGAGGCACGCTTCTGCCTTGACTTAAGCAATCATAAATTTCATTATAATTAAGCCTAAATTAAGAATGAGTTGTATTTGCTTTTCTGCAGATATTCTGAGATTCGTGTCAGCATGTCTACAAACATAGATACACACGTACCTGAGTATATAAATACACATACGCATCCCTTAATTTCTTTACTCTTCTGGTTTAATTTTTTGACAAGAAGCAGCGACTCCACGTTGGTGTGCTGAGCAGTTCATGGGTGTTTTGACTGAGGGGCGTCCCTGCTGCTCTCTCGTGTCGTGAGTGTAGCGGCCGAGTCTCTGTAATTAGAAGGTCCTCAGACGTGGAAGGTCAGCACAGTAACGGCTCCTCTGTTACTGTCACTGTCAAATAACCCATTTCACGTGACTGCACAGAGCTAAACTCTAGCATTAAAATAATGACTGTTATTTCTGAAACTATTTAAATTCCACCGGGGAGAACATTAGTGATACACGCTCCACTCTTGATTTACGTTTATCTCGTTTCTGCTGACAGCTTATCGTTGCATAGGGTTTTGAAAAGCCCCCCGGACATTCCATTTTGTAGTCCAGTAATGAAGGGAAGGAGATCCAACCAGTCCATCCTAAAGGAGATCAGTCCTGGGTGTTCAGAACTTGGAAGGACTGATGTTGAAGCTGAAACTCCAATACTTTGGCCACCTGATGCGAAGAGCTGACTCATTTGAAAAAACCCTGATGCTGGGAAAGATTGAGGGCAGGAGAAGGGGACGACAGAGGATGAGATGGTTGGATGGCATCACCGACTCAATGGACGTGGATTTGGGTGGACTCCGGGAGTTGGTGATGGACAGGGAGGCCTGGAGTGCTGCGGTTCACGGGGTTGCAAAGAGTCGGACACGACTGAGCGACTGAACTGAACTGAATGAAGGGAAGAACCAGAAAGGCCCACCTTTGAGGCATAAAAGCTCATCAAACCCGACAGGGAAGCAGCTCAGCTTCGTGTACTGCTGCAGCTAGGAGGGTGGTGCGTGCACTGTGGCCCTCTGTGTCGTTACTGAGGTGTAAACACCTTGGTGGTTTGGCTGCAGAACGTGAATACGCCGTTCCCTGTGAGTGGGCCTGCTGTTGTGTGAACATGTCTCTCTTAGGACATGGAACTTAATGCAGAAACTGGCAGCTCAGTCAGCACCCTTTCTGAGGGCACCCTAAGCTTGCAGGCAGTGGGGGCTGAGGGTGTGGCAGGGCCTCAGCATCTTGGCCGGGATTGGCGTTTCAGAGAGAAGTTGGTCCGATTTGCTGTGGCTGGTGGAGAGGCGTTAGCGCACACGGCTGTAGTCCTGGGGCCTGGGATCCGGGCTTCCAGCACCCGGGGCCCACATGGAGGGGTTGTCCATGCTGGCTCCAGCTCGCCTGGTGTCTCTTACTCCCTTCCATCCTGAATTAATCTACGAGATAGAAAAGTAAAGACAAAGACTGCCTTAGCCCCGTTGACACACACTGTAGACTGTGCGTGACTGGGTCGTGGAGAGGACCTCGCTCCCACTAGTGCCTTGGGGGGACGCAGTCATTTGCATTGTGGAGTCAGGTGCGGGCCAAAATCCCAGAGACGAATACGTTCCAGCAGGTGGCTAGAGTTTCAGGACTGGAGGTCACGTCAGTTTGTAACTTAAATCAGTGTTTTCCAGAATAGGCTGCATACTCAAAAGTAAAACAGTTGCTGGCAAGTGTATAGAGTCTGTGTGTTCTGTACATTGCTCTGTAGTAGGAGGGTGCTCTTGAGAACAGAGTGCAGTGTTCTTGTCCAGGGTGGTGCTCACAGACGCAGGTGACGGCCTTGCCGCAGCCGCGATTCTGGAGTTTTCTGGCGCTTTGATCCATCACATCTTACAGGGTCTGCATCTTCCCTTGCTGTTGAAGATGCACTGGATTTTCCTGGGGGATTTCTGGGTCTCAGGCTGCCTCTGTCACATGAGCATTATCACCTTTGTTGCTGTCATTGTAGAAAAACTGTACGGCGACTTCTTGAGCTGGAAACTGGAAGACACCCTTGCCCAGTTCCCTTTGCAACCTGGAAAGGTGGCCACCTTCACCATCAGCATCAAAGTGAAGCTGGACTTCTCCTGCCAGGAGAATCTCCTCCAAGACCTCAGCGATGGTAAGCTCTCCCCGACCCTAATTAGCACGTGGCGGCCCCCAGACACATGGCAGCGATCCCCGTCCCCCCAGCCCTGCTGTTGTGTCTCTGCCTTGTGCTTGTCATGCATCAACTCAAGCAGCGTGAGACTTCTCCCAGGCACGCACTCAGTGAGTGAGTTACCGTGGACGTGGAAAGTAATAAAAGTACTTTTTAGTTG
The DNA here is from genome assembly GCF_000754665.1 of Bison bison bison. NCBI lineage: Eukaryota > Metazoa > Chordata > Mammalia > Artiodactyla > Bovidae > Bison > Bison bison. Next base: position 5,715,488 of record NW_011494608.1, on the reverse strand, counting down.
AATGGTTTCTTAATTTGCACTCTCTGCCATTTTGTGCTCATTTGCCAGGAGGTCATCCTGAATTAGTGGAATATAGGAATCACTGCGTTTTTTTTTTCCAAGTATAACTGCTGTGATCCCTTAGACATATAATTAGCTGTGATTATAAAGTTCTCCTTCAAAGTCTGGTGATTTCTATAAAGAGATGGAGTGTGGAGAAAATGGAGCTTATTTTTGTCATAACATGAGGACTAGCTGATTAGGGGTAAGACTGGGTAGATTAATTGTGTCAGTTTATGAAGCATGGGGGCATCATGGGGTGTATCTGCTCAGGCTGCCAGAGAGAGCACCACAGCCGGTGTGGCTGCCGCACGCACTTGTCTCCTCGCGGTGCTGGGGGTCGGGGTCCAGGGGCCAGCGTGGCCGGGCTTTGTGAGAGCCTCCTTCCTGGCTTGCAGATGGTGCCTCCTCACCGTGTCCTTCCTTGGCAGAGAGTGAGTGAGCCCGGTGTCTCTTCCCCTGCCCACAGGGATGCCAGTTTTCTCAGACTAAGGCCCCACCCTGTGGCTCATTCGCCTTTCATCACCTCCTCAGGCCCAGCTTCAATTTTAGTCACACTGGAGGTTGGGGCTTCAACACATGGATTTGGGGGCCACTGCCAGTCCAAGGGTGGTGTTGGAGACAGTCACTGGATCCCGTTGCTAGCACTTAGGAACTATGTGACTTTGACTTCTCTCTCCTCAGCCTCCTAACTTATGAGATGACAGTAATCCCCCATTTGTGCAGTTGCTGGAGGATGTTCCCTTCACCTAGAATGTGGTGAGGGGTCAACAAGTGTTGGTTATATCATACCCCCTCTCCCCGCTTATGGGTTTACAGTATTACAAGGCATGTAACCACCTCTCATTAGGGACAGACACTCCACCGGGCTCTTGGAAAGCAGAGATGAATTCGTGATGGCCTGCCCCCTGGACAGCAGTAACAACGGCCGCCTGATGCAAAGAGCTGACTCACTGGAAAAAGACCCCAGTGCTGGGAAAGATTAAGGGCAGGAAGAGAAGGGGCGACAGAGGATGAGATGGTTGTATGGCGTCACTAACTCAGTGGACGTGAGTTTGAGCAAACTCTGGGAGATAGTGAAGGACAGGGGAGCCTGGCGTGCTGCAGTCCATGGGGTTCCAAGAGTCAGACACAACTTAGCAACTGACCAACAACACACTAAGTCCGTGACACACTCATGACGTGTTCTCTCTTGCACTCTCTGGAGTATACCTATTAAAATTTTTAAATGTTAATGAAGATTGAAAAGTAAGTTTACTGTTGGACACACAAAAAACGGAAAATACTGTGTAGATTTAACAATACACAAGGACTTAAAAATGTCGGGTGAAATGGATACTTTCTCTCTGTAAATGACTTTATGCCGCTGGACTGCATCTTTCTGTAAGTAGACAGAGACTTCTTTTCCCCAAGAAGGGAGTTTGGCAGAGTCAGTGGTGCCCAACACCTATCCTGGGAAGGCTTGATGAGCTGTCATCCCCAGGGGTGTGTCCAGGCAAGTGGATGTCCAGCTGAGGCCCTTGGATGTGAGAGCTGAGGGAGCGCACGGTGACCGTGCTGCTGCTCACTTGGGTGGGGTGCCCCTGGGAGCGAGAGAGCACAGACCCTTCGGGTGGAAACCAAAGCTGCTTCCGTTTTGGTGGCTCTTGGACTTTATGTGTTCAGCCTTTAGCTACAGAATTCTGGAGGACTGCCTCTGCCCTCCTAAGCTGAAAGTAAAGTTGCAGCTTGGGATTTATAGTCTGAAAATACCTTCTTCTCACTTTTAAAATAAAACCAAGTGGAAGAGAACTGGAGTTAGGATCACCCACTGGTCCCTCGGCGTAAGGCTGTCTGGTTTCCGGTCGGTTAGGTGAAGCACAGGTGTGCACTGGAGCATGGCTGTCACCAACGAGATGCCCTCTTTATTTATTTTTGTACTGATGTGTATTTATTTTTGTGATGCAGCATCATGGTTTATGGGCATTTATATTAACAGTAGAACAGAATTAGAATATAGTTTTTACTGTGTGTTAAAGTAATCTACTTTTACACAAATTTGTGTTAACGTATCTAGTGGTCTGGCAAATACAGTATTTGAAGTGAGATGCCCTCTCCATGGTCTCCCCAGGTGGCACAGTGATAAAGAATCTGCCTGCTAATGCAGGAGATGCAGGAGATGTGGGCTCAGTCCCTGGGTGGGGACGATCCCCTGGAGGGGGAAATGGCAACCCACTCCAGTACTCTTGCCTGGAGAATCCCATGGGCAGAGGAGCCTGGGAGATGCCCCACGGGCGGTGCTTGGTCTGGCAGTTTCAGAACCTCTAGCTGGGGTTCTGGATTGGCTTTTCAGGCAGGCTCTCACATTAGCTGTGGTTTCTAAATCTATATGCCGTTTCATAAACTTGCAGAGGGACTTCCCCGCTGTCCAGTGGCTGAGACTCCAAGCTCCCAGTGCAGGAGGCCCAGGTTTGATCCCTGGTCAGAGAACTAGATCCCACATGCTGCAAAACGAAAGGTGCTGCATGCTGCAACTAAGCCCTGGAGCAGCCAAATAAATAAATATTTTAAAAACAACAAAAACCTGCAGCAGTAAATGCAGCTGCCATGCAGAGCAGGACACGGGACCCAGTGTGGGCTGTAGACACGTGGCAGAGAATTTGTTGACCATTGTTAGATATTGCATGTCAGATCTGGACCAGCCACTTTATTTGCATTATTTCTATTTAGTCTTCCCAACACCTCTATAAAGTAGATGATTCCGTTTTGTTTAAAAAAAAAACAAGTGGGAGGATTGTTCTCCATTAGAGGAGGTGGAAGAGATCTAACTCTGATGCTATCTATGTGCAATTCCTAATTGTGTCCTGGATTAAAAATAGACTCTGAAGACGTTTTTGGGCCTCAGCATTCTGGCCGAGGTGAGAGAGAAGCCCTGATCTTGGCACTCGTTCTGTGCAGCCGAGAAAGCACGGCACCCCCTGCCCCGCTAGTCTCGACAATGCCCCTCAGGGAGGAGGCCTGGCTGACTTGGTCTCTCTGGGCACTGAACTGCTGCCTTCAGGGAGGGTGAGCTGGGTAGAGTTAGTGCGTCCAATCTCAGTGTGTACTGTGGCTTGTCTGCTGGGTCCCTGGGCCTCCACAGAGGCCCTCTCCTGTGTGCGTGATGGTCTAAATTAGTGTTCTTTGGGGAGAAGACAGCAGAAAACTCTTATTCTGCCAGGATAGTGAAACCACTCTCTGCAAGAGCAAGTTTAAACTGTCTTCAGTGATTGCTGTGGCGGACATAGGGTTGATCCTGGTATTCTGAAACTGTGTGTTAATGTAGAATCAAGTTAACGATCCGTTCTGTGGTAATCTAATTCTAGCACCTGACTCTGCTGCTGAATGCGGATTCTCACGTGGAAGAGGTAACTGATGTAAGGTGACAGAGATGAAGTAAAAACCCGTGGTCTAGAATTTAAATAAAAGGTAGCAGGAAGAAATGATGGGGTGTGTAAAGATCATCCATCTGCCATGTCTACTCCAAGGCCTAGACACCCAGCAGCTCAGCCGCAGTGGGCCTCCTGACGCCCGCGTCCCGGTGTTGAGAGAAGCCTGGGCTTCCTGGAGAAGTGGCCCCATCCGGGGCTGGGGCAGGAAGTGTCTGTGGTGAGGTGGTCTGGGAATATCCTGCGGAGCCTGCAGCAGGGAAGCTGTCAGAGCAAAGGTGCTAAAGAGGACCCGACGTGAAGGGGCTGCTGCCGGCAGTCCAGGCTTCCGCGGGCTGATGGCTGCACTTCAGTCAGGGCTTCTGAGTGCTTCCGGAGAGGGTCTCCCGCCTCAGAGTGATGGGGAGAGCGATGTCGTCCTGAAAGTGACAGGTAATGAGCACGTGTTCCGCCTCTCCGTTCAAACGTATGGTCGGACGGCCTGAGAGTTGACGGCAGTCTCTTCACAGAAGCATTCCAGCCAGCGCTTGAGAAGGGCGGGTAGAATTAGAAGCCCGCCACTTTGCAGTTCCTAACCAATTTTGGGTCGAGACCATGAGCATCCTCACAGCAAAATAAGAGACAGGCAGGCGTTATGTTCCTCCTGATGGGAGAACACACGCCGCCTGTGAGTTCGTGTCGCCCCACATCACACCTGAGACTGGCGGGCACTCCCGGCTCTCCCTGCCGATTCACGAGAACTCGGCCGACAGAGAAAACCTGAGGCTCCTCCGGTTCAGACAATGGTCAGCTCTGCAGGCAGCCTGGTTCCGTCAGCACGTCGATGCGAGGAAAGAAGGGGAGGCAGTCCTGGAGAGGGGCGCTGGGGA
>NW_011494608.1:5708735-5710781 GCF_000754665.1 Bison bison bison | reverse complement strand
GGAGTGTGGCCTGGCACCGGGCCAGGCGCTGGGACGGCCTGACTCGGGGTGAGCCGGGCGGGTGGGTGGGGCTGGAGGCTCAGGACAAGGAGGGGGTTTAGGTCGGGATGGTAGGTTCGGCGGCTGTGGAAGGCCTGAAACTCAGGGAACTAGCTCAGACTCTGTTGGCGAGTCCCTGAAAGTTCTCTGAGCAAAGGCTGGTGTGATGGAGACTGGGAAGAAGGTGGGTGGGTGGCTTGGTGCCGCGAGTCTCCTGGTGCAGCAGGTGGCAGGTGTGAGGGCTCAAGGGTGCAGCACGTAGATGTGAAGCAAGAGAGTGCAGCGGGTGGGTGGGCGGCAGGGAAGGATTTGTCTCTACCTAGCATGTCCGACAGTCACTGGGGGCCTGGGGTGTTTGCAGCATGGGGTTGAGGAGCTGGCCCAGCATTTGGTGAGCTGTTAGAATTTGTTCTTGCCTGAAATGTATAGTTTGTTAAGCTAAGACAAAATCTGCCTATGGTGTAAGTTCGAATCATTTCAGTTCTTTGTACAGAGTTGGAGATTTGGGTTAAAAAAAAGAAGGCATGTTTACCTTCAGCATTTCATTACGTTTGCATCTTCACAGTTTGAAGATTCGGCCTCTGACCGTTGCTGGGGAGTGGTTTTCTTTGCAGCCCTTGTATGGAACCCTGTGTGTTCCCATCCTTAAGCTGTCCCTCCCCGAGGACTGTACCTGAGACCTGGTGGCATCGAGCCCGCCTGCCCTGGTCTGCCGCTCTCCGCAAAAGCAGATACTTGTTCTGGGAAGATGCAGTCTCACTTTTTAAAGACCACTTTTAAAGTCATCTTGAATTACCCAGAAATCAAATATCAGTTGTAATCTTAATACCAAGAGATTTCTTGTTTTCTTAATTCCTAGATGCCTGAGGCTTTCATAAAGGTGTGATTTTCTTTTTACTTTTTTAGAAGATGTTCTTAACTTGGATTTTTTCTGAAGCCACAGAGTATGGAGGCTGGAAGCTATACTGTGTCTCTCCCCTATTCCCCCTCACCTGCCCCCCGCCTACCCCGTCTCCCCTTCCCCACGTGAGAGCATGTGATGGAGGTGCTGGCTGCTCTCCCTAAAACCCCAGGAAGGAGCTGGACGGTGGCCTCAGAGCCTGGGCTCTGTGCCCGCAGCCTCTGGTCCCCGGGGCCACTCCGGCTCCCTGCTGCCACAGTCGTCTGCATTTCTGGTCTCGCTCACTACAGCGCCCCCAGACTGAGACGGGGCCAGGGCCATCTTTGTCTTTAATTCTAAAGTCTGCTCCCGGCCTGGAGGTCTCCTCCCTCTTGCTTCTCCACCTTGCTCTCCGTCCGTTCCATGTGCTGCCTCTTCCCTTCTGTCTTGACCTTCACAGAGCAGAGTCGCTTGGAGCTCTATCCAGCGTCCTCTCCTTCCTTTCCAAGTGTGCTCTCTTGCCTCTGCTCAGATGGCTTTAGTGACCATCAACCCCACCCCACTGCACCGCCAGACCTCTTCTCTGCACTCCTGGTCTGACTGTGGGCTCCGAGGGCTCTGTTTCTGGGGGAGATGGGGCGGGTGAGGCCAGGGGGAGGCTTGCTTGGCAGTTGCCATTCCCCTCCCCCAGCCGTGGGGGTTTGCACCCCTGCCCTGCACTCTACTCTGTGCTGTTCCTCCGCAGACGAAGGCCTTGATCCCGTGGGGACAGGGGAGGGGCTGCTGTGGGGCAGTGGCTCTGGCCCCCTCCCCCCCAGCCCCAGTGGGTGTCCTCTGGTCCTTGCCCTGGTGGAAGATCATACGTGGTGTGCATGGCAGCCCTCGGGGCTTCCTGCTCCCCTCGCCCATGCCAGGCCTTCGCAGGCACTTGCAGTATCCCGCTGAACCTGTGAACTGGTGGCCCGCAGAGGCACCTGTGCTGGGATCCTGCTTTTCTCTGGAGGTGCCTGCCCACAGATTTCAGGTTAGTTTTCTCTAGCACTTCATTTCTCTCATCAGTTCAGGACAAGTCAATTTCCAGCTTGTCAAGTGTCTTCTTGTCTTCAGGATGGAAGCGATGTTCCCCA
>NW_011494608.1:5697759-5708635 GCF_000754665.1 Bison bison bison | reverse complement strand
TGTCAGACTACACGCTGTTTTTGTTGTGTGTTCATCAGGTTCTCTGCTTTTGTTCTCAAGGAAAAGGTTAACGGTGCAGCGGATAGCTGGCCCCTCATTATGTTCAGCTGATGTTGCCCACCAGCCTTCTGACTCATAAGCCGTCATCTCACAGCTCGATGGCTCAGCCGAGGGAAAGGTCAGGCTGCTTCTGCTTCCTGGAGCTCCGGGGGCACCTCTGAGCGAGACAGAGAGCTGGGCTCTTGCCCCCGCCGTCTCATAACCTGGGGGTCCCCTGGTCCTCTGGTCCCTGTGAGCCCGCAAGAGGGACAGCTGACTCAGGTCTGAACTCAGGTTGGAAAATAACTCTCTGAACCACCAGGAGAGGATGAAATCCAGGTGTTTGTCATTCATCAGCAACAGGTGATCCTCCTGCGGGCACTGGGGCTGAGGTCTTCTGGAACATTTGCTCACATGACCACCATGGTGGTGGTGGTGATTCTCAGGAGACAGATTGGGTGTTCAGGAAAGGTGATTGAAGAGGATTTTTCCCCTTGAAAGATGAAAGAGGTGACCTCTGTGGATCCCTGCAGGCTGGCGTGCTGTGAGCTCGCGACTGCACCAAGGCTTGTCAGTTCTGTGTTCTCAGTCTCTTCAGCTCATCTCTCCACGCCCACCATCAGCGCTCTGCTTCAGGCTCTGGTCACTGATCATCTGGACCTTGTTGGGAGCCTTCTGAGTGGTCTCCCAGCAGCTCACTCTGCCCTCTCTTCGCTGTTGTCCATGGTTTCCCTGCAGTCCTTTCTCCGAGTGGAACCTGTCCACGTCCCACTCCTGTCCCGCACCTTCCAAGGGCCCTCACCTCCAGGACGGTGGGCGTGGTCCTGCCCTGGATGCCTGTTTGGTCTCCTTGCCCACCTATCTCTTCTCCATCATTCGGTTTGTTTGCCAGAAACACTGAATTACTTATGTTTCTGACTTGCCATGTCTTCTTAGGCCTACTGCCTTTAGTGTAGACCAGAGAGGGAGTCTGGAGAAGGCAATGGCACCCCACTCCAATACTCTTGCCAGGAAAATCCCATGGACGGAAGAGCCTGGTAGGCTGTAGTCCATGGGGTCGCGAAGAGTCAGACACAACTGAGTGACTTCGCTTTCACTTTTCACTTTCATGCATTGGAGAAGGAAATGGCAACCCACTCCAGTGTTCTTGCCTGGAGAATCCCAGGGATGGGGGAGCCTGGTGGGCTGCCGTCTATGGGGTCACACAGAGTCGGACGCGACTGAAGTGACGTAGCAGCAGTAGCAACAGAGAGGGGGTCAAACCCTGTTGCATGTTGGAATCAGCTGGGGATCTTTAAAAGCTCTGCCTGGCTCGTGCTCTGCTGCTGCTGCTGCTGCTAAGTCACTTCAATCATGTCCGACTCTGTGCAACCCCATAGATGGCAGCCCACCAGGCTCCCCCATGCCTGGGATTTTCCAGGCAAGAGTACTGGAGTGGATTGCCATTGCCTTCTCCGGCTCCTGCTCTAGACCTCATGATTTCATAGGCATAGAGTGTGACCTGGGCCTCAGGATGTTGTAAAGTGTCCCAAATGGTTCATGTAAACATCCAAGTTTGGGAACCATTGACAGAGACTCTCTTTCTTCCAGAAAAACTTACTCATTCTCCAGGTCAAGTGTTGTGTTCCCCCTCTCAATTTTTGGAAGAGTCTGAGGCGGATTGGTGTTAATTTTTTAAATGTTTGGTAGAATTCATCTGTAAAACCATTTTAATTATCTGCTTTAGTTTTTGAGGGAATCGTGTGTGTGTATGTGTATATATATATGTATATATATATATAAGGGACTCATAAGTACTTGAATGGGAGTGGATATTATGGAATGTTTGACATTATAGAAGTGTAACAAAGTACTAGCATTCTGTTCTAATCAGAATACTAGTAATACATGGATCACAGGGAATAACAGGATGAGGTGGTTGGATGGCATCACCGACTTAGTGGACATGAGTTTGAGCAAGCTCTGGGAGATGGTGATGGGCAGGGAAGCCTTGCGTGCTGTAGTCCATGGGGTTGCAGAGAATCAGACACAACTGAGAGACTGAACTGTTCTAATTAAGTAACAAGACTTAACTTCTTTCTTGGTTTTTATAATGCAGTGTGTAGTTGAGTAAAATAAGCAATTATGGCGTGTATTTTCCCCTCCACAAGTATTTCTGGAGTGTCTGTTCCATGCACAGGCACACCTTGGAGACACTGTGGATTCAGTTCCAGACAACCGCAAAAAGTGAACACTGCGTACGGTGGGTCACAGGGTTGTTTGTGTCTCGGTTCTTATAAAAGTTATGTGTATACTGTGTTCTGTTCAGTGTGCAGTAGCATTGTGTCTGAGAAAATAATGCACATGACTTAGTTAAAGATGCTTTGTTGCTAAAAAATGCCAAAACAGCTATAATAGTAACATCAAATATCACTGATCAAAGATATAATAACAGATACAGCATAATAATATTGAAAAAGTTGGAAATACCGTGAGGAATACCGAAATGCAAGACAGACATGAAGTGAGAAAATGCTGCTGGAAAAATGTTCCCAGCAGGGTTTCCACAAACCTTGAGTTTGTAAAAAGTGCAGTCTCTGTGAAGTGCAGTAGACTGAGGTGTGTCTGTGCTCTGCTGCTCTCGGGATGGTCCTGAGATGTAAAACGAGATGTAGCCCCTGCCCACAAGGAGTCTCGCATCCCGGGCAGTGCTGTCTGTCAGAAGTCTGTGCCGGGGGAACTCCAGGAGGGTGACCAGGGGTCATGTGTGGCTTTGGTCGGCTGTGATGGGGACAGTGCGTCTAAAGATCCCAAGTGTTATTTGATTTTAATCACTTTGTTAATCACTCTGTTAAGACTGCACAGGTCTGATGAGAGAGACAGGCGGTTTCACATGTAAATGAAAAATTGCAGCTTTGCTAAGTGCTGGACAGGAGAGGTACCTGCTGCTATGACAGGAAGGGGGCAAGTCTTGTCTGCAGAGGTGATGATGGAGGCAAAACTCACAGGATGAGCAGGACCTGAGGGCATGAGAGGAGGAGGGCTGGGAAAATAGTTTTTCATGCATGTGTAAAAACTGTGGCAGAAAGCAAGTTTTGGGAACTTAATTTTTGAAAAGTGTGTGTGTGTGGTGAGAGAGAGAATTCTTACAGTTATTCCATAAGAGAATTTGTATTAACAACCGATTTATTGGTGAGAAAAGGTTGCAGGGGATGATGCTAGGGTGAACCTTTCCTTTTGATAATTCCTAAAACTAATGTTCTGACTTGAAGCCATCAGCTTTGTGATTTCTGTGGTGTGGCTAACTCTTTAATGAAGAAATAATGACTTTCCCGATCTTCCAGGGTTGTGCGGTGCTTGAGGACTGCTGTGAAGAGGGCTCAGACATTCAGGCTGTAATTTGAATTTCTTGTTTTTAAAAGAACAGCATGTGTCATTATTTGGCCTGGGACTACTGCTCTCTTTATCATCTTGTGGAAAAGGCATTCTATTTCCAAATTGGCAGTACTCTGGTTTGGTTTTTTCTGAATCTTATCCTAAAATAACATGCCAATTGAGCTATTTCTGAGGCTTTCTTCAGAGAATTGATGTTCATTTATTCGTGTTTCTAAGTAGGAATGGAATAATACATGTAAACAAGGTATGAAAGATGTGTTAGACCAGAGCAAAAACGTGAGTGCAGCACTTATGAGCACTGTTGAGAGCACTGCTGTTGATCAGTTATCAGTGTTGATCTTTGCCGAAGTTGGGGGCAGGGGCTTGGCAGGGCCTGGGCTCTGCCGCTGTGTCCAGTGCTCCTTGAGGCGATTGGTTCCGGACAGAGAAAGAAGGCTGAGTGCTGAAGAACTGATGCTTTCGAACTGTGGTGCTAGAGAAGTCTCTTGAGAGGCCCTTGGACTGCAAGGAGATCCAACCAGTCCATCCTAAAGGAAATCAGTCCTGGGTGTTCATTGGAAGGACTGACGCTGAAGCTGAAACTCCAGTACTTTGGTCACCTGATGCGAAGAGCTGACTCATTAAAAATACCCTAATACTCGGAAATTTGAAGGCAGGAGGAGAAGGGGGCGACAGAGGATGAGATGGTTGGATGGCATCACCGACTTGATGGACGTGAGTTTGAGCACACTCTGGGAGATGGTAAAGGACAGGGAAGCTGGGCGTGCTGCAGTCCATGGGGTCCCAAAGAGTCAGACACAATTTAGTGACTGAACAAGAGAAAGAGAACACACCTGGAATTTGAACACGTCCTCATGTGTCTTAACATTTTTTTTTTTTTTTATTGAAGTCTAGTTGATTTACAGTGTTAATTTCTGCTATATAGCAAAGTGATTCAGTTATACATATATATTCATACTCTTTTCCGTCATGGTTTATCATGGGATATTGATGATAGTTCCCTGTGCTATACAGCATGCCCACTAGTCTCTCCATCCTTCACTTCTTTGAAGATTTCCTTTTTTTTTTCTTTTCTTTTTTAACTTTACAATATTGTATTGTTTTGCCATATATCAACATGAATCCACCACAGGCAGACACGTGTTCCCCATCCTGAACCCTCCTCCCTCCTCCCTCCCCGTACCATCCCTCTGAGTCGTCCCAGTGCAGCAGCCCCAAGCATCCAGTATCATTCATCGAACATGGACTGGCGACTCGTTTCATATATGATATTATTCATGTTTCAATGCCCTTTTCCCAAATCATCCCACCCTATCCCTCTCCCACAGAGTCCACAAGACTGTTATATACAGCAGTGTCTCTTTTGCTGTCTCGTATACAGGGTTATTGTTACCATCTTTCTAAATTCCATATATATGCATTAGTATACTGCATTGGTGTTTTTCTTTCTGGCTTGCTTCACTCTGTATAATAGGCTCCAGTTTCATCCACCTCATTAGAACTGATTCAAATGTATTCTTTTTAATGGCTGAGTAATGCTCCATTGTGTATAGGTGGCACTTTCAGGCTCCCATTTCAGAGCTCCGTTACCAGGGGTGACTGGTGTCCTTATCTTTGAATAGGCATCATCTGCTGTGGTATCACCTGATTCTTTTCCCCCTTAACCATCTTTAGAAGGGGAGAAACTCAGTAATGTCCTGAAGCTAACAGGACTGTCCAGTGGTTTAAAAGTCCACTGAAGTTCATTTCCTGTGTGGCCTGTGACTCAAATGGTGTCACTTTTCAGCAAAGGCAAGCATCCTCTTCAACAGGCTTCCAAACGTGATCTCCTAGGAAACTGGCTCTTACAGCATGTCAGACACCTGGTCTGCCGTGAAGAGGTGTGGATTCGCGCTTCACCTTGGAGGTGACAGCCAGTCGTTGGAGTGAGGGTGCACCTCGTATCCACTGCACTGTGGATCTGTACCTGTGTTTCTTCTCTTACCTGGGACCCTGGAAGCAGGTCTTGCTCCCGGATTTCAGGGCTGCAGCTTCAAAGGACTTTGTGTGATGCCGCCTCGTTCACAGCAGACGCTGAGAGGTGGGGTGACTATGCTGAGAATAGGCTGACTTGACTCCAGCCCAGCGTTCAGATGTCTGTGCACACGTGTCCTTTATTACATGTTCACCGTCTCAGTCACAGTGTTCAGACATCTATGTGCACATGCAATCTATTACATGTTCACTGTCTCAGTTGCTCTGCTTGTTTTACGACCATCAGAACTCCCCTGATTGTATACTTGAAGTGTCTGCAGGTTATGATACGTTAGTCGTGTCTCAGTAACTATGTTAAGATGAGATGCTCTGGCACTGGGTGAGGGCACCTGGAATGAGAGCCTGTGGAGGAAGGAGAGGCCGTTGGTGGGCCGAGAGCAGTGAGCGCCGACGGGGCCCGGCGGGAGGGGCGCCACCCCCTGCTCTAGAGAGGCAGAAGGCCAGCGCCATCAGAGGCGTGGGCGTGGGCCGACGGCTGTTGCCTTGTGGACAGTATAGAAAGGCCACTGTTTCTACATGAATTATTCTTCTTCCTAAGCATATCTCCAAAGTTTCTGAATGAATGAACACACCACTTTCTCTGTGAAGACTGAGGCCGAGTGTTGCCTGATTCCTGAGCCAAATGTTTCTCCCGCTTCGGTTTTCCTGAGGATGTTTTATGATCACCAGATGGGCTTTTTGGCACCCATGGGCTTTATGAATAATTTAAAAAGCATCTTCAAAATGCATTCCACCTGCAACAGCGTGCCCTGACAAGCTCCCACCAGGAGACGGCCATCTCCTTTGGCCTGTGTAGATGTATATTATCCTGCTTTAGTTTATTTTGCACACCTGGCATCAGTGAGAAAAATGTGCATTCAGCCTTTGGCATTAGTGTCTCTTTCAAAAGTATACAAAAATGGACACATTCCCTGAGCGGTCCTCCCCACCTCCCACCGGAGACAGATGCTAAGCCACTGTGAGAGGCCTCCCAGGAGGTGCTGTGTAGGTTTTGGCCACAGAGCAGCCTGGCTGGGAGGTTTTCTGGAAGCTCACGGGAGGGTGGAAGTGTGCTGCTTGTCTGGCTGTGCTGGGTCTTCACGAATCCGACAGTCCTGACTTCTAGTTCTCGCCACACTGCTGATGAACTGCTAAGTTATTTATCTTCTCAGGCTCACCAGTCCCTCATCTACAGAGCCAATAAGATCATGCCCACCCCACCTCGTGGAGCGTGGGGAGCAGTCAGTGCCGTGTCTAAAGTACCCGGTGCCGCACTGAGACACAGGAGACACGCAGCCACCAGCCCCTCTTGGGGTAGCGTTTCTATCATGAGTGTGCTGTTTCTCCCCACCACACGCATCCCACTTCCAGCTGTCATCTCTCCCAGTTGTCACCATGCTTGGATACAGCCGGCTTCGAGAGACATGTTACTATTTTAGCATGTTAGACTGTATTTCTGAATTGCCCAGAGATGCTCTTAATAGAAAAATTGAGCACTATAAACAGTAACTCTGAAGTTCTCTCTAAACGCTCAGTTTGATTCACGATGATCTACCAGGCTCGTCCCATTCTTAAATACCCTCTGTCCTCATAAATCTGCCCAGCTCTGCGGCGGTCTTCCCACGAGGCTGCCTTCGTCTGTTAGTAACTTTTTTTGGTCTTGTCTTCCCATTAGTTGTCATTCCCGTCTGTTCTCTGTTCTATTTGTGGTAGCTTGGGTTGGCAGGAACACTGGCCGATAGCGGCTGAGCAGAGCTTCCTCTCTGTTCGCACCCGCCCGGCTGGGAGCGGCCCCTCCTTGCTCACCCAACTCCATCCAGCTTCTTGCTGCCCTCTCTTGCCTCCTCTCTGGCCCTGTCCCCACGCAGGCGAAGGGCTTCTCTGCCACCTTCCGGAGGGCCAGCTTCTGCCTCCCGTCCTAACTGCTGACCTCTGTCCCCATTTATCATTTATATGTCTCTTGTCTTTTCCATTCTTGATTGGATCAGGGGGCAGAATATTTTAGTCTATGAAGTCAGAGAGTAGCTTTCCTAGTGTATATTTCTTCTGAGCTTGAAGATTACAGGTTTCTGAGGTTTCCCTGAGGTTTTGAGGTCTTTGTCAGAAAAGGAGGCAAATTTCAGGTCTAATTTTTAGCCTTTTTGGCTCAGGGCTGACATCTCAGAGCCCTTCAGTGCCACTTCTCACCAGTTCCCTTGCATTGGATCCCATTTTTGAATCAAGCACGCTGAGGTTGCAGGGTGCTGTGGCTTGCTCAGTCTCTGTGTGGTGGGAATGGTGGGTGCAGGAAGGCCCCAGCTTGTGTCCTGAGAGCCTGTGGCTTCGGGAAGAACCTCCCTGCCTGCCCCGCCCTTCCTAGATCAAGTCTCAGAAAGACTCTTCGAGACCCTGCCAGTGTCTCATGTCCGTCCTTTGGATCTGCTGCTGCTGATGAAAGGGCTCTGCCTCTCACCACGGCTGCATCAGGGCCACCCCCGGAACCACCTGGGGTGGAGAGGGAGCTGCTCTATGAGGAAGCACAAAACAGGCGCTCTGCTCAGGACATTGTCCGCTGCAGCACGGAGCCCTTGGACCCTGCAGAAAGGGCGTGTGCAGTGCGGTAACGGGTGTGAAACAAGGCAGACAAGAACCCTAGTCCTTTGGGAGCTAGCCGCCTGTGCATCACTAGTGATGGAAACTTTCCCAGTGAGGGGTGAGGTGTGCTGTACCCCAGGCTGCGTGTGGGGGAGCAAGGGGATGGCATTTAAATCCATTGGGCACCTCTCTTAACTCAGCAGGGACGACTGAGGTTGTCCCTTGGGGGCTCCCTGACAGGCCCCACTGGACCTAGTGTCTAGAGGCTCAAGAGTGTGGAGTTTGTGTTTTGCAAATGTCTGTGTTCATGATACTGCTACCATTCATAGCAGGCACTGTGGCGTAGTGGAGGGCTTTATAGATTATCCCCATGGTGCTGGGGGAAGGAGAAGAAGGAGAGAAAAAGCTCTTTCAAACCTCACGACTTTGGATTGACTTTTGCAAATGGGTCTTTGCACAGGGACACAGGACGAAACTTCAGTTAATGGAGAATCGAGTCGAGTACTGAATGTGACTTTGGGATGATGGAGTTTTCGTTGACCGTGGTGTGTAAACTGCCGAATTTGACCTGTGATTTTTTTCATTTACTAAATGTTCTGCTGTGGGTTTGTGACTTGCTGGAGCCTTTGCAGCTGCTGTGGGGGCATGGTAGTGAAATTGAGAAGAGCCTGGTCCTCAAGGAGTTTAGGTCATGTAAGGGATCTCGGGCATGCATATTGATTGTTGTAATAATCATAATAGCTATTTTTGTTGCACGTTCACCAGGTCCCAGCCTCGTGACAGACGTTTCATGTTTTCTGGCCCATCCGAGTCCTCCAGGCCCTGCCTTGCAGCCAGTCTTCCTGGACACAGGGCCGTCTGGGGTTAGGGCAGTACTGGCATGCTGAGGAAGGAGCACTGTCCACCAGGGCAGCTGGGGACGCATGATGACAAAGTGGGGTGTTAGGATCCACGGAGATGGTGGTCAGAGGCACACAGAGTGAGGAGGAGATGCAGGGCAGGGCACGGCCGACAGGGAACGTGTTTTGGCAGAAGAACCACCCAAGTCCGGCTGCACGTACGAATCTGGTGGAAGCTGGGTCTGGTCCTGGGGGCTGCGGTGTTTCCTTTCTGTGCTTCGCTCAGCATGTCGCCCTCTGGGGTCCCCACCCAGAGCTTCCAGGGCCCACTCGCCTCTGGAGCTGCAGGAAGTCCTTGTTTCCCCACCATGTCCAGGGAGTGTGAACGGCTCTCCTTGGACTGTCAGCCCCTCTATCCATTCTCCAGGAGCCGAAGGTGCCTTTGGGGAAGGCTGATGCCTGGATTGTGGACAGGAGCTCTTCCCGGTCTTGTTAGCCCTCCAGTACCTTGAAGAGATTTGAAAGCAGCTGTGTCCATGCCCTCTAGGGGTTCTCAGTGGCTGGGTTGGTATGACTGGTCTACCTGCTGTGATCAGGAGGCTCTCCTGAAGTGCATTCGGTCCCTGTTGAGTCTGAGCTGCTTGTGGGGTTCGTGCTCCCCTGCTCGCTGGTTGGATGACACGTTGGCGCCTGGCTTGCTTGTCACTGAGTTTCGGTATACTGCTCTGCCGCTCTGTCGACTTTCTGTTGGGATCCTGAGCGATTCATGAACTGTTCTGCAGCCACTTCCTGAAATTGTGTCTTGGGTCTGCTTCTTCTCTGCTTAATACAAATCATTTAAAAACTAGCTTTTCATGGTGATGCTCCCAGCAAACGTTTCTTCACAACTGGCAGTCTGATTTAGAAGTGCCTCTAGTTGATAACTGAGTCAGTTTTTTGGGGGGCACAGAAGATACTTATCTGCACTGCTGTTAGTGTTTATGGTCTGGAAATGAGGGTGGGTGGCATTTTTCTTCAGCCTCGTGTGGCCATCGTGCTGTGCAGAGGGCCTTCGGGTAGCTCAGGGAGTCCGGGAGGGGCATGACCTGACTGACATTTCTGTGGACTGACTGCTGTGGGGGCACATGGACGGGCAACGTGATGGGCAGCCAAGGAGGCCTCCTCGGCTGTCCTGGAGGGAGGCGGTGGGACCCGGACTCAGGTGGTAGCCTTGAAGGCCGTTTCAGGAAGCACCTTGAGAGCTAACAAGACTTCCAGGAGGATGGGATGCAGGTGTGAGACCAAGGACTTGGTGGCGAGTCCTGGGTTAGGCTGACAGGTGATATCAGGGACTCGGAGAGACAGCCGGTGGTGGGTGCTCTACAGGGGTTCACACAATTCTGTGACCCAGTAGTGGCTCCTGGGACTGGGAGAGGAGGTGGCTTGCAGACTGAGTTAGGGGGCCGGGTGAATCCAGCCTCAGGAATGGAGGCTGCAGGAGCGGCTCATGCAGGCCGGTGATGGTGGGGGGCGTCGTCTAAGCACAGGCAGCCGGGCTGGGGCGGGCAGTGACGAGGGGCCGGGTGGTGGAAAGGCATCCAGCCCTTCTCAGAGGCGGCCCGTCCTCGGCTTTGATCTGTAGCGGCTTGTGACGCGTGCACGGCAGAGTCACCAGGTGGCTGGCCTTAACACGAGACGGAGAGGCAAGAACACACCGGAGCACTGCTCCAGATGCTAGTGATCTTTGAATAAAATCTCCTACATTAAAAAAAAGAAATCGAATCTACCTCCAACTCACGATTCTCTCTTCCTGTTTTCAGACGGCATCAGCGTGAGCGGCTTTCCGCTGTGCAGCCCCTTCCGCCAGGTGGTCAGGCCCCGGGTGGAGAGCAAGCCTGTGAACGCGGCTGAGGGCGGCCGGCCTGGGGAGCCGGGCCACGTGAAGGTGAGTCAGGCCCGGCAGCCCGCCGAGGCGCTCGGCGCTCCCGGCTTCTCCCGCGCTTTTTGGCAGCAAAGTTTGCGTGTTTTTCAGAAAGGAGAGAAAAGACGTGTTTGCC
>NW_011494608.1:5687559-5697659 GCF_000754665.1 Bison bison bison | reverse complement strand
TTGCCGACAGATGTGTGTTTGTGGGAAGCTGGTGTTTCTCCTTCCCCGTGAGGTTCGGGAGCCTCGAGGGCCTTGTTTGGTGCTGCTGCTGACGCGGGCTTCCTGAAGCTTCGAGAATGTGTGGGTTGAATGGAGGACTGTCCTGACGGAAGTAGGACATGGCCTGCCTTTTTCTTGTTTACTTGAAAACTGTATCTGTTGAGTCACTATTCTCAGTTCAGGTGTTTATCACAGAAACGCTTCTTAATCCTGAGGCAGCTCTTTCCGCTCGTTGGTTTGTGGGCAACAAGGGAGGCAGAGGGAACACGCCTTACGGAGCAGGTGTTTGCACGAAGGCGCCGGGGGCAGAGACGAGCGGCCTCCTGAGTGCGGAGAGAGTCAGGGCCACGCGCGCGGCGTCATGCCGTCAGCGTCTGGGGGCGCGGTGCATGCGCCTGCGCAGGGAGAGCGTGTGGATCCCGGGCACCAGCGTCTCCGCGGCTATGACCCGGGTGCAGGCGCAGCGTCAGCCACAGTGATGTCAGGCAGGCCGCGTGCAGGCCCAGCCTCTCGGAGCGCTGCTCTCACTCTCCACGTCTAACAGGGGCGGTGCCTGGCTCAACCTGTCAGAGGAGCTTGGCCGCACTGGCCATGAGTCAGCGGGTCAACAGAACGTGAGCCACGGGGGCTGCTCCTGATGAAACGAGCCCACGCTGGAAGGGCCCCGAGGCCGCCTGCCCTGAAGCTGCGGCGAGTAGGGGGTGGGGACCACGCCCGCCTGGATGACAGTGGGTGCGTTTGTGGGTGAAGGGCTCAGGAGCTGGAATAGGGGGAGTCTCTCCACTCAGGGCCCTGCACGGAGGAGGAGGGAGGCTGATCCGGCCGGGGTCCCTTGTCACTTAGACCCTCGCTCAGAAGCTTGAGGGCTGTGCTTGGGCTCTCATGCCGGCCACATGCCCTGGGATATGGGAAGAAGATCCCAGCGGAGGGAGCAAAGGCACGGAGATCCACAGGCGCGGGAGGCATGGGACCAGGGGGCGTTGGGTGCTCTTGGTGGGCGGGGCTGTCGGCAGGGAGCCATGGAGGGGAAGCTGGAAGGGGCTTCCTCCCAGGGTCCCGGGTGTCTCTTCCCTGCTGTTTTGTGATGACTGCCGCAGTCTCCCTCCTCCCGGGTCAGGCCCCTCAGTGTCGTTCCATTTACCTCTGCGGTTGGCTGTGTGCCCCACTCACTTCCATCTGCCGTCGGTGGCGGCTGTGGCGTGATTGTCTTTTACCCACGTCACACACGTGGCTCTTCAAGCTGTCGGTGTGCTGACTCGCGGGAGCCTTCTTGATGAGAGGGGGCCTTCTTGATGAGAGGGAGCCGCCTGGCTTGTCCAAGGTCTGTGCTAGGCGCGGGGTGCGGTGAGTCCAAACTGTGGAATGTTGCACCTGTCCCCAGTGGTCCAGATGTGCCCCCATGAGGTTCGGCGGGGCAGAGGTGTCCGTGGGTATTCTGTGCTTCTGGGGCCGTCGTGCGGGGTCTCCTGGCACTGCTGAGCCTGTTGCATCCTCCTCCCCAAAGCAAGGACAGCTTTAATTGGGAACACGCTAAACGTGTAAAATCCTTGCTGAGGAACAGTGTAGTCATGGAAACAAGTCGTTCAGTGACAGCGGCTTCTGGGGAGCCCCTCTGGAAGTGGGAAGAGAGAACATGTGTTTCCTCAGACTCCCTCAGAGAGTCGCTCCCCGCTCAGCCACTCCATGCCCGTCCACCAGCCCGAAGGATTCCTCGGATTGGAAGCAGATGGCGTGGAGTGGCTGCATGCGAGATGTCAGGTTGCTGTAAGCCAGACTTCTCAGCGTGGCCTCTCTGACCCTTGGCTGCTCCGTCTTCAGGGCAGCAGCTGGGTCCATGGGCAGCTCCCGGGGGAGCCAGTGATGCCAGCCTCTGCCCGGGCGGTGAGGGTCTGAGCTGAGGATGCTGGCACTCCCACCCCTGCCTGCAGGCCGCCCCCTGAAAACTGCCGAGCCCCAGTCCCCTCACCTGCAGCTGGGGAGAAAATCCTTTCTCACGAGGCTGTTAGTGAAGATCTGGTGAAACCACCCTTGGGCAGGTGTTTAATTAAAAGCAGTGCATAGGTTGGGGAGGAGGGACAGAACTGGGGGCTGCCTGGACGGGTGAGTCAAGGGGCCTGGTAAAGGTGTTTCCTGGTTACAGAGCGGGCGGAGCCAGGATGTGTCGCCCACCCTCCTGGACCCTGCCTGTCTGTGTCCTGCCGTGTGGATGTGCCGGTTTGGCCGTCGCCTCCTGCGCCTGTCTTGTCAAAAGGACAGGTTGTGACTGTGTCCACTAATACAGGCCTGTGAGCACAAAACTCAGAGGAACCTTCGAAATTAAGTAGTTAATCTTAAATCCAACAAGACTGTTCTCAGTAGCTGTTTAGGTTGTCTGTGAACAGAGAGCTTTGCTTCTTCCTTTCCAGGCAAGATAGCATCCCTTTTCCTGCTTTATCGTACTAACCGTGTGGGTGATTGTAGAGATAAACCATTCAGTCTTTCATCATTAAGTGTGATGTTAGCTGTAGCTTTTTCATACACACCCTGTATCATATTAAGGAAGTTCCCTACAACCATTGCAATAAACATGCAAAAAATTATAGCTAATAAACCAGTGAGGAAGATAGAAGTTGAATACAAAATAATATTTAATTAGTTCAAAAGAAGGAATAAAGAGAGGGCAAAGGAAGCAAAGGAAAATGGGACAGAAAACAAACAGCCCTTGAGCCACATCAGTAATAAACTTAACCACATCAGTAAGCAGATCGAAAGTAAGTGGTCTAAATACTCTAATTGTGGGTAGAGAGCATCAGATTGGATAAAAAACCAGGACCCACCTCCAGCTGTCTCCAAGTAATGAATTTTAAATATAAAGACAAAAATAGGTTGAAACTAAATGGCTGGAAAAAGATACCATTCTTACACCAATCTTGTGGCATTATGGGGAACAGAGAAAAGTAAACTAGAGCAAAGAATATTACCAAGGATAAAAGGTCTTTTCATTATGATGAAGGGCTCAATTTTTCAAGAAAGTTTAAGCCATAAATATTTATATACCTAATAACAGAGCTTCAAGATACAGGAGGCAAAAACTGATAGAATTGTAAGAAGAAATTAATCTAGAGCGTTCAATATCCTTCAATTATTGATAGAACAAGTAGACAGAAATGAGTAAAGATAGAGAAGATTTCAAGTATACCGTCAATCCGTTTGACCCAGCTGACATTTACAGAACACTCACCAGTTGAGTACAGAATATCTGTTCCCTCCGAGTGTACAGGGAACAGTTGCCAAAGCCCACCACACTGGGCTGCAATGGCTGGATTCTGTGTGCCAACTCTGCTAGGCCAAGGGGCCTGGTGGTTTGGTCAAACGTGAGTCTCGATGTGGCTGTAAAGGAATTTTGGAGATGTGACTAATATTTACAACCAGTTGATTTTAAATAAGAGATTATCCTTAATAGTATGAGTAGGCCTCATCCAACCAGTTGAAATTGTTGTTGTTCAGCCGCTAAGTTGTGTCTGACTCTTTGTGACCCCATGGACTGCAGCACACCAGGCTGCTCTGACTTCCAGAGAAGGAATACTGCCTCAAGGCTTGACATAGTTCCTGAGTGAATTTGCAGCCTGCCCTGCACATCTCCAACTTGCCAGCCACCACAATCACAGTGGCCAGTTCCTTAAAGTAAACCTCTGTGTCCAGATGTACACACCAGAGCTGCCCACACCAGTGCCCCGTTGGTTTGTGGTTCTGTGTCTTCAGAGAGCCCTGACTGATACACAGGGGGCCACAGAGCAAATCTCAATAAATATACAAGGAGTCTCATTTTATAAATTATACCCTGACAGTAATAAAATTAAATTAGAAACCAGTAACAAAAAGTCTTCAAAAAGCCCTCAGACATTTGGAAACAAAATGACACACAAATAACCCATGGGCCAAAGAATAAATAAAAAGTTAGAAAGGGTTCTGAAATGAGTGAAAATGAAAGCACAACATATCATCTGTGAGAGGGCACTGAAGCAGTGTTTCTGGAGAAATTTATAGTACTTAATGCTTGTGGTGGAACAGAAGCCTGGCTTTCAATCAGTAAGCCTCAGCCTCAACCAGAAGAAAGCAGAAAAATTGCAGAAGTTAAACCTAAAGTAGAAAAGGAAATAATAAAGACCCACAAACCCCCTACAGCCCAGTTTGTACTCACAGGTGAAAGCTGGGTGTACTTTCCCCTGAGGTCAGCCACGTCGGCCACTTCCAGGTGGGCCCGCCGATTCTGCCCTGTTGGTGCTGGCTCTTTGATTAGAGGGTCTCTCTCAGTTCCTTTGCTTCCCTGGTGGCTCAGAGGTTAAAGCGTCTGCCTACAATGTGGGAGACCTGGGTTCGATCCCTGGGTTGGGAAGATTCCCCTGGAGAAGGAAATGGCAACCCACTCCAGTATTCTTGCCTGGAGAATCCCATAGACGGAGGAGCCTGGTAGGTAGCCTTTGATTCCTGGCACTGTCTCCAGTTCTCTTCCAGGGCCGAGTTCTGATGTCACCCTCTCTCCCAAGCCTTTCAAGGGTGCTGGTGCTCAGTCGCTGCCCAGTGGTGTCCGACTCTTTGCAACCCCATGGACTATAGCCTGCCAGGCTCCTCTGTCCATGGGATTTCCCAGGCCAGAATATCGGAGTGAGTAGCCATCCCCTTCTCCAAGGGATTTTCCCGACCCAGGGATTGAACCAGCATCTCCTGCTTGGCAGGCAGATTCTTCACCGCCGAGCCACCTGGGAAGCCACTGGCCCTGTGCTAATACCCCCGGGTTCCCTGTAACTGTGAGCTCCTTGTGGCCGTGCGTCCTTTGGGAGACCTTTCTGGATCCAGATATTTCAGAAAGCGAGGTCACATGTCCCCTCTCCATAGGAATCCTCTCTCTCCGTCAGTGAGGCAAAGCAGGGCAGTACGGTAAGTCTCTTCTCTCTTAGGGTAAAGTTTGAAATTCTTTAGAAGCCTGACAACATTCTGTCTTATATCCTGTGAAATATTTTATTTTACTTTAGCCTTTATAGTAAAGAACAATAGGATGTTCCTGAAGTTCTCATGTACTTTTATGTTTTAATAATGGTGTTTATAAATGGACTGACCAGAGAATCTGCTAAGAAAACTTAAGAGAAATGTATTCAAGAAAAAAACACAAAAAACCTATGTCATGCAACAGCATCTTTTCTTAATCAGTCTGTATTACGAGTGGAAATGGTCTCATGAGCCTTTTGGTGCCCGTGGGCAGCAGAGGATGGTTCTTGTTAGCCCAGAAAACAAAGTATGTTAAACCGTTTGTTCACGGATTGTTTATTAGTACACGCCCAAGGATGGCAAGCAGGCACGGGCCCAGGCTGCAGACTATGTTGGCCAGAGAGGCTTGGCACGTGGCAGCAGAGAACTTTCAAACAGCGTTTACAGTTACTCCTCTTATGCAACTTCACAGTATTTGTGTGGGAATTACTGAACAGCCAAGAAAGATTAAACAACACGCCCAAGGTCAAGCAGTTTCAAAGTAGAAGCTAAAATTCAAACCCAGTTATGGCTAAATCCCAAAGCTTGTACTGCTCCCACAATATCGTGCCTCCTCTCTATGTATGCTTTGTAAGTTTCCAAACTTATTATGGGATACGAAACAGCCTCTATTGATTCAAGGCATATTTATAGAGCAGTGAATATGAGCTTTCGCCTATCTGACCCTCACTTTTCAATCTGTAAAACGCAGATAATAAGCCTTCCTCCTGGGCTGTTGTAGGGAGGAAAGTGTCTGCTATTATCCTGGTAGATAAGAAGAGCTTACAGAATGGCAAATCCAATCCAGTTCCAAATTATTTCTAATCTTTCCCAGGAACAGTTAAGGGAGGCAGTTTAAACTCTACAAAGTTTAACCATAAAAGTGTCAAAAAGAATCCTTTAATCTGCTCAACAATTTCAAAACTTAGTAAGAAACGGAGCAGAAGTGGAGAGGCCTCTGCTTGTGGAATTCTAAACAGATGTCACGGAGAGGGGCCAGAAGAGCGTGCCTCGAAGTCCATGAGATGGTGAAGGCCCTCGTCCACCAGGGAGACCCCTGTTGCTCTGAGCCCCCGTCACACTTCATCCCCTGTCTCCATCCAACAGGCCCCTGGCGAGGAACAGTTCAGTGCCAGGTTCGGAAAGCTGGGGCTCTCACGGAGCAGGACGATGTCCTGGAGTGTATCTTCTGTCAGAGGAGACGGCCGGTCAGCTTGTGAGACGTGCGGGGAGGTCGAGGAGGGAAGAGGACCCCCGGCCGTCTGTAGGAGACGCTCGCACACAGACTGTGTCCGATGGTTTTCCGCACTGAGGCGGACAGGGCACGACTTAGAACATCACCAGCGGCTGCCAAAGTCCTGAACTATCTATGCGCCAAGTTTTTTTTTTCCCATTGCTGCACGCTCTCTTATTAGTTCCTAATAAATCAGGAACTACGTTTGACCCCAGCAGGGCCTTCAGCACTGGATTCCACACCGCGGCTGCTTCCGAATCACCTGGCGGCTTATTGGGACGCAGTGCCGAGCCCCCCTTAGGTTCTGACTCAGCAGGTCCTGGTCAGCACCTGGAGGGAGTTTCTAACAGATTCTCAGCTGCTGCTGCTGCTGGCGGTGGGGAGCACACTTTGAGGACCACTGCTGTTAGGCATGAGATGTTTTCAGTTTAGCTTTTTTTTTTTTACCGCCTGCAGGACTGGACTGTAGGCAGTTGTGGACCTCTCTGATGTGCCTCGTGACCTGGGATTAGCTCACAGCCTGGCACATGGGAAGCTGGCTGATGTGAAGTCGCTGAGTCATGTCCGGCTCTATGCGACCCCATGGACTGTAGCCTACCAGACTCCTCCATCCATGGGATTTTCCAGGCAAGAGTACTGGAGTGGGCTGCCATCTCCTTCTCCAGGGGATCTTCCCGACCCAGGGATCAAACCCACGTCTCTCCCTCGTTGTGCAGGCAGGTGCTTCACCGCCTGAGCCACCCGAGGAAGCTGGCTAAGGGGCTCACTTCCAAGTGCCTTGCGGACTGATTTGTAACACCTGGACTCCCGAAACGGCATTTTCACAGACATTTGTGGTGAAATCTTAACATAAAATACAATTAAAATTAAAGCTGGGCATCCACATGCTTATTTGGGGAAAGTCAAGGAACACCGGTCTAGGAATCCATAAACCCTGATGCAGCCCAGGCCCTTCTAGGGGATGAGACGGACCATGGTGGCGCCTTGTGGGGTTCTTGGAAGCCCACCAGCCTGTGAGCTCCTGGTCGTCGTGAGAGAGCCTGATGGTTCACCGGCAGGACCCCCAAATTCCCAGGGAGACAGTGGAAGAAAAGGTGTACTTCCATTGTATTCTTGCCAAACAGGAAAGTTGAGTTAGATCGGCTTTTCAAAAGGACTGACAGAAAGCCAATGTGTTTGCTTTTGGTAAGGAAATGGGGAACTTCAGACCACAGACAGTGCAAGAGTCATTTCACAAAATGTACTGTCATACACATTTAGATGATCTCATTAGTCCCTAAAAACCCAAAACTGTTTAAAGAGCAGACACATTAAACAAAAAAATTCTGCCCCTTCTCCCCACCTGGAAACATCTACACTATTAAAACAAGCAAAATGGGGAGAAGATTATTTTGGCATCAAACAGCCGTGGAATAGACAGTGTTGTCAGCGTTGTGGGTGGGTTACTTCCTGTAGTCCGTGAAATGGAGATAATCCTTCCTCTCTCAGCGGGCTTCTGAGGGTGAAGCAGGTCACAGAACCCAGTGTGGAGACCCCCCAGCTCCCTCTGCCCTCTGGCTGGCACTTGCCCTTGTCAGCTCATCATCGCTGGGTGGCGTTGTTGGCAGTTGGCTTGTCTGTCATCCCACATGACCCAGGAAGGCAGAAAACGCTCATCTTTCTTTATCCACGCTCTGCAGAATATCTAGCACATGCTGGGTGCCCAGCTGCTGACTGTTAGACTAGGAGAGTCACAGAAGGCTTGTGGAGGAGGCAGGCAAAAGGAGGAGCCTTGTTCTAGAGTGGGGAAATGGCGTTTGGAGCTGAGGGACCAGCCTAGACAAAAGCAAGGAAGCATAAGCTTCTTTTACATATTTGGAGCAATTCTGTTCCAATATGGCAATAAAAGATGAGCTGGGAGAAGGTTAGCAGAGACCACACGGTGCCCAGTCCTGAGTGCCTCTGGAAAGATCCAGCCTGCTTAATGGGGGCAATAGCAGCCACTTTGAGACCATAAGGGAGGAGCAACAGTATCACTGTGACCTACCCCAACCCAAAATTGTTGGCTTTGTAAAGCAAAACCTGCATGTGTGGGGTTTTCTTCTTAGCTCTGTCAGGAAGTCAGTGTGTGGAGAGTTAGCTGATGTACGTCTCAGAATAGGTATAGAGAGTGTGTGTATGTATGTATGTATGTGTGTGTGTGTGTGTATATATATACATGACAAAGAAAATCATTGCTTTATAAATAATAGTCCCTGAAGAAAATTGTGAGAAAAGGAAGCAACAAAGAAAGTATACAACTAAATATTAGGATAGTTATCAGCTGCTGTAGAACAGGCCTTGAGTGACTTTAAAAGCAGTTCCATGAGGTAGAGGACAATTATTTCACCTTTCTGACCCTTCTATTCCCATTTTTGTTGAGAGTTTTAAAAAAATCAGGAATGGATATTAGATTTTCTCAAATGCTTTTTGTATGTCCTATGTGATGAATGTATGATTTTTCTTTTTTAGTTTGTTAATGAAGTGGTTTATACTGACGGATTTTAGAATGTTAAACCAGCCCTGCATTCTTGGAATAAACCCCACCTAGTCTTGCTGTAGCATCCTCTTTAGTCGTGAAACATATGAAGCATCCTTAAGAATAAATCTGGCAGAAGCTGTGTGTGGAGGACCTGTGCCCTGCATTAGCTAATAAGAGATGGTGGAGGTCCGACATACGGCGGTGGGGGCACGTGGTGGAAAGGTGCCTGTGTTTCAGAGGCTCCTGCGGGGATATCGGTGCTGCTCTGTGGTAAGAATCAGTGTTGAGAGTGTGAGGTGACACCTCACCGTCAGTGGGCTAAAACTCACTGCTGAGTAGAGTGGCGATGGCCTGAGCCCACCTTGCGTTTCCCCTTGCGACTAGAGAAGACTCCTTGTATCAGTACTTTAGCAGTATCACAGAGGCATTGATCATGCGTCTCATGTTTTTTTTAAATCGGTTGATAATCCTCGCTTGATTCAAAAACATCATTAAAGTTTTATGAAATGATTTTCTGTGTCTATTATATCTTCTACTTTTATCAAGTGGCCTTCTCCTGCAAAGTAGCACTTTGGGCTCAACTGCTGCGCCTACTCAATTATCCAGAAATACAAAGCCTGCTAGAAAAACAGAAACAAATGCTTTTTCCCCCTTTGATTTCTAATTCCGCAGCAAGGAATTGTTTAAAAACTTCAAATGGTGAGAAATTAGGGTTGTTTTCACTCTTCTTTTTTGAGACCCGTTATGGTCTTGGGTTTTTATTGATTCAGTGTGTTTTGATCCCTTAAAATCGTTTTTCTCGTTGCTCCACTTGTCACGGGTTTGGCCACTGACAGCATTCTTGTGCCCTTTTGACATGACTCGTTAATCGTTGAAAGATGGATTGCTCTTTGTTACAAGCAGTTCCCCAGAGCTGGGGAATCGGACTTTCTTCTTGGGGAAGATGATTTTCTTCTTGGGGAAGATGAAGCCAGGGGAGTTGTGACACTGTGAGGTTGAGCTGCTGGGCGGCAGTGGAGGGGGTGCTTGTATCCCTGACTCTGTGCCCGGGGGGCTCCCCCCCGGCCAGTCTGTGCTTCGCTGGAGTGCTGAGTCATCACTGCTCCAGCCTGAATTCGCTCTCTCGTTTGGACCCTGCTTCCACCATGCTCCTCATTATTCCCTTAACGTGCAAGTGTCTGGAACGTGATTTCTCTGTGGCAAGCTTGCCCGATGCCGAGATCGATGTCTGCCTTCTGGTGCTGCACCGGATGCCACAGGGGAAGACGGAGGAGGCAGGGCGTGTTTCTGGCCCTCCAAGAGCCAGCAGCATGGTGGGACACG
>NW_011494608.1:5687071-5687459 GCF_000754665.1 Bison bison bison | reverse complement strand
CCCTGGAGCCTCACCCCATCCCTAGCTGCTGCCCTTTTCTCTCCTCTTCCCCTTGGACACACTCCTGAGTGGGAGTCAGACGAAACGAGGAAAAAATGTCGCCAGCATCAAAATGACTCGGTTAAAGTATGACCGTGTTTTCACATTAAATATCAGGACCTGTCATCAGACCAAGTGCATAAGCGATGAGTTACAGTGTGGAGACGAGAGCCGTCCCGGAGTCAGAGACGCTCTGTGACAGTGTGGAGACGAGAGCCGTCCCGGAGTCAGAGATGCTCTGTGACAGTGTGGAGACGAGAGCTGTCCCGGAGTCAGAGACGCTCTGTGACAGTGTGGAGACGAGAGCCGTCCCGGAGTCAGAGACGCTCTGTGACAGTGTGGAGACGAG
>NW_011494608.1:5680111-5686971 GCF_000754665.1 Bison bison bison | reverse complement strand
CCACAGGGGAAGACGGAGGAGGCAGGGCGTGTTTCTGGCCTTCCAAGAGCCGGCAGCATGGTGGGACACGCAGGTCCCCAGAAAGCGGGCCAGATCCGGGGAGGAGAGGAGAGCCGTATTGGCCGAGGGTGGTGTCAGCTCTTGGAGGTTCCAGATCAAAACCCTGAGGTCAAGGGGCGTGCATTTCGGATGTTAATTAAATTAAATTGGATGAAGTGGAAAGAGTAGGGGTTTTGGAGTCTTAAAGCCGGTTTGGGCCCGGGTCTTGCTCCTGATGCTGTGATCTTAGACATACTGCTTTCCTCTCTGTTTCTTTAAACTTCAGTGGGGGAGTTATCGTATCGTTTCCCCTCTCTTTTTTCCCACCTGGTGTAGTTTTGAGAATGATGTGATGTGAGAGAACTTTGAGTTTAAGGTCTCACCAAGTGTAGTTAGTTGTTAATTTCTTTGTTATAGATACACATTTCATTGGGCTGCAGAGAAGCAGTGGTTAGGAGCATGGCCTTTAGCTCCGTAACTTATGAGCTATGCCGCCCAGGGCAGGTGACTTAGCCTCTCTGAGCCTTTTTCGTCTCCTCTACAAAAGGGGGACAACTAGCGCCAGTCTGGAGGACGACTGTGAGTTAAACGGAGAGGAGCACTTAGACACAGGATGTGCTCAGCTCACTCTCACCGCTCTGAAGCTCACCGGCAGCTCTGCCCATAGGCAGCCTCCTCCCTTTGCCCACCTCACCTCTCTGTAATTCCATTTTATTTAAAACCTCTCCCAGAGGAGAGCACCCATGCTTGCTCTGCCGGGCGACTCTCGGTCCCTGGAGCCCTAAAGGCTGCTCCTCACCAGCGGGGTATCTCTGAGCAGCACGGCCCAGGACACCTGTTTGCATCTCACTGCAAGTTAGCTTAACTGCAGGAGAAATTTGGACTTGCCTGTGGAAGCAATAGAGCACCCCAGGGTTTTGGTGTGCTCTGACAGCAGGGACAAATCAGCTCCCTGACATTTCCAGACACCTTGGAGAGCAGTGGAGAAAAGGTCCTGTCTTTGAAGGTCGTTCCTGTCGTCGTCTCCCTGGGGAACCTCTAGCTGCCAGGTCGTGAGGAGTCGTTAAGCGCCAGTGGAAGACTGATTCAGCGAAGGTGTCGCGGCATGCTTCGCGCAGAGGCACTCTCGACATCTTGCCGAGAAGCCATAGCCCGTCAGCACCATATCTCCGTTTGAAATGGGGAAACTGAGGCGCAGAGCACTTGCTTCCTGACAGTTAATAGAGCCGGCAGTGGCTTGTCTGAGTCCGCAGTCTCACCCGTGGCCTTCCCTCAGTGCCCCCCGCCCCCCAGCTCTGGCGGTGTGGAGGGTGTGGTGCAGGGTTAGGTGTGTGGCCTCTGGCCCTCCCCCGGACCCTGAGCACCACTGTGGACCCTCACGAGGCTGTCATTACCCTGGAGCCTCACCCCATCCCTAGCTGCTGCCCTTTTCTCTCCTCTTCCCCTTGGACACACTCCTGAGTGGGAGTCAGACGAAACGAGGAAAAAATGTTGCCAGCATCAAAATGACTCGGTTAAAGTATGACCGTGTTTTCACATTAAATATCAAGACCTGTCATCAGGCCAAGTGCATAAGCGATGAGTTACAGCGTTGGAGACGAGAGCCGTCCCGGAGTCAGAGATGCTCTGTGACAGTGTGGAGACGAGAACCGTCCCGGAGTCAGAGATGCTCTGTGACAGTGTCCGCAGAGGGCACTGAACAGCTGAATGGAAACTGACTCCAGTGTCAAGTATCAATTGAGTTCTCAGGAGAAACCAACCGGTGGGTGGCGTCCGTGCAGGAATCCTGGAGCAGTTCTGTTCCCTGTTAGGCCAGACGGGTGGTCAGCAGTGTTTACCCGGGAACTGGGGGCAGGAGCCTGGTGAAATCCAGTCCTCGGGTCTCCTCCACTTTGTGACCACTCCTCCGTCTCCCCTTGTTTTTCACGACCTTGACACTTTTAAGAAGTGCTGGCCAGCTGTTTTGTAGGCTGTTCCTTCATCTGGGCTCCTTTGATCTTTTTCTTACAATGAGACAGACCTGACTTGGCCTTCTCATTGCCCCTGTCAGTGATGTTGACTTTGATCGCCTGGCTGGTGTAGTGTTTGCCAGAGTAGAGTCTCCATACTCAGGAGCAAGTCCCCAGGTGCAGCCCATGATCAGGGGGTGGGGTCGGGGAAGGGAGGGTGGTAATTAAGCTTGGGCTTCTGTTGAGGGAGGAGCTAGAAATTATCTGGAGTCCATGCCTCAGTGCTGGGTGCGTCATTGAAATGTAGTTTTCTGGGGGGAATAACCAAAATCTCCATTAGAAAGTCACTTTGGAATGCATTTTCAGGTTTGAGATTGTTGAGCCAGGGAGTTAAGATAGTGTTGTTAAGAAAGTTTTCTCCAAGTAGCTCAAGAATGGAGTCTGTGTGACATGGGCTGAGACCTATCTTTCCCCAGCAGAATACTGGGTGTCTCCCTGCTCGATTTAAAAAGCCATTTCTGGGAAGCCTGGGAAAAATACTAAGTAGTGGCCGCTAGTTACTCACGTTAGGGAAAATGGTTAATAATAGCCCCCTGTGTGGCAAAGCTTCCATTGAACACCCTGCGTCTTGTTTCTAGTACCTCCAGTGAACCTGGCTCGTCAGTTTTGCAAGGGCTGAGGCCATGTTCCACATGAACACATGAAGGCTTCAGTCTTCTGGACCCTCTTTCCCGGGCTTGGCGACATCTCTGGCCTGCTTGGCCTGCGTTGCCTGGGTCTGGGTTTGCAATCACAGCCCATCAAGGGAGCTGTGTGAAAGCCTGGGGTGGGAAACAAGCACAGCTGGCTTAGAGTCTCTTGATTAACCACAGCTTAAGGTGTAACATTTCTAAAGGGGACCAGGGGTATCTGGTCAGATGCCTGCTGTGTGTGGGCAGAGGTGGAAGGCTCAGGCTGGGGGTGATTTCCTCCTGGGGGGAGGTGGTGCGAGAGAGTAGGTTCAGACCCCGGCGCTCTCCCCGGTAGGCCTGTGCTCTTTGCACTGTGCCTGGGGCTGTGAGCCCAGTGCAGAGCCTTGGAGTTTGTTCCTCATGCTTGCTGCCTATCACAAAAGTAATGAAGCTCCTTGTAGGAGAAATCTGGAAAGTTAAGGACCGTGTAGAGGAGAAGGGCAGGGTGGGCCCCGCCGTCTCTCTACGCAGAGCTGAGGGCTGTGGTCACTGTGCTGCCCTTCCCTCCAGTGTCTCTCTGTTTCCTCTCACGTAGGTGAGGTCAGACCTTGCGGACAACTTAGTCTTCTGCCCATTGCACTGAAAATCGATCATACGCTTTTCTCATTGCACAAAAGACTTTCTTGCAAGCTTATTTTTAAGTCACTGCCCGACAGAACCGCACCATGATTCACAGCTTGACTCTGCTGGTTTGACGCTCGGGTTGCTACTTTGTCACAACGG
The DNA here is from genome assembly GCF_000754665.1 of Bison bison bison. NCBI lineage: Eukaryota > Metazoa > Chordata > Mammalia > Artiodactyla > Bovidae > Bison > Bison bison. The sequence goes on along the minus strand of NW_011494608.1, from coordinate 5,683,529 downwards.
TCACACTTTGGCAGCAGCAGCTAATCTCATGGAATAGTGCGCCGGCAGAGCCTCGTGAGCAGGAGTTATGGACCGGCTCTTACTTCAGGGCCGTCTTCCCTGTGCAGCTGGGGAGCGAGGGTGGCAGGAGCAAAATGGCCCATTCTTCCTGTTTCCTCTCACATGCCAGGCATGTGTCAGGCTGTTTACGAGGCTACGGAAAAGCCCAGGGGTAGATGATTCTTACTGAGAGTAGAGGAGGGGATTGAAAACCAGTTCTCGTGTGTATGTGTGGTGGGTTCTGCAAACAGTTGGGGAGTTGCCATGTGGCAGATGGAGATGGTGCGTCACCCCCCCGCCCCCAATAGTGACAGTTGGGAAGGACAGATTTCAGAGGGTGTTTGGGTGGCTAGAGGGCTGCCTGCTGGACATCCAGGTGGACGTGGTTTATTAAAGGAGTAAATTTCAACTGCAGCTCCAGGGGAGCTTCGGGCTGGTGAAGTCAGTTAGGGATGACCAGCCTGTGGATAGAGGCTGAATTGTGCTGATTCCTTGGGATGAATGAGAGACGTGAAGAGGAGCAAAGGTGGGTCCCTTTGCTGGGGACACCAGCATTTAAGGGCGTCAGGAAAGTGAATCGAGACTCGAAGGATAAACACATTTTTCTGGGGTTAAAGGAGTCATGGTACTTTTCCTGTTGTATGGTTTTCACTCCTTCATTGTAAATTAATTGACTGTAGATTCTTGGACTGACCTGTGCGTCTTTTTTTTTTTTGTAAACACGGTTCTATTTTGGTTACTATAGCTTTTTAATATAGTTTGAAACAAGGAAATATGGTCCTTCCACATCTGGTCTTGAGATTGCTTGGCCATTTTGGGCTCCACACAGATTTTAGGGTGTTTTGTATGTGTTTTACTTTGTAATAAAATAGTGCTTAAGAATTAGGTCATTTTAGTTATTTTAAAATAGGAACATGGCTCGAAAATGAGCACTGCTGTTGCCAGTCACACAACCTGTGTCAGACTGGGGGGAATTTTCTCCCAGTCCTTCCTCCCATATATTGCTTTTTAAAGAGCCTGTAGCCCTATGAAATAGAAAAAGAGCCACCTATTGTATGCTGGGGGTTCTTACAGAGGGGGCTCTCTCAGCTGCCGTCTGATGTCGCACCAGACTTGGGCGCTGCTTCTGTTCGCTGCCGTCCTGCTTCTTCCATGTGGTGGTGCTGTTGCCACCACCGCTCAGGAGATGGAGTCCTCAGCCGTTTCTCCAGGCCGGGCAGGAGCAGGAAGGGTCCAGCCTTGTCACAGCACTAAGAGGAGGGCCAGGTCAAGGTGGTCCCGATTGCCAACAGGATGTGCTTTTAGAATTTGAAATTTCTTACAGTCAGCTCTCAGGAGTCAATAGTCAAGAGGTACAAGGGTTTGTCCTGCCAGTTCCTGATGGTATTTATTGAGAACGAGATGAAAGTGCTCTCACTGCACGGGGGGTTGAGGATGCATTTACCAAAATGACATTTTTCAGGGGATCAGTGTACACTAAATCTTTTAGAAATGACGATGAAGGCAGAGCCATGCAGTTTGAGAATTAGCAGACCTTATTGCATTAGTAGTGACGCTGTTTTCTGTCTGTTGAATAACAGCTTGGGCAAGTAGCCATTTTCAGAAATATTTGTGAAATTGAATCTAAAGTAGTGGGCAGTTATTTTTGGAAGCCAGTCTTTCTAAGCCGTATTCTTTTGATTTAGCTGAAATGTGTAGAAAATAGATTGGCAGTCTTCTGAAACACTCACCTGCTTCCACCCGGAGACTATAATTTAATATTTTTTGATATATGCATGCACTAGAAACCTAGAGAGTACAATTTCCAGCTTCCAGAACAGAAAGGAAGTTCACGCTAAAGCCAGATTGCCTGCTTGTGTGGGGCTTCGCCCACCAGCACTGGGCTTCTGATGGCGACGTGGAGAAAGGGTTCTGGGCTGCAGGCCTGTGGTGTCGAGGCACAGAGGCTTCCCTGAAACTGGACTGGGAAAGTCTGCACCCAGATTGAGGGAGTGGCCAGGAAGCAAGCCATGGCCCAGCACCACGGGCGTGTAAAGAGTTAATTACAGGAAGTCAGTGCTTCACTGCAATCTGCAAGAAGCAACCAAGTCAGGTCTAAAACTGCTTTGTAGAGATTCAGCCAGAGACAATGAACTTTCCACATGAGATCATTTCTGCAGAGGATGAGCACAGTCAGAGACCACAGACTATAAGAGGAGATAGACTGTCATGAAGGGGAATCTACAGGTGCAACAGATTGGGAGAATCTGTGCCTCAAGACCCAGAAATAATAGGATAGACTGAAAGCAACTTTTAAATAGGCCTGTTGGAAATGAGCTGGATGGAAGCAGAAGAAATGAAGCCACAAGTATGAAACTAAAGCAGGCAGATTTGCAAAAGAACCAAATGGATATTATGAAAATTTTAAAATTAAAGAAACATAACTATTGAAGTAAAAAAGAATTAAAAGCATAGAGCAGATGGGTTAAAGAGAGGACTAGATGCAATTGAAGAATGAGGAGAGGATAAGTGAATTAGAAGATAGAGCTTAAGGAACTTCCCAGAATGTGTCTCCATAAGACAGATGGAAAATGTGAAAGAGGAGTTCAGTTCAGTTCAGTCGCTCAGTCGTGACCGACTCTTTGCGACCCCAAAATCACAGCACGCCAGGCCTCCCTGTCCATCACCAACTCCCGGAGTTCACTCAGACTCACGTCCATCGAGTCAGTGACGCCATCCAGCCATCTCATCCTCTGTCATCCCCTTCTCCTCTTGCCCCCAATCCCTCCCAGCATCAGAGTCTTTTCCAATGAGTCAACTCTTCGCATGAGGTGGCCAAAGTACTGGAGTTTCAGCTTTAGCATCTGGCAACCCACTCCAGTACTCTTGCCTGAGAATCCCATGGATGCAGGAGCCTGGTGGGCTGCAGTCCATGGGGTCGCTAAGAGTCGGACAGGACTGAGCGACTTCACTTTCACGCATTGGAGAAGGAAATGGCAACCCACTCCAGTGTTCTTGCCTGGAGAATCCCAGGGATGGCAGAACCTGGTGGGCTGCCGTCTATGGGGTCAAACAGAGTCGGACACGACTGAAGCAACTTAGCAGCAGCAGCTTCCAAAGAAATCCCAGGGCTGATCTCCTTTAGAATGGACTAGTTGGATCTCCTTGCAATCCAAGGGACTCTCAAGAGTCTTCTCCAACACCACAGTTCAAGAGTATCAATTCTTTGGTGCTCAGCCTTCTTCACAGTCCAACTCTCACATCCATACATGACCACAGGAAAAACCATAGCCTTGACTAGATGGACCTTGGTTGGCAAAGTAATGTCTCTGCTTTTGAATATGCTATCTAGGTTGGTCATAACTTTCCTTCCAAGGAGTAAGCGTCTTTTAATTTCATG
>NW_011494608.1:5667304-5680011 GCF_000754665.1 Bison bison bison | reverse complement strand
CATCTGTAGTGATTTTGGAGCCCAGAAAAATAAAGTCTGACACTGTTTCCACTGTTTCCCCATCTATTTCCCATGAAGTGATGGGACTGGATGCCATGATCTTAGTTTTTTGAGTGTTGAGCTTTAAGCCAACTTTTTCACTCTCCTCTTTCACTTTCATCAAGAGGCTTTTTAGTTCCTCTTCTCTTTCTGCCATAAGGGTGGTATCATCTGCATATCTGAGGTTATTGATATTTCTCCCGGCAATCTTGATTCCAGCTCGTGTTTCTTCCAGCCCAGCGTTTCTCATGATGTACTCTGCATATAAGTTAAATAAGCAGGGTGACGATATACAGCCTTGACATACTCCTTTTCCTATTTGGAACCAGTCTGTTGAGAAAAGAGGAGTTAGGAGGGTCTAATATATGTCTGGGCTTCCCTGGTGGCTCAGACAGTAAAGTGTCTGCCTGCAATGCGGGAGACCCAGGTTCGATTCCTGGGTCAGGAAGATTCCCTGGAGAAGGAAATGGTAATCCACTCCAGCACTCTTGCCTGGAAAATCCCATGGCCGGAGGAGCCTGATAGGCTACAGTCCATGGGGTCGCAAAGAGTCAGACACGACTGAGCGACTTCACAGAATGCACAGAATATATGTCTAATAGGAGTTCCAGAAATAGTGAACAGGGAAAAATTCTGGAGAGAAAAGTATTCAGAGATTATGAATGATAGCTTAAGAAACAATGAACCCTTAATTGAATGAGTACATCAAGTTTTTAGTTTTCAAGTTTAATGAGAATGATAAATCCTCAGATCCAAGAAGCTTAACAAACCCCAATCAGAATAGAGACAGAGAGCGGCACATCATAATCAAATTGCTGTGAACAGGTTGTATTGAGGGAAACCTTTAAAGCATCCAGAGAAAAAGCATACACTCTATGGAAACAAAAGGAATGATTATAGACATTAGGTAATGTACTTAATGTAGACATCAAGTAATGGTTGTCAGAAAAGAATGCAGCCAGATACCGTGGAATGCTGTCTTTCACTTGGCAAAAGAAAATAACTGTCAACTTAGGATTTTATATCCAGCAAAAATATCCTCAAAGAAAGAAGATGAAATAAAGATCTAGGGGCAAATGTCCAGAGAGTTCATCTCTATTCAAGACTTGGTCTGCAAGAGTGCTTAAAGGAAGTGCTTCAGGTGGAAGATATCAAGGATTCCTGTCTTGAAATGTGTTGAAACGAGTTAGGAATATGGGTAAATTAAAATGCTTATTCTTAGAAATTTGAAAACTTTGTTAGAAAATTAATCATATTGTAAGCAAAAACACCTGTTTTATGGTTTCAAAAGATATAAAAAATTATGACAAATAGAGTAGAAGGGAGAAATGGAAATATATGATGTTAAATTCTTAAACTGTATATACAAATGCATAATAATATTATTTGAACATAGATTATGGTGAGTCCATAGATTGGAAATGAAGAAGTAAAGCTCTTTATTTCCCTGGAACATTTTTATGTACATAGAAAGCCCTAAGGAATTTACAGATAGTACACTAGAACTGTTAATTTAGCTGCATAATAGGATACAGGTCAATATAAAAAAGTCAATTTTATTTCTATATAATACTAGACATTTAGAAAGTGAAATAAAAAATGCCATACCATTTACAGAAACAACCTAAAAATCATATACTTACGAATGATGTAAGAAAAGATGTGTAAAAACCGTACGTTGAAATTTACAAGAATTTCTTTCAGAAAAATACTCAAATAAATAAAGATATTGAGTTGTACATATTCCTGGGTTCAGTTCAGTTTAGTCGCACAGTCGTATCCAACTCTTTGCGACCCCATGGACTGCAGCACGCCAGGTCTCCCTGTCCATCACCGACTCCTGGAGTTTACCCAAACTCATGTCCACTGAGTCAGTGAGGCCATCCAACCATCTCATCCTCTGTTGTTCCCTTCTCCTCCTGCCTTCAGTCTTTCCCAGCATCAGGGTCTTTTCAAATGAGTCAGCTCTTCACATGAGGTGGCCAAAGTATTGGAGTTTCAGCTTCAGCATGAGTCCTTCCAATGAACACCCAGGACTGATCTCCTTTAGGATGGACTGGTTGGATCTCCTTGCAGTCCAAGGGACTCTCAAGAGTCTTCTCCAACACCGCACTTCAAAAGCATCAATTTTTCTGCGCTCAGCCTTCTTCACAGTCCAACTCTCACATCCATACATGACCACTAGAAAAACCATAGCCTTGACTAGATGGACGTTTGTTGGCAAAGTCATGTCTCTGCTTATTCCTGAGTAGTAATACCGAATATTAAGATGACGGTTCTTTCCAAATTGATCCTTAAATTCCAGCAGGCTTATTTTATAAAGAAATTAATAACTTGATTCTAAAATTTATGTGGAAGTGCATTGGACCTGACACACCCCAGACAGCAAAGCCACAGCAATCAAGACAGTGTGGTGTTGGCATAAGATTAAGCAGACAGATTAATGGGAACAAAATACGGAGTCTAGCAATAGACCTGTATATACATAAATTCAGTTGATTTTGGACACATGTGCCAGGGTAATTGAAAGGGGGAAATGATGACCTTTTTCAACAAATGATACTTGAAACAGTTAATTAACCCATATAGTAGCTCAGCTGGTAAAGAATCCGCTTGCAATGCAGGAGACCCTGGTTTGATTCCTGGGTCAGGAAGATTCACTGGAGAAGGGATAGTCTGCCCACTCCAGTATCCTTGGGCTTCCCTTGTGGCTCAGCTGGTAAAGAATCCGCCTGCAATGCAGGAGACCCTGGTTTGATTCCTGGCTCAGGAAGATTCACTGGAGAAGGGATAGTCTGCTAACTCCAGTATCCTTGGGCTTCCCTTGTGGCTCAGCTGGTAAAGAATCTGCTTGCAATGCGGGAGACTTGGGTTTGATCCCTGGGTTGAGAAGATCCCTTGGAGAAGGGAAAGGCTACCCACTCCAGTATTCTGGCCAGAAGAATTCCTTGGACTATATAGTCCATGGGGTCACAAAGAGTCAGACACGACTGAGTGACTTTCACTTTCACATGCCGAAAAGCAACTTTGAGACTTAGACCCCAAAGATATAAAAGTTGAATCAAACTGGATCATAGATCTGGAATATAAATGGTAAAGTGGTAAGGTTTATCAAAGAAAACATCAGAGAAAATCTTTGATCTTGGGGTGTGCAAAAATTTCTCAGCACAAAGCGTGAAATGTGAAGGACAAAATGATAAGTTAGACTTCACGAAAATTGAAAATTCCTACCCTTCTAAAATCACTTTTATGGAAATGAAAACAGAAGCTTTATCCTTGGAGTTAAGTATTTGTAAAACATAACATCTGTTAAAGCACTTGTGTCCAGAATATATTAAACAAGCAAGACTCTTCAACTCAACAATAAGGAGATGAAGAACCTGATTTTAAAATAGGAAAGAAACTGAGCAGCTAATGCGTCAGAGAAGATGCATGGATGGCGGATCCTTATGTGGAGGCCCTGGGACCGTGTGCCCGGTAGGGAGATGCAGACCAGCGCTGTGCTGGGCACACTGTCGCCTGTTAGAGGCCGAGGTGGGGACCAGTGGCCACTCCCAGTGCTGGTGAGGGTCCTGGCGGGGGAGCCGGGGCTCTCCACCCTTATTAGTGAGAATGTTAAACTGTATGCCTGCTTTGGAGGGCTCTCTAACCATTTCTTACAAAGTTACCTTTGTGACGCGGGAGTTCTAGATATTTTCCCTCGAAAAGTGAAAACATAGGTTCACGTAGAGACTTGGCTGGGTTTAGAGCAGCTTCATTCATAATAACCCCAAACTGGAAAAAAATACCCAAATGTCTGTGACCAGATAAATGAGGGAACAAACCATGATATATCCATACAGTGGACCATCACGTGGCTGTAAAATGATATAAACTGCCGATAGTCCCAGCAAGACAGGTGAATCTCAGAAACATTCCAAACACAAGAATGCACGTGTGTGAGTAAGGAATTCAGGAGTGTGTAAAACTAAACTGTCACGACAGGAGGCAGCACGGAGACCATGGGCTGGACAGGCACTGGTGTTGCCAGGAGGCGAGGACTCAGAGGGGACCTGGAAATATTCTACGTGTGAATTGTGCTGGTAGTCACACCAGCAGTTTCATTTATTAAAGCTGTTGTTCTGTCTGCTTAATGTGGCAGCATTTTATTGCCCGTTAATTGACTCATTGGAAAAGACTCTGATGCTGGGAGGGATTGGGGGCAGGAGGAGAAGGGGACGACAGAGGATGAGATGGTTGGATGGCATCACTGACTCGATGGACTTGAGTCTGAGTGAACTCCGGGAGTTTGTGATAGACAGGGAGGCCTGGCGTGCTGCGATTCATGGGGTTGCAAAGAGTCGGGCACGACTGAGCGACTGAACTGAACTGAACTGAATTCTTCTCAGTAAAATTGATTAAAACAACTTTCCTGCGCTCAGAGAAGTCCTCTTTGACTTGGTTCTCTCCCCATTCATCCCGCTGATGTGTTCAGTAGTGCCCTGCGTTTTTATTTATGGAATCACTCAGCTCCCAGTGAGTTGTAATTGCCTCCTTCCCTGCCTCCCACATCAGGCTTCCAACTTCTTGAGAGCAGGAATGACTTTTGTGCACTCGCCTCCAGAGCACAGCCCAGCAGTGCCTGGCGCCGCCGCTCGCTGCCCGGTTTAAGTGTGTGTTTAGTCTCATAGTTGCAGTTTATTGATTACCTCCCGTGTGCCAGTGATGGTACTAAATGCCTTTCACTTATTATTTCTGACCTTTAGTAAATGTCTGCTGTGCACACGAAGAATCCTTAATACCTTCCAGAAATTATAGTCTCATGGTCTACTAGAAGTTACAGTTGCATGGTCTCACACTGAGAAGTGATAAGTGTGTCTCACAAAAAGGCTGAAGCTCAGTCAGTTCAGTTGCTCAGTTGTATCCGACTCTTTGCAACTCCATGGACTGCAGCATGCCAGGCTTCCCTGTCCATCACCAACTCCCGGAGCCTGCTCAAACTCACGTCCATCGAGTCTGTGATGCCGTCCAACCATCTCATCCTCTGTCGTCCCCTTCTTCTCCTGCCTTCTATGTTTCTCAGCATCAGGATCTTTTCTAGTGAGTCAAGTCTTTGCATTGGGTGGCCAAAGTGTTGGAGTTTCAGCTTCAGCATCAGTCTTTCCAATGAATGAACACCCAGGACTGATTTCCTTTAGAATTGACTGGTTTTATCTCCTTACAGTCCAAGGGACTCTCAAGAGTCTTCTTCAACACCATAGTTCAAAAGCATCAATTCTTTGGTGCTCAGCTATTATAGTCCAACTCTCACATCCATACATGATTACTGGAAAAACCATAGCTTTGACTAGACGGACCTTTGTTGGCAAAGTAGTGACTCTGCTTTTTAATACGCTGTCTAGGTTGGTCATAGCTTTTCTTCCAAGGAGCAAACGTCTTTTAATTTCATGGCTGCAGTCACCATGTGCAGTGATTTTGGAGCCCCCAAAAATAAAGTCTGTCACTGTTTCCATTGTTTCCCCATCTGTTTGCCATGAAGTGATGGGACTGGATGCCATGATCTTAGTTTTTTGAATGTTGAGTTTTACCAGCTTTTTCACTCTCCTCTTTCATCATCAAGAGGCTCTTCAGTTCCTCTTTGCTTTCTGCCATAAAGGTGGTATCATCTGCATATCTGAGGTTATTGATATTTCTCCCAGCAATCTTGATTCCAGCTTGTGCTTCATCTAGCCCGGCATTTCACATGATATACTCTGCATATAAGTTAAATAAGCAAGGTGACAATATACAGCCTTGATACATTCCTTTCCGATTTGGAGCCAGTCCATTGTTCCAAGCATGTCCAGTTCTTACTGTTGCTTCTTGACCTGCATACAGATTTCTCAGGAGGCAGATAAGGTGGTCTGGCATTCCCATTTCTTTAAGAATTTTCCACAGTTTATTGTGATCCACACAGTCAAAGGCTTTGACAGAGTCAATAAAGCAGAAGTAGATGTTTTTCTGGAACTCTCTTGCTTTTTCTGTGGTCCAACAGATGTTGACAATTTGATCTCTGGTTCCTCTGCCTTTTCTAAATCCATCTTGAACATCTGAAAGTTCTGAGTTCAAGTACTGTTGAAGCCTCGCTGGAGAATTTTATATATTACTTTGCTACTGTGTGAGATGAGTGCCATTGTGTGGTAGTTTTAGCATTCTTTGGCATTGCCTTTCTTTGGGATTGGAATGAGAACTGACCTTTTCCAGTCCTGTGGCCACTGCTGAGTTTTCCAAATTTGCTGGCATATTGAGTGCAGCACTTTCACAACATCATCTTTTAGGATTTGAAATACCTCAGCTGGAATTCTATCACTTCCACTCGCTTTGTTCGTAGTGATGCTTCCTAAGGCCCACTTGACTTCAGACTCCAGGAGGTCTGGCTCTAGGTCAGTGATCACACCATCATGGTTATCTGGGTCATTAAGATCTTTTTTGTATAGTTTTTCTGTGTATTCTTGCCACCACTTCTTCATATCTTGTGCTTCTGTTAGATCCATACTGTTTCTGTCCTTTATTGTGCCCATCTTTGCATGAAATGTCCCCTTGGTATCTCTGATTTTCTTGACGAGATCTCTAGTCTTTCCCATTCTATTGTTTGCCTCTATTTCTTTGCATTGATCACTGAGGATGGCTTTCTTATCTCTCCTTCCTATTCTTTGGAACTCTGCATTCAAATGGATATATCTTTCCTTTTCTCCTTTGCTTTTCACTTCTCTTCTTTTCTCAGCTATCTGTAAGGCCTCCTCAGAGAGCCATTTTCCTTTTCTGCATTTTTTTTCTCTTGGAGATGGTCTTGATCCCTGTCTCCTGTACAGTGTCATGAACCTCCATCCATAGTTCATCAGGCACTCTGTCTATCAGATCTAGTCCCTTGAATTATCTATTTGTCACTTCCACTGTATAATCATACAGGATTTGATTTAGGTCATATCTGAAAGGTCTAGTGGTTTTCCCCACTTTCTTCAATTTCTGTCTGAATTTGGCAATAAGGGGTTCATGATCTGAGCCACAGTTAGCTCCCAGTCTTGTTTTTGCTGACTTTTATAGAGCTTCTTCATCTTTGGCTGCAAAAAATATAATCGGTCTGATTTCTGTGTTGACCATCTGGTGATATCCACGTGTAGAGTCTGTTTGGGCGATGGATTTAAAGTAGGAGATATGCTGGAACCTCCTTTCATCAGAGGCCAAACTGACATTTAAGTTGAGCAATATTCAGATCAGATCAGATCAGTCACTCAGTCGTGTCCAACTCTTTGCGACCACATGAATCGCAGCACGCCAGGCCTCCCTGTCCATCACCAACTCCTGGAGTTCACTCAGACCCACGTCCATTGAGTCAGTGAGTCCATCCAGCCATCTCATCCTCTGTCGTCCCCTTCTTCTCCTGCCCCCAACCCCTCCCAGCATCAGAGTCTTTTCCAATGAGTCAACTCTTCACATGAGGTGGCCAAAATACTGGAGTTTCAGCTTCAGCATCATTCCTTCCAAAGAAATCCCAGGGCTGATCTCCTTCAGAATGGACTGGTTGGATCTCCTTGCAGTCCAAGGGACTCTCAAGAGTCTTCTCCAACACCACAGTTCAAAAGCATCAATTCTTCGGCGCTCAGCTTTCTTCACAGTCCAACTCTCACATCCATACATGACCACTGGAAACACCATAGCCTTGACTAGATGGACCTTTGTTGGCAAAGTAATGTCTCTGCTTTTCAATATGCTATCTAGGTTGGTCATAACTTTCCTTCCAAGGAGTAAGCATCTTTTAATTTGATGGCTGCAGTCACCATCTGCAGTGATTTTGGAGCCCAGAAAAATAAAGTCTGACATTGTTTCCACTGTTTCCCCATCTATTTCCCATGAAGTGATAGGACCAGATGCCATGATCTTCGTTTTCTGAATGTTGAGCTTTAAGCCAACTTTTTCACTCTCCACTTTCACTTTCATCAAGAGGCTTTTTAGTTCCTCTTCACTTTCTGCCATAAGGGTGGTGTCATCTGCATATCTGAGGTTATTGATATTTCTCCCGGCAATCTTGATTCCAGCTTGAGCAACATTACTGCTTGCTTAATTGCATAAGGAATGAATTAATTATGCTATGTAAGTGTAAAACCTATCGTGACAACTCTGGTGCCAATTTGCTTGCTCCGTTCCTCTCAAGGAAAAGAAAAAACACCTTACTGTCAGCATAATAGAAATCCATGATTCAAACACCAGTTTACTTTGGAAACTGTTAGATAAACTCCCTCTGGCGTCCCTTTGTTGACTGATTTTTCTGCTAGTTGTGTGTGCTTTTTCCACGACTCAAGAAAAGTGGGTATCTACTGGGAAGTGTGTTGGGTGGACCCTGCGATTTGGTGATTGAAACCAGACAACACCAGAATTATTACTGCTGCATTTTTCTTCTTCTATTAAATATTGCATTCTAAAGAGATTTTAAAATATCACAGACTTTAGATTACAGTCAAAAACAACCCCTAGTAGCATTAGACAACAGTTTGACAGTTACTCCAAAAACTAAACATAAATCATCATGTGACCCAGCAGCCCCGCCCCCAGGAATATCCCCAAGAGAACTGGAAGCATGTGTCCACACACAGACTTGTCCATGGATGTTCACCGCAGCATTGTTCATGGTAGCCGAGTAGTGGAGACAACCCAGATGTCCTTTAGCTGATGAGCAGAGGACTGGACTGTTGGGCATCCGTGAGATGGAATGTTACTCAGCCGTAAGAGAAGTTCTGATGCATACTGTGACGTCATGAGTCTTGAACATATTTGCTCAGTGAGAGAAGTCAATGCCCAAATGTCACATGCCGTCTGATTTCATTTATAGGAGATGTCCAGGCTCTGCAAGTCCTTAGAGACGGCAGGCGTGTGGCCGCCAGGGGTTTGGGGCAGGGAGGGGGAGCTTGGACCGGTCACTTACTGGGTAGAGGATCTCTTCTGGGGGTGATGATGGTACCCTGAAGTTAGGTAGTGCTGATGGTGGCACGTTCTGTGAATCCACTAAGAGCGGCTGGATAGTCCGGCACTTCTGAAGGGTGGTCGTGTGTCATCTGAATTACATCTCAGTTTAAAAAAATCCTCGCGCTAAACCTTTTCTCCCCTCTCTCTTCTCGCCCACTGTTGCATGCCCCCAACATCTTCTGAATAGTAATTACAGCGGTGGGCTGCGTTACCATGTCATCTGCTGTGCCAGGTGCTTCATAGCTGTATTTCACTAATGTGCCCCCTAACTCCCCATCATGGGTGCTCATCCTCTCAGAAGCCCAGAGATGCCGAATCCCTTACAGTGTCACATGAGTAAGCGACAGAGCCAGGGTCTGAAGCGTGTTCTCTCCCCCAGCCCCCTATTCTGTCTCAGTCAGACATTTCTTCCTGGTGTATGTTCTCAGCGAGGGTAGCTGAGGTTAAGCCCTGATCTGTAGACACACTGTGGACCAGGGCTAGCCAGTGCTGCGGGACCGGCAGGTGTCCCACTGCAGCTGAGCAGGAGACTGGAAGGCTTATGTTCTGATGATGGTGCTTCAATCTGTGATAAGACAGGAGAGGTCTAAATAGGAGGTGGCTTTAATCCAAGTGTTCTAGTTTGTGGTTCTCCCGATACATCTGTTTCCTCCCTGCTCCCTTCCTTCTGAGATTGTGAAGTATTCATCAGAAGTCTTATTAGTTAGTTGGTGGTGTATGCAGGTCAGTATAAGTGTAATAAAACTGCAGACTCCGTAGAATGTCACGTTGTCTTTGCTTGTCCAGGGCGGGCGGTGACTTCTCAGTCTGTCTGTCTCCACAGCTGCTGTCTCGCATGTTAGGACCCCACGATCTTTGGCTGTAACGATTGTGAGCCTTTTCCTTGTCCCTCTGGCCCATTCACTGCCCTGCTGCCAGCAGGCATTGTGGTTTGGAGGCAGTGTCTGTAGTCAGACTGTTGTACCCAACCACTTCATAGCTGTTGACCTTGGTCTATAGTGTCAATCTCCCCGAACCTCAGTTCAGTTGTCTGCAGAATTGGGAGTGGTAGTGCTTTCCTTGTCCATCTTTAAAGGGTGTTGGTTGTGACACAGCAGGTGCTGACTTTGTTGCGTGCTTGCTGTGGGCTGGAGACTTCCTAAACTCATGGAGAACAGTTAGCAAGGCGTTTAGCTAAGTGCCCAGAAAATGTCAACTGCTGTTATTATTATTGTATCTCTTATAAAACTAAAATCCAATTAGGGGACTCTTTTCTTAAATCTCCTTCCATTGTCTGCCAGAGACAGTTCAGACGAGCATCGAGGTCTTTGTAAATCTGACGTGATTCTGGCGTTATGTGCTGCAGCCGTCTTCTCCTCTCTCCTCCATGGAATCCTCCTCATCTCGGAGCGCTCCACTGTGTTCCGCAGACGGACTCACACGTCCAGGCCCAGCCCAGTGGCACTTCCTCAGCCTGCCCTTCCTTTCCTGAGCAAGGAAACACTTCTTCCTTGGTTCCTCCCACAGCACCCATTGCCCTGAATCCCCATTATTTGTCTACTTGTCCTTGAAGGTAGCTCAAGTTCCCTGAGTTTCTCTGAGTTCAAGCCCTTTCCACACAGCACCTGCAGCAGCTGTCATTTCTGTTAATTTTCAGCCCTTCCCGCTCAGCCAGGCTCCTCTCGGAGACAAGACCTGCTGTTCTGTACCTTTGATCCTCGGGTCGGCGGGGCCGTGGTCCACACCCGATCCTCACGTCTAATGTGTCAGCAGGTGTGGCTACTTCTCCTGCATCAGGACACGGCGCAGGTGATGTCCCAGCTGGTTCCTGCGGCTCCCGGGGCCCCTCTGCCCCCCCAGGGGTGGCCAGGGTCAGGAGTGCGTGTGAGGGGCATTGTAGCGGGTGGGAGAGCCTTTGTGGCAGGGACCTCTGCTTGCTCGCGTGCTGTGACTCTGTGGTTACTTTGCTGTCTGCCTGTTTATGGTCCTCACTGTTAAATAACTCTTATATGATTTTATAGGCCCAGCTGTCAGATAGATGATCACCGTCACCTTCAGTGACTTGTAAGTAAAGGTTTTTAGATCTGTTCCTCCAGAGGGATTAATCTTCAGTAGCTGTCTACTTAATTTCATACGTACATATATATGAATATATACGTGCATAGAGTAGCGCGTCACTGTTTTCAGTGGGTGGATGAATAAGTGGATAATGTCACAGCATTTATGTGGTGTTTTTCTTTGAAAGGTATGCCCTCCCTCCCATACTGCCACCTGTCTGTTTACGTCTGCTGCTAGTGACGCCGCTGTATTTGTTCCTGTAACATTTACGTGTAGGAATATTACCTGCCTTCCCAGGTGGCTCAGTGGTACAGAATCCGCCCGCCAATGCAGGAGATGCAGGAGACACAGGTTCCATCCCTGGGTCAGGAAGATCCCCTGGAGGAGGGCATGGCAACCCCACTCCAGTATTCCAGCCTGGAGAACCCCATGGACAGAGGAGCCTGGTGGGCTGCAGTCCGTGGGGTCGCACAGAGTGGGGCACGACTGAGCACGCGTGCATGAGCTATGAGCAGAATGCTGCGACTGAGGAGGGGTCTTGACTGAACACCTGGAAGTGCCCAGATGACCCGGCGATGGCTTCTCCCTCCCTGCTTGAGGTCTCGAGGGGGCTGTGGGAGAATGAGGGTCCCTTTGAAGCCGTGGGAAGGCCCTAAGCCGCAGGATTGGCCTCTGGTAAACAGTCTTGGGTTCCTTCCCTCTGTGGCCTTGTTCTTGTATACTTCCACCATTATGTCCTTTGCTGCTGCCTCTGTTGCTCTGCTGAAAAGATCCGAAGTGCTGGTCTTCGCACCCGTTCGCCATGATGGACATGCACCCACGGGGGCGGGCTCCCACAGAGGGGCGGGCTCCCACAGAGGGATGGGCGGCCCCGTCCGCCTCAGACCAGGGGCCCTTTGTCGGAGTCGCCGCTGCGCAGAGGGCTCGTGGACAGCTGCTGTCTGTCCTTGGAGCGGAGTCATTCCTCCTTGCGGCGTCTCACTCTCATGCCGTGCTCCTCCTAAAGCCAGGACAGTGGACTGAGGCCAGGAGAGGAGGTGCTGCCCGCGGGGCCAGTGTGCCGAGGACCCAGCCCGGGGCCCCCGGGGGTCTGTCCTGCTTTGCCCCTGCCCTGAAGGAGGCAGCTGAGACCTGGACTGGCGTGTGGTTGGTTGAGTGGCCTGTCTTTTGTCTCGAGCGGGAGGGGGAGAGAGGGCGGGTTTTGGACTCACACCAGCTTGAACAGCAACTGTTGCAGTTGGGGGATTTCAGATGAACGGCTCTCTGGAAGGTTCACCTGTTGAGTGTGGGTGATGGCAGCTAACGGCTGAGTAGAGAGGGGCGTGGAAGCGCGTCCAGCCCAGGAGTTGCACCTGCAGACACCCTGAGGCCTGGTGCACAGAAGCGGCTGGTGCAGACGAGTCCATGGCTCAGGGTGGGTCTGAGCCAGAGATGAGAGGCCCAGCGGGGGGCACAGGCGGAGAAATGGACGCCTGCTCGGAGTGTGACCTGCGGGGGTGCTGGGCCGTGCTGGGTTCTGCCCCAGCAGTGTCTGAGGCATGGGGTGAAGGGGAGGGGTTCACGGAAGAGGGAGAAGAGGAAGCAGGAGGAAGGGAGGGCCACAGGGACCAAGGGGCATCAAACCAGAGAAACTTGGATCAACTGCAGGGAGG
>NW_011494608.1:5660397-5667204 GCF_000754665.1 Bison bison bison | reverse complement strand
CGAGGGGGGAGAGTGTGGACAGTGTCCCCTGAACCTGGCCACCTGGGAGGCGAGGGGGAGGCTTTGGTAGTGGCTGTGGGCGGGAGCAGCCTCTGATGGGCTGCAGAGCCCTGGGGTGAAGGGGCAGCTCGTGGAGTTGCTTCACGAAGTCCGTCTGTAACACTCATGAAAGGCGAGTCAGGGCTGAGAAGCGGGTCTCACGCACCTCCTGTCCCCGAGCCGCCAGGCAGCAAATGCGTCCCCCGCATCTCACGCACAGAATGAGGGACATGATGGTTTCCTCTTTCTCAGTTCTGCATGTCGTCACTCATGATTCAAGTTAGCAGCTCTTTTATTATTTGAGACAATTTTATTAGGTGAGATAGTTTCAGTTTCTCAGAAAACATTTTTATTAATGCTTCCGGGATCTTCTTTTAAACATGATTTCTGAGTTCTCTTTTCATAAGCCTCTTCTTGGACCCGAGCCAACAGGCTCTTGGCTTAACCTTTCCGTTCCTTGACGCCTGAACTGGTACTTGTACTCTGAGCTCCGTCTCCTTCCCCGCCTCCTTCTCCCTCTACTGTTGATTTTCCCTTTAAAATGCAGTTTGCTGAAACAGAGGCAGTGGGTTCGTGGACAGTGTTGGTGTGTTATATAAGAGGAGTGAGACTGATATGATTTTAGGACTTGGTTCCCACTGGCGTGGGCTTCTGGATGAGGCCTCGGCACAGCTCTGTCAGCCCCTCTGGCCCTGCTGCCTGGGCCCCTCCATGTCTTACGCGAGTCATTCATTCAGCACTGCAGCCGTTCATGTGGCGGGTCATTCAGCCCCGCGGCGGCATCATCAGGCTTGGATCTGATTCTCCTTATCTGTGAACAGCAACAGTAGCGTCCAGGAACCTGACACCCCATCCCTGTTCTGTGGCCGGCAGCGGCTACCTACTTGATGGAGTGTTCCCGAGTGCAGGCACTGGAAAGAGGCTGCTGCTGCTGCTGCTAAGTCGCTTCAGTCGTGTCTGACTCTGTGCAATCCCATAGATGGCAGCCCGCCAGGTTCCGCCATCCCTGGGATTCTCCAGGCAAGAACACTGGAGTGGGTTGCCATTTCCTTCTCCAATGCATGAAAGTGAAGAGTGAAAGTGAAGTTGCTCAGTTGTGTCCGACTCTTAGCGACCCCATGGACTTCAGCCTACCAGGCTCCTCTGTCCATGGAATTTTCCAAGCAAGAGTACTGGAGTGGGGTGCCACTGCCTTCTCTGGGAAAGAGGCTAGTCCGTCTCTTTAAGGAGCTCACAGTCCAAGTTAGGCACTGGACTGATTTGATTTTGCTGCTCATTGTGAAGTTGACCCACCTGGTGTGCAGCGGGGAGGCCGGACCTGTTGAGAGTCCTGGGTGCGGAGTGGCTGCAGCCCCACTGGGCACAGGGCTCCTTCCTCGTCCTGAAGCCCTGCCTCCCTGCAGGGAGCAGGCGGCTTTGCTGAGTGTGGAGCATGTTCCTAAAAACAAGAATTGAGTTTATAAATTGCGCTACAATATATGTAACATAAGATTGACCATCTCAGTCACTTATAAGTGTACAGTTCTGAAGCTTGAAGTGCGTTCACGTGTTGTTCCCGCATCACCCCGTCCAGCCCCAGAGCTGCATGTTTAGACTCTGCTCTCCTCCCACAGCTGAATTATTTTGAAGTGCTGGCCGGGCTCCATAGCGTTTATTGATTGTTCCTTCCTTCATTCGTTAAATATTTATTGAACGCCTACTGTGTCTTATGCCCCGGGCTTAGTCCTGGGAAGACAAAGCATGGACCAGTACTGTCTCTGTGGAACTCAGAAGGGTTTGTGTTTCGTGCACAAGTCACTCTTGTCTGACTCTTGCAACCCCATGGACTGTAGACCGCCAGGCTTCTCTGTCCATGGGATTCTCCAGGCAAGAATAGTTGAGTGAGTTGCCATTTCCTCCTCCAGGAGATCTTCCTGACCCAGGAATCAAACCCACCGTCCCCTGCGTCTCCTGCATTGGCAGGCAGATTCTTTACCACTAGTGCCACCTGGGAAGCGTCTCTGGACCTTGGACTAAGACGGAGCCCAGGTATACACACCGGACACAGGCTGGGTTGGAGTGCATGGAGAAGCCTTCCGGGCCGCTCACACAGCGTGTGAGCACCACAGAGGACTGGGAATTGCAGACCCGTCTTGGGAAGTGCTGAGGCATTTAGTGCAGCTGGCCCCCAGGGTGCGCTGTGGAGCGCCAGTGCACTGAGTGGGGGCAGGTGAGGCTGGAGGCAGGTGACAGACTGGGCCTCCTGCCTGCTTCATTTGGGTCTTTCCTGTAGCATCAAACTGAATATTTCAATCACTGCCAGTTTCACATGGGCCCTGTAGGTACAGTAGAGAGCAGTGAACAGTCTGTACTCAGCCGCAGGCCATGAGCTCGAGGTGGGTGGGATGTCCGTCCGTCGGTGGGGCCGGCGTGGTGATGGAGGGCTGGTGGGCAGTGCTGTGCAGAGCAGGGACGTGGCGGCATGGAGGGCAGCCTCTGCAGGGAGAGATGCCTTGGGACTCCATGCCACCGGAGCCCCGGGCTGGCCTTGGGAGGCTGTTACGTATTGGGAGTCAGGCTTCCTGGGTTGGCATCTCTGTGTGGTGGGTTGCTCTGGGCCCCTCGTGGCCTGTTCAGCTGGACTCACGCCCGAATCCGCCTGCTCCCTCCCTCTGCCCACCAGCCATGCTTCTCTTGGGTTTGGAGCTTGAGCCCTTTGTCAAGCTTCTGTTGAGGCCACGTGACGTCACTGAAGGACCAGTTGGGTCTGGAGCAGCAGGTCAGGGGTGGGTCCTGTGCTCCCCGCCAGCTGTATCGTCAGGCAGAGCCGCCTCACCTCCTGGAGCTGCAGCTGCTATGTCTGTGAAACGAGGATGAGATTTACCCTGAGCGTGTGCAGAGGAGAGACCGTGCTTGCGAGGTCATGGAGCACAGCCAGGGCCCCAAGACATAGACAGTTCTTTCTTCTGTGTCACGAGAGGGGAGAGTAGGGCAGGGGCCAGGCCTGCTTGCTCCTGATGAGGTCCTTCCAGGCTCCAGGGAGTTCTGGGGGTCCTCAGTTTTTAGCTCTGACTTCCCAGCAAGTCACTACCTCCTCCAGGTCTCAACATCCTCACCTGTAAAATGGGATGATAGCTACGTATGTGGTATCCACTCACAGCCAGTGATTTACACCCCAGACACGTTAAAAAGGGCACATCCTGAGCGCTCAGTGAGTGAGGGCTGCTTCTAACTTGTTTTTGCAGCGACAGGACTTGCTCTTGTCTCAGCCCTCAGGGTGGTCTGGTCTCCTGGCAGCCGCGCCCCATCTTGACTAGTGAATGGGGCAGCAGCTTCTAGAAAAGAGGCCGGGAGCCAGGGCGACGCACAGCGTTGCAGTTCCTCGGTCTCGCCACATGGGGCCACCCTTTCTCAGTGACGGCGGAGCTGCTCCGCTGTCTGTGGGCTCCCAGACCCCAAGAGGATGCTTTCAGAAATAGTACCAAGAGTTTGATTGGGGTTTTCATGTAACACTTGGTTTTCTTTGGTGTTGCCGAGTGAGGGACCTGATTTCCTTCTGAAGCTGAGCGGCTCGGTTGAGATTCAGAGCTTCTGGTGTCACCCGTGGGTTTCTGCTCCGTCTCACCGGCAGTCCTAATGAGCTCTCCCTGTGGACGCTGGAGGGAGGCAGAGCTGTGCAGGGGAGGCACCTGCTGATCCTGTGTTAACCAGCGGGGGTGGGGAACTGGCTCCCCCCTGGCTCCCTGCCTCCTGGCCCCTGCCTGCTGGGAGGGCAGCTCCTCTGAGGGCAGGGACTCACTGACTCACTCCAGTGCCCCTGAGAGTAGGTGTCCTTCAATATTCATTGGATACTTAATCAGTGCATCTGGGGAAGTCACTCGGCCTTCCTGAGGGCTGGTTGTTGAGCTGCAAGCCCACATGAAGTGGGTCCTTGCTTCTGAGCTCAGGGGCACAGTACATGGAACACAGCCGGGGGGAGAGGGGTCCCGGGCTCCCTCATTCCGAGCCCCAGTGCTTTTCATCTCTCCACAGTTTTCCTCGTTTAGGCCATGAGCAAAGGCATTGCCTGGTTGAACTTGCAACGTGGTGGCTCTCAGATAAGTTATTTTCAGGGTTTGCAAGTATCTCCCAAAATAGCGAGATGTCTTTTTCTTGTTGTCATTATTAGAACACAGCCCCTTTTCCTGTTGGGCATTGCCAATCAATCTGGCAACTGTTGCAAGAACCAAATTATACACTCAATTGGTTTAGCTTGCCTGCTTTTTTGGGCAGTGATTGACACTCAGGGGTCACATGTCAGTAGATTCACAGATGTTTATCTTTTCGACTGAAGGATCACTGATTAAAACAAATGGGACTGGACTCTCCTTATAGTTGTTGTTATTTCCCGGGATCTAACAGGCAGACGTGAGCAGGACAGTCGCCTGCAGGCTCCCCAGGTTGCTGGGTGGGTCCTCTCTGGATCTGTTTCTCTTGTTCTGAGTGTTCATGTAATAGCTGTTCAAAAGACACTTAATTTATTTTAAGTTAAATAAATTAAAAAAAAAGAATTTTAGTTCAGTCTCTACCAAGCACAGGGATTTTTATTCCTGTGGCATGTGAGCGGTGGCCGTGGGCTCTCTGGTCATGTCCAGTGACTGCAGCTGAGGTTCTTCCTGACGTCAGTCACCCACAGGTCCTGCTGCCAGAGCCTCCAACTTAGAGACTGCTGGCAGGAGAGGGGGTCTTCTCTTTTTTGGAGCTTTTTACCCTCGACTCAACAGCCCCAGTTTGGAAACCCATCAGATCTCTTGCCCTTGTGTTTACCACTGAGAACTTTTTGCCCTTTCGAATGGTAGCACCCAGGTCTGCTAGTCCAAGGAGTGAGCCCTTTCATCGTGAGATATTTGTTGAGCATCAGTCAGGTGTCAGGGGTCGTAATGAAAGAGCTTCCTCCCGCAGGGAGCACACGGTCCAGCAGGGAGAGACGCATCAATACCACGTCCTGCTGGCACAGAGGTCTCGCAGCCCAGCTCCGTGTTGTGCCAGCCTCCCACCAGGAGCTGTGGAGCCCACGGGAGGGGCGAGGCCACTTCTACCGGGGAGTTGTGATGAGCGAACAAACACTCCATGAGTGTTTAACTCACATAACAAATACTCAACTGAGTGCCGTCTCTGGGCCTGCCAAGTGCTGGATCACAGGGTGTAATGACATGGTCCTTCTCTCATGGGATTTATAATCTGTACACACAGCCCTCTGATTCAAATAATGGAACAAAAGCTATGAAGAAAAGGAATGCGGTTCTTTGAGGTCATAGACTGACCTGGACTGCAAGGGTGTCGGAGGAGACTTCCTGGGGAGCTGCAGAGATCCGAAGGACTGGGAGCTGGCAGGGGGAGGTGGGTGGTGAGCATTGAAAGTGGAGGAAACCGGGAAGCGTGGTAGTCAGAGGAGCCTGGGCATGCAGGCTTGGGGTGTGGTGAGGTTTGGTGTTTGTTGTCAGGGGAGCAGGAAGCCTTTGGAGGATTGCAGGTGGGGAGGGGAAGAGAGGTGTGAGATGTTAGATCTTCACCCCGGTCCCCCTTGGGCAGCGGTGTTGAAGCGGGGGCTGGCGTGGAAACAGGCCAGTCAGATCACTGTCACACTAGTCCAAGAGAAACGCGGCGATGGCTTGGATCAGATGACGGCATAGAGCCAGAGAGCGCTGGGTGGATCTCGGAGCTATTTGGAGATGGAGAAGGCTGGTACTCCGTGGTAGAGGACGTGGAGAAAGGCAATGGGGTTTCTGCCACAGGCGTTTGGATCGACAGTGGAGTCGCAGCCGAGCAGGAAAGTGTGGGACAGGAAAGGAGTTCTCTTCCTTGGCAGGGGCAGAGTGGGCCTGGTCACAGGTTCATGCTCGCATTTGGGGCATGTAGGTGCCTTTGAAATAGCCAAGCCAAGCAGACAGCTGTGTAAACAGATCTGGGGCTCGGAGGCAGTGTTTGAGCTGACTCTTGAGAAAGGGGCTGGCTGGTCTCCAGGTGAGCAGTGGAGAAGGACATTCAGGGCAGCCCAGCGTGGAGGGTGTGCCGGCTCTGGTGTGATGGGGTTGTGATGGTTATCGCGGCTCAGGGAGCGGGGTGTGTAGCGGAAGACAGAATAGAGAGATGTGGTGCTGGGCAGGTCGAGGAGAACCTTTTATGTGACGAAGGAAGTTTGGACGTCATCCTGATGGCTGTCAGCAGCTATTGAAAGGGATTTAGTTCTGCATATTATGATCAGATTTGCACTTTAGAAAAACCACTGTGCCAGGAAAGGGGAGGATGGATGGATGAGTCATTCCTGTCATTGATTCATTCATTCGTCCACCAGGGCCACATACTACACGCCCGTGCTGAGCTCTGCGTCAGATGCTGGGGGGACAGAGGTCAGTAAGGCCGAGAGGGTGTTTTCAAGGGCTGACTGTCGGGGAAGAGAGGCCTGGAAACACAGTGGTACTTGGTCATCGTAAGGACGCACATGTACACAAAATTATTGGCGGTGTGGAACACGGAAACTCATCTAGACTCTGCTTAGAGAAGCTTTCTAAGATGAAATAAGAGAGTTTTAAATGAATTGGAGAGGAAATAGGTTGTCACAGAAGCTGCATTCAAAACGGAAGGAAGAGAGAACAAAGTGATGGAGGAAAGAAGTAGCAGAGTGTGTTAGGAAATCCCCTAGAAATCAGAGAGCACAGCGAGAGCAGTGAGATGTGGGTGGAGACTCAAGGGAGAAATGTGCCCGGGTCAGAGGAGGGGCCGTGTGGGACGAGCTCTGTGCTTGGCAGG
>NW_011494608.1:5652384-5659962 GCF_000754665.1 Bison bison bison | reverse complement strand
ACCCTGATGTCTGTGGGGACCAGGACGTGCAGGTTGTGAGAGGACAGCCCCCCTGTTGGGAGAGGTGGTGAGGACTCTTCACCACGCAGAGCAGCCCTCAGAGGGGTGAAGGGCGGCCGTGAAAACCCACCGCCCCACAGCCGTCTCAGCACCCCAGCCCCCTCTCCCAGGCCCTTAAACGCCAGGTGCCTGGGGTTTGATCGCCGCCCAGTTGGTTTATACATTTCGGTCTCTGTCTTGATGGTTTCGTCTCCTCTTCTGGTTCCAGTTACCACCTGCAGCTACAGGTAATTTTGGGGGCCAGCTCCTTTGACCTGGCTCATGTCCACCCCAGTGAACTCTCGGGCTTCATTTTTTCTCATCTAAAAATGAGGGCAGCAACAATAATATTGATAAATTCACATGAGGTCATTGTGATGCTTGAGGTAATGGGATGGAGAGCTTGGCAGTGGTGCCTGGTACTACCCGCCCGCCCCCGCCTGGGCTCATCTTCCTCATCACGCACAGCCCGCCGTGCGTGTGGCATGTCACGGCTTGGTGGTCTCTCCTGCTTCCTCCTCTCATCCTCTGGGGTTTAGATACTGTTATACATGTGTGCGTGCATGTGAAGTCACTCAGTCGTGTCCGACTCTTTGTGACCCCGTGGACTGTAGTCCGCCAGGCTCCTCTGTCTCTGGGATTCTCCAGGGAAGCATACTGGAGTGGGTTTCCATTTCCTTCTCCAGGGGATCTTCCTGATTCAGGGATTGAACCTGTGTCTCTCGCGTCTTCTGCATTGGCAGGTGGGTTCTTTACCACTAGCGCCACCTGGGCAGCCCCCATTGTGCATACATACCTGCTTATATACATGCATACTTACGTGTGTCCGGTATAATACATATGTGTGCATATGCACGCACGTGTGTGTGATATAGCATCCTTTCATAGGTTTCTTAGGCCTCCCGGGGTTCATACTTGTGCTTCACACACTGGGTCAAGTTGAGCAAAAACTTGGCTGAGATGAGCAGGGAATTAATAAACGTTTGCCAGGCACCTTGGAAGAAGATGGTTGAGATACATTTTAATCAACATGGCAACCCAGTGTGTAGATATTTTATTTTGTCCCCACTTCACAAATAAGCAATGTGAAGCCAGGCACTAATCTGAGAGAGTAATATTCTTAATCCTATTTAAGAGCCTCAGGAGTCTGCAGTTGTTGTTAACCTTCCTGGTCTGTTTGGGATCGGCTGGCCGTCTGGGATTCGCTCACCTTGTCAGGGGCCCCAGCTCGTCTTCGAGGGCTCCTTTGCTCTCAGGAGTGGAATAATAATAATAGTAATTCCTGCCTCTTGGGGAGTGTTTTCATATATATTACTTATTCAGCTTCATCAGACAACTGGTTTAGCTCAGCCAAGTACAGATCGAAAATGTAAGAGACTTACCTGTGCCCTTTTTCTGTTTTGGAGATCACGAATTTAACAAGAAAACCACTGCCACACAGGTCAGCTGCTTCAGAAAACATAACCAAGAGAATGTGGCTATAAATATTATCTGTAGATCAACAAGTTGCAGTCCTCATAAAGCATGAAAGCTTTATGCTTCTAAAACATAGGAAGACCGAGTCCACAGTGAGAACAGCCCCGTTCACAGCTGTTCATTCTGCTGTTCGTCTCAGGCTCAGGACTGTGAACGTGCCGGTTCCCAGAACCTTCCCAGGCCTCCTGTTGCAAGGTGAGCGTAAGTACTGTTGGATGCGAGTCTCTAAGTGAGGCTCCTGGAGTTTTCTCTAAATTGCCACGAGATCATTGGAAGGCACAGGCCTGCAAGGAGAGCCGTTTGGAGGAACCCCGCGAGGGAGGTGGGGTGGCAGGTGCCCTGTGCATGTGCTGTCCTGAGCCGTCTTGTGGGTGGTTTGTGGCACTGCGGTACGTTGAAACGACCCTGGGCGGTATGACGGAGATGCTGAATGGACCATCCTCAAGTTTGTTCCCAGGTAGTGAGGTCCTGACACTGACTGGGGCTTCTTTTCTCTGGCCACAGAAAGCTTGCTGCAGCAGAGAACGCAGGGTGAGCGGGCAGAGTCCTGGATCCAGGTGCGACAGTCACGTGGCAGTGTGCTGGGTGGCCGTGCGTGGTGGAAGGACGGCACCGTGACCCGGGGTGGCACTCTTATTAGACGGCCGGCAGGGCTGCCTGAGCTGGCGTCCCGGAGCCCCCAGAGCGGTCTGAGTGCGCCCCTCCTCCTGCGCACCCTGCCCTGTACCTGCCGCTCGCGTGTATGACTGCTGATGTACCTCCCTGTGGGCAGGGCTTTCGCCACCTTGTTCGTCGCGTGCCCCGGGACCCGAGCCAGCACTCGGCACAGGGCACTCTCTCAGTAAATACTCGCTGATGAACGGAACGGACGCGCAGCTGCTCTTCTTCGGTGTCGAGCGTGCTATACGAGAGGCTGCATGCACCTCCTCCCGCAGCCCTGCAGCCCGGGGCTGGGCACAGGGTGCGTGTCCGGGCCAGGTGGCCTGTGCTTTTCCTGGGTGATGGCGTCACTGTGCACGTTCCAGCCTCTCTATCCTCTTCTGAGAATGAACTCACTGTGGCTTGAGAATCAAGTGAAGTGATACGTATAAAACGCTTTTTAAAAGCAGGAAGCACCGTTGGTGATTGAGTTGTGTCTGTCTGTCTGTCTCATCGATCATTGTAATTATGCTCATTTAGGCCAGAGCCTGAGAGGGATGCTCACACTTAAGATAAAAATAACTGCAATAATGTTGGTAAGTTGGGCTTTATTCTTTGATTTCCCATCTTCCTGCCATGAAGTTATCCAGCTATAAATAAATATTATGACTCTTTTATGACAAAGGAATTGAAATGCGCTGTTTCTCTGACACAGCCAACTTATCTCAACAGCGTCAACCCAGTCAACTCCGGGCCGCATCTAGTTATTGATCATGCTCTGCTGTCTCAGGCTTGGAATAAGGCATCATCTTCATGAGCCGTGAACGCACGCCTGTGTGCCAAAACCATACGTGATATGTGCTGCCTCCACTAAAGGGAAGAACCCACTGCATGTACAGCGAGCAAGACGGACCGCACTGTGGCTGGAGCAGGGGAGGGAGGCTGATGTGGGAGGTTCTTGCCGGTGGAGCGCTTATGCGGCGTTGGGTTTTCTGCTTAGGTTCCTGCTTGACTGGGTAGGAAGGAGTAAGGAAGTAGTAGCTGTCTATTGTTGACACGGCATGGACCCCAAAAAGGGAGACAGGAAGGCAGTCAATCAGAAAGAAAAGAAGTGAGTATTTGAGTAGACACGGAAGGGAACTAGTCCTTACGGAGCACCTGTGTTACCTGACAGCTAATTTCACATACTTTAGTGCATTTAGATACCAAAATTATACTGCAGAATGAGTGCTCTTCCCCCGGTTTTAATCCTCTAAGAAAACTGAGGCATGTAGCTGTTAAGAACTTGCCCAAGGTGATGGAGATGATGAATGACAGGGCAGGTCTTTTCAGAGCCTGCTGTGTGATGAGCAATAAGGAAGCTGCTTTGTGATTATCTGTCATAAAGTATAAGAGGCAGAGTAACGTAGGAGAGGCTGGCAGGATCCATATTATCAAGGTGGAGGTAACATTTAAAAGCTGAATTAATGATTAAATATCACAGTGTAGGTCTTAAGAGAAAAGTCTTAAATAGAGTTGGTTTCTAGGAGCTTCTTTTTTAATGGGGATCCTTTCATTGGCTTGAATACCAGTTGAGGGGGAAAGCGGGTACTGTGTACACCCTCGTGAGCACTCCGCCCCGCCCCTCCTGCACTCACGGCGCCTGGTGACACCTATTCTAGGAGGCTGAGTGTAGAGTTTAGTCCTGCACCAAACCCCTGGAGCCCGCCCTGGGAGGAGCGCGCAGATAGGTGCCTGCTGCGGTGAACGGCATACCTGTGTCGTGGCCCACGCAGCTGCCCTGCATGGTCAGCGTGGTGCGATGCAGAGAAGGGATTTAGGAAGTCTAGGACATAGAAGAATTGAGTAGCTGGTGAAGAATTTGCTAAGTGTATCCTCATAAATTCCTTAAATATGTAACATTTCCAAATGATTTTTTTTTGAAGAAAGTTGGTTTTGAAAATTCAACTAGTGTATTGAGCATTTAGCAGTTTGTTAATTGGATACCAGGGCCTTTTATAGACTTGTCCCATTTAAGGGAATCAGTACTGAATTTAGGTAAAGGTTGAGCAAAGGAGAGCCAGGAAAGATGGACTTGCAGACAGGGAGTTGGTGTGGAATTCCAGGCTTGGTCAGGTCCTGCTTTGATTCATCCTTGTCAGGAAAAGAGCTTCGGTAAGAACAGAAAAGAAAAAAACAATTGAAAGGAGAAAAGCAGAATTACCACTGTGAGTTAAAATAAAGATCAACATAAAAAAAAGTACTAAACAGTTAGTTGTGTTTTGGGCCGCGAAGTTTCAGTGGTGGCAAGGATTTTAGCACAGTGCAGAAAAAAAGAATAAAATAAACCCAGATAAAACATTACCAAAGCAAATCCTGCTGGGTATAAAAGGAATAAAAAGTCATGACCAGGTAGACTTTGTCTTAAAAATACAAGGATGGTTTCATGTCAGAAAATCTCTCAATGTTATGGGCCATACTAGCAGATTAATTGAGGGAAAAAGTATGTAAATAGACACAGAAAATTCAATAAAATCCAACATATATTTCTAACAGCCGTTAGTAAAATAAGACTTCACGGGAGCATTGTTAGGTTAATAAAAGGTATCTATGAGAAATGCATAAGAAACTGCAGAACTTTCGACGCGTTACCTGTGTGTGTTCATCGCTTCTTTGTTTGGCGGCCTCGGGTCGCGGCTCCAGCACGTGGGATCGTTTCTATTGTGCTGCCGGGCTCTCTGGCCGTGGCGCGGGCTCGAGCGGTGGCGCGCGGGCTCGGGAGTTGTGCCACGTGGACCTGTTTGCTCCTAGGCGTGTGGGATCTTAATTCCCCAGCCAGGGGTTGAACCTCTGCTCCCTGCATTGCAGGGCAGATTCGCAACCACTGCACCACCGACAAAATCCCTTGGCACATTACCTTTAAGTCAAAGTCGGGAATGAGACAGGGCTGTCTGCTGTCAGCGCTTCCGCT
The DNA here is from genome assembly GCF_000754665.1 of Bison bison bison. NCBI lineage: Eukaryota > Metazoa > Chordata > Mammalia > Artiodactyla > Bovidae > Bison > Bison bison. The sequence goes on along the minus strand of NW_011494608.1, from coordinate 5,654,858 downwards.
GGAGATTGTCTCAATGCTGATGCATAAGGAAACGTAAAGCACGAGATCCTAGTTCGTATTAGAACGGAAGAAACAAAACTGTCTTTATTTGTGGATGATCAGATCATTTATAAGGAAAATTCAAGAGAACCTGCAGACATCTGCTAGAATTGATGAGTATTCAATAAGCTTTCTTGATTCAGGATTAAAAAATTAATAGCATATCTATGAAAATTAGAAAATGCAATTTAAATTATTCCCATTCACGAGATCCATAGATACTCCAATGTACTTAGAAAAAAAAATCTGACAATGTAAGTGTGATCTTTATGAAGAGGATTACAAACCTCAGAAGCAGACCTGGTGAAATCCTGAACTATTTTCCATGTTTGTGGTTGGGAAGACTCAGTGTTGTGAAGATGTCAACTCAATCCCAGGTTTATCTGTGAATCACGTATCACTCCTAACAGAATTCCAAAAGGAGTTTTCAGATCAGCCTGACAAGCTAATGTTAGAATTTCTAATGAAAGGAGAATGAGCCAGGAATATCCAGGGCAGCTGAAAAATGTGAGCAAGTCAAGGAATCTTGCCCTGTAAAGTATTAAGGCTTATGAAACAAGAGTAATTAAAACATCTGATAAATGTACAGAAACAGATACATTTTGTAAAAGGGAACAGAAGGGTCCACATCAGACCCCCCACAGGTATTGGGAAATCTGACAGCCCCAATCTCATTAATTCTAGGATGTATCTTTGTGTTGTCTCTGAAATACACATTCATCTTACAACACATGATGTTTTATAATTGTTATCAGCCAGATGGCAGACCTAACATAGTTTTATAAAAATGTCCTGATGAGAATTTTAGAGTTGATGGGCTATGGAATGATGGGGGTCATCGTACATCAATGGGAGAAAGTCAGAACCTTTTCAAAAATGATACTGGAACATTTGATCAGACATGTGGAGCAAAAAGAGAATTGGAATATGACAAACAAAATTGGTACCAGACAGTTAAGCACACAGAGAGGGAGGTGTGACCAGCACGCATCACCAACAGAGGACTGGTACCCAGCCTGGACGGGGGATGTTCATGGATGTGGGAATCAGTAAGAAGTTAAGAAAATGATCTGTGTGTGGAGTGGGGTGGGGTGGGGGAGCTGGCACTTCCTGGGGGAGGAATGGTATTACCACAGCCTTCTGGGAGCTGCTGGAAGCACAGCTGGGCAGGGCTGTGGGCACCCAGCCCCACTGGGCTGGGTGGCCAGACCCTAGCCTCTCCTCCCACTGTGCCTGGGTTTCCTGTCTTTCCTTCTTTGGCGGAGCCCGGCCAGAGAGAAGGGTCCTAGGGATTCGGCCCAAGGGTCGGAGGAAGCAGACCCAGCACCTTCTGCGCTGCGGTATCTCAGACAGCTTCCCCACACCTCTGTGAGGCAGACCCTGTGTCTCCTGGGAGAGGAGACCGAGGCTTACGCACCAGGTAAGTGAGACCTGCTGGGCTGAGAGCCTGCACGTGGGTCCCCGTCTGCGGGCAGATGTGGGGCAGGGCCCTCAGGGCCAGAGCTCCGCGCGGGGCGCCCGCTGCTCTTCCACGGCTGTGGTGCATGTCCGTGCGCCTCTTTGTGATATCTCTTCCTTCCTGCGTGCGTTCTATTGCCCGTCTCCTTTAGGACTGCAGCTGGAATGTGGTTTCATCTCTTTTCTGACTGCTGGGATGGTGGAGGAATCATGATGGTTGGCACGGAGGGCAGGCAGCTGCGTGGCGGTGCCACTCTGTGCCCGTGTCCCGGGGCAGGATGGGCTGCGGTGACTCCCTCATTCGTTTCCCAGGCAGCTGCCCCCGCTCTGGTCATCAGGCTGTGGGGACGCAGAGCTGCGGGGACGTGGTCCCTGTCTTCTGTGTAAGTAGGGGAGAGGGGGCACACAGGAGGAAAACTCCTGAGCTGTGTGCCCCCAGATGCTGGGCATCTTTCTCTCCTGCTCTGATTTATTCCATAGATTTCCGGTAGGCATCTCATGATGTCTTTTCATAAATGAAGAAATGAAGTTTTGGAGAGACTAATTTATTTATGCAAGTCAACTAACAATGTGGCTGAGCTGAAATGCAAGCCTGCAGCTCTCCGGTTCTGAGCTCCCTGCACCTACGTGGAAAATAGCCCATATTTTAGGAAGAGCGTGGGTGAGATGTCCCTCCAGGTAGAAGTAGCAGAAATCAGGGAAGACTGCAGACATGGCCTCTGAACCTGGCATGGAGCAAGGGCGGGGATGGGCACCCCTTCTCAGGAGCTGCTGTCCACCCCGGCCTGCCCCCACTTCACGAGGGGTCACTGTAGGGGCGGCTGTCCTGGCGAGTGTGACCCGTGGGGCCCGCTGGGGAGCCGCCCGCTCACGAGGCGCTGGGGCAATGGCTCCAGTCAGTTGTGAAGCTGGACCCTCTTTGTACTCTGGGGGCTGGCTTTACGGAACGTTACAGTGACAGCCGAAGGGCAAGTGTC
>NW_011494608.1:5641338-5652284 GCF_000754665.1 Bison bison bison | reverse complement strand
GGCAAGTGTCGTGTATTCTATTGTGCTCCTCCGGCGTTCACTTCTCGGCACACTGGAGGAAGAAAATGAAAGCTCGTTGTGTTCGTGTGTGAGCCTGTGCACGAGACGCAGTGTTTCTGAGGACACGTCTTCAAATGCAATCGTGGAGCTATTTTTAGGCATCCCTTCTCCCAACAGTGCTGTTTAAAGATTCAGCTCAGGCTGCTAATAGGTATATTTATAACCATCCTGTCGACTGGCCCAGCGTGAATGCTGCTGCAGATGATGCTATTCCTGGAGACGGTTGCCATAGTTACCATTAACCCTTTTGCCTTGGAAGAGTCTCCCGGTCGGTATGCTTTGCTCCCCCTGGGTGCTCAGCAGCGTTTGAATGCATCCACGTGCTCTGAAATGGAGACAAAAACGGAGTGCACTTTATGCTTAAGCAGTGAATAAACTCGATGAATGAATGGGAAAGCGAGTGATCGATATTAGCGGCTCCTCCCTTGCCCTTAAAAAAAAGCAGCCCAATAAAGTTGGTTTTGTAGCCATTGCTGAGCACCAGGGTGTTAAAATCATCTTCTAAATGTGAATATGGACTCTCACATGAGGAGAAAGAAGCCTCAGTGCCTTAAGACCCATCTTTCCTGCTTCGCTACCTGTGATTTCTCCGGCTTTGCAACTTACCCATTTAAACAATGCAAGCATCTCTTTATTAATACTCATTCATTAACTGGAACACCACAATGACAAGCCCTAAAACTGGCGTTGCTTGGGATGTAATTTCAGTCCTGATTTGCCTGGAAGGATTCATCTGTCACTGAGTTCAAAGGAAGCAGAGACATAATCAGATAAGTAGACTTATTCCCACGCCACCCCCATTTTAACCAACCCTCATTGTGCTGTGTTAGAAATGGGGTTGGTTCTCCTACCCACAGGTAGCTTAGAGTTGGAAGAGGAAGCAAGCAATTAATTACTCTGGAGTGAAGAACAAAATCAGCGTTACAGAAAGAGCAGAAGTGCTCTATAGAAACATAAAAGTTGCCACGTGGGCCGAGCCTTGGGTATTAACGGTGATCAGGATGGGTGGGGTGGAGTCTTGGCTGAGGGGGAATGTGTGGCCGCGCTCGGCCTACGGGGGCAGAGACTGTAGCATGAGCCAGTCCTTGGAGGCACTCTAGTGGGCGCTGAGGCTGGAAGGATCCCACGGGCTGGACCAAGGGGGACAGAGAGTGCCAAGCTGAGGAATTACCTGTGACTAAGGGGAAAAATTGACTTGGTCTGTCTCCTGCTTTATGAAGGCAGCTATGTGAATATTGTGGCAGGATTCTGGAGGCAGAAAGATAGTGGGCTCTGCAGTATTTCTGGGGGGATTCTGAGATGCATTGAATTTTTTTTTTAATTGGTATGTAAGAGCATCGTTTAGTCAAAGCGAATTGTCTTTCACGTTTCTGTGCTCTGGTTAAACGCCAGGCATTGTTGGGGAGCAAGGTGTTAAGCAGACATGAACATACACACACCAGCAGAAAAATAGAGGTGATCCTGCTAATTAGAACTCGTGACTTAATTGCAAGAGGTGTCCCTCTGGAGGGAACTGGTTCGGTGCAGTGGCCTTTGGAAGCCTGGGATGAGATGTTTGTGGCTCTAGTAGGAGGACCAGTGCTGGTAGCTGGGATGTCGGAATTCCAGGCCACGCTGTTTGGCTTTCATTTGCTTGGATAAAATGGAGAAAGAACAGCTCTGGGTTCCACGAGTGGTCCACGTGAGAGGACGGGTCTGCTTCCAGGAGGTCCTCTGTGCCCACCTCCCCACCTGCCCAGCGCTGAGTTGGTTACCTGTCCCTGCCTGTGAGCGCCCCCTGCGATGCTGCCTCCACCAGGCACGGTCCTGACCCTTGGCGGTCCCGCTCTCATCCTCCCCAGACACTTCCTGGCCTCCTCTCCCAGTGCCCCGCCATCAGGCTCTGAGCTCCTGCGGGGCTGGAACTGATCTGAGGATCTTGGCTTATAATGGGTGCCGAGAGTGCTGAATGAATGAACAGATGAAAATGAAGTTAAGAAATCATTGATTTTTTTTTCCTTTGGTGGAGTGGGTTTTTTAAAACATTAGTAACTACTTGAGATACACCAAAAAGATACCGAGAATAATACAATGAGCTATCCTACATCTGCCATCCAGCTTCTAAGGGGTAGTCCACCCTTTTGATGCCTTTGAACTCTTATATACAAGGACCCAACCAGAGCCGTGCACCCCCGTCCTCCCAGGCAGGGAGAAGCACAGTCCCACGCAGGTACCATCCACTCTCGGTGGGCTTGCACTCTAGGTAGTGAGGTCCACAGATACACGGATGCTTACTGGGGTCCACAGTCCAGTGAAAATACAAACAGTCTTTATTGTGAAAAACCCCTTGGTTTAAATTCTCGTTCCTGAGTGCCAGAGGCCACCCGTCACAGTGGCTCCGAGCCCAATGCCCTCCTGGGAAACGATCGGAAGGCCCTCCTCGCGGGGCTCTGCCCGGTCACCACCTCTGCCCCGCGGTCACCCTGCTCTGGAGTCTCATGCCGTCGGTCATCTGGTCTGTGAGCTTTACGTAAATTACATCATAAAACCTGCACTTTTTCCAGAATCTGACTCATTCATTCTACTGTTGATGGGCCTTCGGGTTATTTCCTGTTCAGGACTATTATGTAAGAGTGCAGGATGGATGTTCTTGGGTCTTTTTGCTTCACATATTTACATGTTTTTGCTGGACATTAACCTCAGAGTGGAAATACTGGATCCTAAGCCCCGTAGCTGTTTTTAGGAGAAAATTGTTAGGAGCTCAGTGTAGTCAAGGTGAAACTTTTACTACAAGGCAGGGCAATACCTACCATCTTGGGAGGGTGTTAAGAAAAGTGTCACGGAGTCGGAATGGGCCTTATGTCTGGGTGGGAGGGTGCCAGGAAGGGCGAGGCTGGACCACCCCGGCAGAGGGAACGGGGCCACCGGCACCCACCGGTCCTTGACTTGTTGTCCTCCCCAGGACCTCTGGGCCTGTTGGAGTCACGGGTCTGGGATGCTCGAGCTGCGCTGGCCTTTGCTTCCGGAGCCCTTCCTCTGGCTGCCCTCTCTAGGACGCATGCAGTGTGGGCGTCTGTGCCTGTCTCCTGTCCCCAGGCGTCCTGTGTGGCTGCTCCCAGGCTGTGATGCCATCGAGGAGTGAGCCCGCCGGGCACCGACCGGGGTCTGCGCCTCCAGCCAGTGCGCCTGGCCCATGACCTCAGCTACAGCCGTCGCCACCCACCTGGGTCGGGCTTGACTGCTGCTGAGCCTGAAGCCAGACCTCCTCTCTCCCCTCCTTTTTCCTGCGAATTTTTTTTTTTTTTTTTGGTGTGTTTTATAACCACTTGTCTCTTTCTCATTAAGGCATAGCACACTGGCTACATTCCTGTCAGTCTGTATTTCTGCTGGTTTAGACCCTGAGCAGACAAGGCGGGATGCGCTTATTGTTCTGAGCTCCTGTTCCCATTCGGGAGCAGCGTCGGCCCAGGGGGAGAAGCCGGCCCCTCGCCCTCTGAAATCAGCGCGGCCTGAACTGAAGGTCACCATTAATTCCAGCAAGTGCAGAGAGGGACGCGGAGGTGCACCGAGAGAACGTCGGGCCGATCACAGAGCGGGCAGAGGCAGCTTCTGGAAAGGGCCTTAGGGTGTGCTGCGCCCTTCTGGCCTCTCCCAAGCTTTCTTAAAATAGCAGAGAGAGGCTGTGTGTCCAAGTGGAGAAACGGCGCCTCCCGCATCGATCTTTGCTGCCCAAGCGTCAGCTGCTGTTTGAATCATTGCCTCCGTGGTATGGCAGTGACATTGCCACGTGTGTGCCAACACTCAGGGAGACCCCGCGTGATATGCTTAAAGCCCAAATTCCAGAATCAGACACACATGGATTTGGAAGTCAACTTACTTACCATCTTGGACAAAATACGTAATGTCAGCCTCCGTTTTTCCTGTTCAGGGTAGAGCTGCCAGTACCTGCTTCACAGGCTGAGTGAGACGCAGCACTGAGGCAGGTTCTCTCCAGATGTCACGGGGCACGACTCCTCTGAGGGGCTGTGCCCAGCGGGCGGGAGACGCCGGTCGGGGGTGTGTGGGGCCGAGGCTGGAGACCTGCATCTCTCACTGCAGATCCTGTGCTCAGGGCGTGGCGTGGCCTGGGGGGAGGCACAGGCACGTCTGTGTGCAGTAGGTGCCCAGCAAGTGTCCTGATGCACCTGGATCCGAGGGTGTGCCCTGCACACACCCGCACAGCCACAACCAGGATCCGAGTGTGGACCGTGCGCCCTGCACTGCCAACCCCGGATCTGAGGGTGGCCCTGGTGCTCCCCAGCGGCCCCTTCCTGGCCGTCGCTGTGCTTCCTGCCGCTGGTCATGCTCCCTTTCACCTGCGCCCTGGGGTCCAATCGCCCTTCTAGACTTAGCTCAGATACTACTTCTTCCTGAAGCCTTGACCACTGTTCCTCCTCCTCCCCCACCTCCCCTGGAATTCCTCCCAGGCCCTCAGCTCTAAGTTCCTGGAGTCCAGGATTAGGGCTCTCGATCCTTCTGGTCGTTTCCAGGGTGTCTCACCAGTCCTTGCCCGCAGGTCCCAAGCACGAGGTGTGCAGTAGGGAGTGTGATGGAGCCGTGCGGGACGCTGAGCAGCCCCCTCCCTGCCCACCCGGCAGGCAGCCCGATCCGCCCAGTCCTCCCCGTGGGCCCCGCTGGCCACTTGGTTTTGTGCTCCTGCTCAGTCCTGTCCGACTCTTTGCGACCCCATGGAGTGTAGCCCGCCAGGCTTCTCTGTCCTTGGGATTTCCCAGGCAAGAATACTGGAGTGGGGTGCCATTTCCTCCTCCAGGGGATCTTCCCGACCCCGGGATCGAACCTGCATCTCATGTTCTCCTGCATTGCAGGCAGGTTCTTTACCCATTGAGCCGTCAGGGAAGCCTCAGGGCTTTTTCTGGGGGGAACCTGATTTTCCCAGACCAGGTCCCTCTGTCTATTCTCCCTTCCAACCCTGCCCCCCAGGCCCCCCAGTACCAACTCCCCTTCTTTTAGGGCCCGGTGGGCGTCCCTGCCTTCCTCTCCACGTTACAGAAACCTCACAGGAAGGCGGGGAACGTGGCCTGTCTCCCCCTTCCCCCACAGTAGTTGATCGTCTTCCTGGTTGAAATCTCGTAGTGCGTCCCTTTTGTTTTATTGTCGTGGTGGGTCTCTCTAAGACAGCTGCTTCTGCCACTCTTAAGCCCTTGCTTGCCCGTGAAAGCTGCTCCCCACCTTCCAGACCCTGCCCGCCCGCCCTCCCCTCTCCCCGGCTCCCAGTGCAGTGGCTGGAGTCCTGTCCGTGTGTGCCTGTAGAGATGCGTTTTCTTTGAAGAAGCCGCAGATTGTGCTCTACAGTAGTTGTACCGTTTTAATTCCCACCAGCAACATAAAAGCGTTCCGGTTTCTCCACACCCCGTCGGCGTTTGTTATTTGTTGTTTCTAGTACAGCCATCCCAGTAGGTGTGAAGCTGTATCTCACTGCGGTTATTATTTCCCTCATGACCAACAGTATTGATCATCTTTTCATGGACTTACATCTTCTTTGGAGAAATAGTTATTTAAGTCCTTTGGACATTTTTTTTAGTTGGGTTGTCTTTGTTTTTGAGTTCTTCATATATTCTAAGCATGAAACCCTTATCACCTATGATTTTCAAATATTTCCTCCCATTCTGTAGGTGGTCTTTCTGCTTTCTTGATTTAAGTCCTTCGACGCACAAGAGTTTTTATTTTTATTAATTTTGCTTATGCTTTTGGTGTGGAATCTGACGCCACTGCCAAATTCCAGGTCAGGAGATGCTGCTGAGCACGTGTGCAGAGGCCAGTGGTTACCTGTGACTCCTGGAATATGTGGCTGCAGAGGACCATGTGGGCAGCTGAGTCTGGGCAACTCAGCCTCTAGACCGTTTCCTGAAGACGTCTGTGAAGGAGCAGGTCTCGGGTCTCATTTGCTGTGAGAAGACGTAGTCCGTTGGCCAGGAGACAAAGCAGGCTAGGAGGAAGGGCATGCGATCTCCACTGCAGGGACTGAAATCCCACGTAGCTCCAGCCCTTGTGAGCTCCGAGGCCCTCCGAGGCCCAGGGCAAAGCACTTGACCCACGGAGCTTGACTTCTTCAATATGTAGTCAGAGGTTCGCACGATTTCCTTTCCGTCCTCAGGGCGTTGTTCAGAGGCTGGAAGAGCTCTGTGTGTCTGTAAGGAGGCCTGCTAAGCAGCTCAGTGCTGGGCAGATGGTGATTCTGTGAAAACCCAGAGCAGTTTTTAGTGGCGACGTCTCAATATAGCTTGTGTAGTATATATAGTTCGGAATAATGTTTCAGTGGGCAGTTTGGCAGCCCTGTGTGAGTCAAACCCTCCACAAAGTCCATATTCTACTACCCAGTACTTCTAATACACCCTAAGGAGGGAAAAAATCTAATACGCAAAAGGCTTTGCATGCAAAGAGGGTTATTTATAACAAAGGAAAAATTGGAAACAATCTGAGTGTGGTATAACAGAGGATTGATTAATTGAATTATTGAACAGCTTTATAATGGAAGAATGGGCAGCCACTAAAAAAAGCTGTAAAGTACATTATAAAATATTTTTACAGTGTAATTTCAGTTTATTAAAAATCTATGCATAGAAAAAAAAAACTAAAAGGCTGCATGTGGAATTCATGGCTATTACCTTAGTGATGGAATAATAGGCCATTTAAATTTTCTGTCTTATTTTATCCTATTTTAATGATGAACGTTTATGGGGCTCCACCAGCCAGGGCAGACCAGCCCTCCCGCCGGAGCCCCTCAGACTCCAGGCCTGCCCCACCAGTGTCCTTCTCAGCTCTTTTGGGCTTTGACTCCCTGTGGTGAGGGCCCCTCCCTTGGTGCCCAGCTCGCTGGGCTCAGCCATCCCACACCCAGCCTCCCCTCCTCATGGTGCCTGCCATGCCCACCTCACCCAATAATGCCAGGACTAAATTGCTCAGAGGGAGATGGGAGGCCAACTGTTGCTGTTGCTCATGAAACTGATGTATGTAGAGGACTGGAATGAGATTTAGTGGTGACTTGGGACTAAGGATGGAGGAGTTTGCCTTCTGTTAACTGAAAAGCCTGTGAAAATTCACTTCATTGGCAGAGCGACGGCGATCTCCATGGAGAGGTCTTCTTAACGGGGAGCTGTGGGTTCAATCCCTGGGTTGATCCCCTGGAGATCATCCCCCTCCAAGATCCCCTGGAGAAGGAAATGGCAACCCAATCCAGTATGAATGCCTGGAGAATCCCATGGATGGAGGAGCCTGGCGGGCTACGGGTCCATGGGGCAGCAAAGAGTTGGACACGACCAGAGCGACTTAGCACGATGGCTGTGCGATTGCCCGCTTTCAGAACCAGCTGGCCCCCGAGTGCAGAGTTCACGGGGCAGCGTGGACTCATCATCAGGAGGACTTGTTGGGGCAGCGTGGACAGGCGGAAAGAGTGATGGATTTCAGACCTGTTTGCAAGGCTGCGCGCCCGTGCCTTGGCTAACTCCCGTTGGCCCCTTCGGCAGGTCACCCCGTCTCCGCGAGCCTCCGCGTCCTCCTGTGGACAGTGGTCTGGGTGCTGTGACGGGTGTGGTGCCCGCGGTCCCTGCCTCAGGATGGTTCTGAGGATCCGCAGCACGTGTCCACGGCTTCAGTTGGTGCTGGCTCCCTCCTTTCACTGCCTTCGGAGAGGATGAACTTGCCTCCCCCGACTTTCCAGCTTGTCTTCTTTTGGGTGCAGGGGCTGGGGCTTGTGGTGAGAGCTGCTGTAGGGCGAGGGCGGAGGCTGCCCTTCCCCGAGATGCTGCCTTGGCTCCCTCGGCTCAGAGGCTGCCGGCCCGCGGCCCTGTCTCTGGCGTGAAGCTGAACAACCTCAGGCCCTTGTGCGCCGTTTCCTGCACCCCAGCCGCCCGGCCTGGGTGGGGTTGGGTGGCACAAGGCGGAATCCCCCTGAAGACCCAGCCGTCTCCTTTTGGATTGCATGCTGACTAACACTGGAGCTGGGAGTGGTTTCCCTGAAAACTTCTGTGTGTGTGTGTGTGTTTTTCCCTTTTTCAAAGTAAATGAAGCCATCTTTAGGCTGTCTCAGTATCAAGCCTAATCTTGACTGAACTGAGCTTCTGTGATCGGAAGTAAGCCATGACTGAGGACCACAAAAGAGTGAGGGGTGTGCTTCCTACCTTTGCTCTTGACGAAAACAAATTAAACAAACTGTGAAGGCTTATGTTTTCTGCACATCGTGGTCTGTCTCATCTTTCTTTTTGGCTGAAAAGCCAATTTAGATCTCCACTGTGAATCATTTTAGTGAGTCGGGTAGATGCTGTCTTTGTTGGTTTATTACTCACCCTGCAAAAGGTGCAGCGTTGCCCACACTTTTTTAAAGGTGAGTTTGGGCTTTAGCATCTGTGACTTCCGGCTAATCCAGACCAACTGCCTTATGTCATATTCGGGGCCTTCATTTTCGACAAGACCCTGGTGGAGCAACAGACGTAAAAATCTGTAAACTTGCTATTCAGTTGCTGTGTCGTGTCTGACCCTTTGTGACCCTGTGGACTGCAGCATGCCAGGCTTCCCTGTCCTTCACTATCTCCTGGAGTTTGCTCAGATTCATGTCCATTGAATTGATGATGTGATGGATCACAGCCTTTTTGTGGTGAAGGGGCTTGCATAACTCAATGGAGTTATGAGCCACGCTGTGCAGGGCCACCCAAGATGGACAGGTCATGGTGGAGGACCCTGACGAAACTCCACCGGAGGAGGGAGTGGCAGAGCACTCCAGTACTCTTGCTTCGAGAACCCCATGAACAGGATGAAAGGCAAAAACAAACAAACAAACAAAAAACCCTAAAAACCTTGGACTTTTACTATCATAATTTTAGACTTTTTCTGGTTTATGTGTGGGAGTGATACTTGTGGATGTGGTACGTCTCTCTCTAATGGGATCGCTTTTGCCATCAAGCATGTATCTCTCTTAAATGTTTACTGATCAAAGGAAATGATTTCTGGAATATACATATTTTTTATCATCAGTGAAACCTATGGCTTACATAAAAAGTACCCCACATTGTTAAAAAAGCTCTTTAAATGGAGGCTTAAAGATTCTCGGTTATTCACCTCTTTAGGTATTTATTGAGCGCCTGCTGTATGCCAGGTCCTAGTCTGCCTGCCCGGCATGTGGCCAAGCATAGAGCGTGGCCTCTGCCTCCGGGGGCTCGCTGTCTAATTGGAGAGAGCTGTGCGGTGGTGAGCCCTGTCGGGTAGGCAGGTCGCTATGGAACTGAGATTTTTCCTTCCAGTAGCTAACTCACTGAGGATCATTTTAGTTCTGCTTCTTCGCTTTGTACTGTATGTGGTGGTGTGTGTGCACGCGCACCACGCATTTCATTTGTGTGCTTGTTGGTTTTAAATCCACAAATGCGTACGTGTTGAGCCTCGGTCCATCTCGCCGGGCAGCCAGCCGCCCTGACTCACCGTGCCCTCAAGGAGCTTCTGTGTAGCCTCTCGTTTGTTCTGAAGAAACACCTCTGACATCTGCTTTGAGAAAAGCAGCATACTAAATGGTCTTTTTTTTTTTTTGGCCCAGGACCGTCTTTCATTCTGTTGCAAAGGGACGTCTCTGTTCAGTGGTTTCCGAGTAGAGGACTGGTGGCCCAGATGCACTTGCTAGGGAGGAGGCCCCAACGTGGCTGTGGAAGAAGGTGGGCTCTGCTCCAGACTCAGCGCTCTGCCCACCTACACGGACCAGGGCTCCCACCCGGCCCATGGGCCCCGGGGTGCGGAGCTGGTCCCTGATGCTGCAGGGCTCCCCTGCGTCCCGGCGGGTGTCAGGCTGAGAGGCGAGCTTTGGCCAAGTTCGCCAGGCTGGGCCACTTCTCTTCGCTGCTTCTGCTCTGGCTAAATACATTGTCCTGATTGAATGTTGCTTTTTCATTTAAAATACCACTGCTGGAGTTCCGATGAGAAAGCTATGATGTCAACAAATAATGTCATTTAATTTTAGGATCATCATCCTTCCTGTGTTCCACCACGGACTGAATTGAACCCTATCTTAGAGCTTTTATTTATCACAGAATGTCCCGTTTTGACGACTGTCTGATCAGCAAGGGGCGCTGGTGTTCCCTGAGAGACCCCCTCTTCCTGCAGGCTGGGGCTAGATCACTTCATTTGCTTGTCTGGAGCTGGCGCCTCCAGTGAGAGTCCAGTGCTGAGGTGGGCCCTTAAGTGGCTGCCTGTCTGGTGGCTGCGGGCCTTCTCATGCTGGAGATGCCCCCTGTGGCCCCCTGGGGCCCCTTTGCTGTGAGCCGCCTTCTTGCACCTGCTGTCTGCTGGCCTCTCTCCTCTTCCCAGCCAACGGCCTCGAGTCCTCCTGACGGGCTCTCTTAAATCTCCTTCACTGCGGTGTAAGTTACATGCAATACAGTGCTGGTTTAGTTGTTCGGAGGATGGCTTATGACAGGTGTACACATTTCTGCCACCCCAGCCCCAAAGCTATGGTTTTCCCAGGAGTCATGTATGGATGTGAGAGTTGGACTACAAAGAAGGCTGAGCGCTGAAGAATTGATGCTTTTGAACTGTGTTGTTGGAGAAGACTCTTGAGAGTCCTTGGACTGCAAGGAGATAAAACCAGTCTATCCTAAAGGAAATCAGTCCTGAATATTCATTGGAAGGACTGATGCTGAAGCTGAAACTCCAATACTTTGGCCACCTGATGTGAAGAACTGACTCATTGGAAAACACCCTGATGCTGGGAAAGATTGAGGGCAGGAGGAGAAGGGGACGACAGAGAATGAGATGGTTGGATGGCATCACCGACTCAATGGAGATAAGTTTGCACAAGTTCCGGGAGTTGGTGATGGACAGGGAGGCCTGGCCTGCTGCAGTCCATGGGGTCACAGAGTCGGACACGACTG
>NW_011494608.1:5637388-5641238 GCF_000754665.1 Bison bison bison | reverse complement strand
CGGGCCGCGGTGCTTCAGCCAAGGTGCAGCATGCAGGCCGACCCCAGGTGGCGGCTTGCCTCCCCAAAGACATGAGGGAGGGGAAAAGGGAGGGGAAAGAGGGGCACAGGGGGAGGGCCTGCAGCAGGACAGGAGCCACAGTCTCCGTGACGTGGTCACCCACAGCCCGTCCCCTCTACCATGCTGTGGCACACCCTGGGGGTCTGAGCTCTGGGAGGTGGGGTCATGGAGCCACCGGGATAGTCTCACCAGGGGCTCTCTCGCTGATGGAGGACCTTGTCTTGTTTATGGCTGTAGCCCTGCTGGGAGGAGCTCAGAGGGTATGGAGGAGGCCTCGGTGAGTGTTGGCAGGAGCGAAGCCATTGGTTTCCCATCAGAAAACTTACAGATGAGACTACAGGAAGAGTGGCACGAGGCTTGGCCTTTGGTGATAGCTTCAGCGTGCCCACAAATAGAACATGGGAGAAAACCGGGTCGACTCCCTGGACTCCATTCTGTGCTGCCGTTGCTGCTCTGACAGGCCCTCTGCCTCTTCCTGGGCCACGGCGACACGTCCCACTGTGGGCCGCTGCCCGCCTTTGCTCAGGCCCGGCCAGCCCAGCTCTCCCTGCCAGGGTCCCCTCCTTCCGGGAGGGTCTGACTGCGGCTTCCGCAGCCCGTGGGTCACCACGTCCTCGCGATCTGCCCATCCTCTCCTCTGTGCCTGTGTCTCGACACCATCTGTGTCCCAAGGTCCCGCAACTCTGGAGCCCCACCGTGCCCACAAAAAGTGAAGTGAAGGGCAAGTTGCTCGTTCATGTCCGACTCTTTGCGTCCAGGCCAGAATACTGGAGTGGGTGGCCTGTGCCTTCTCCAGCGGATCTTCCCGACTCAAGAATCAAACCAGGGTCTCCCGCATTGTGGGCAGATAGGGAAGCTCTGTGCCCGCAAAGGCGCAATGCACAGCTTTCTCCTCACTGGTGGCTCCCCGACGCCCTGGGGACGGCCCGCCCCTTCTTGACCGCGCGGTGCCATGTAGACCCCGTCCAGGTTGCCACGTGTCGGTCTCATCCCCGGACTTTAACAGTCTGCCCTCGGCGTGTTCAGAACGCCGAGGGTGTTTGTTGTGCGTCATCAGTTTTGATTGCGTGAATGAAGAGGACGAATGAGCGAGTGGTGAAAGCAAAGCGTTAATAGTGCAGTGAAGCTGGCGGGACCGAAAATCTTAAAGGGGAGGCCTATTTAACATGCCTTTCTGCGAGAGGCTCTCGTATTGTGTTAATTGACTCAGAAGCTTTCGAATCAGGGCAGTGCTAACGATCTCTCTTTCCGGTCACTGAAGACAGGAGCTGGCGGTGTCGCCGCGCTGTTCATCACAAGCTCAGGTCCGGCTGGGCTCGATGTCCTGGTAAATGAAGAAAAGGAGTCACACCGTGGTTTGAGTTGCAGGGAGCGTTGGAGCCCAAGTTTGCCTGATTTCTGTTTCGTGGGTGTGGATGGAAGTTGCCCAGTTCAGGGTGGGGCCACGCCGACTCCTCTCGTGGAACCTGTGGTCCCACCCAGACCAGGGCCAAACTTCCACGTGCTGCAGACCTGGGGTTTCCTCGAGAAACATCCGCAGTGATCGTCACCCCCCCTCCCAGTGTTTGCTGAGCACTTGCTACGTGAAACTAGGAGCCCGAGTAAGACGCGCGTCACGGGGTTGAGTCCTGCAGGTGCTGAGGTGGGTGTGGGCAGAGGCACAGGTGGAGCTGGCAGGGCGGGCACGTAATTCTGCAGGTGCCCGGGCGAGAGGAGGGGGAGTTCCCTTCCGGCTTAAACTAATCTGCAAGGACGTGACATGTGGGAGGCCTCGTGGCAGGAGGTGGAAGTTTGGCGTCAACGTGTGTGTGTGCACGCCTGCTCAGTCGTGTCCAGTTCTTTGTGACCCCATGGACTGTAGCCCGCCAGGCTTCTCTGTCCATGGAATTCTCCAGGCAAGAATACTGGAGTAGATAGCCATTTCCTCCTATAAGGCATCCTGGGGTGAACTCACATGCCTTAAGGTCTCCTGCATTGGTAGGCAGATTCTTTAGCACTGAGCCACCTGGGAAGTCCCTTTGGAATCAAAAGACCTGGCTAAACTCCTGGCTTCATCTCTCAGCTGAGTGCCCCTGAAGAAGTTACTGATGTCTTCTCACTGCACTTTCTTAGCCTCTAAGCTGGGAATATTCGTGTCAGCTGAGATGTGTCTGTGTGGTGACCGAATGATGTCACCGAATGGTGTCTGAGGGGATTGCATTCACGTAGATGATGTTGCTGGAGCTGGAGACCAGAGGAATGTGGGGGGGCACCGCACTTGAAGAAGGACGGATGTGCCAGGCAGCCGTGGGGCGGGGGACGGGGCTGGTCTGGGCTGGGGCGGCTGAGAGCGTGCAGTGTGGCCTAGGCTGGGTGGCGGGACGCAGGTGGAGGGGGGCCTGGGAGGAGCCATTCTCGGGGTGATCCTGAATGGACTCTGGTTTTGCTTCATCATGTGTTGCATCTTGTTTGGCCGATTCATCCTCCTGATGAGTCTTCTCAGGCTGTGGATAAAATTAGCTTCGGTTTCCTGAACTAAATTCCAAACCACAGGCCTCCTGCCATGTGCTGGCTGGCTACAGGCTGAGGTGCTGGCAGGGGTGGGGGCTGGCCTCCTTCCCACCCCCCGCCCCACCCCCGGCCCCCCTCGCCCGGCCGCTGAGCCCTTGCCCCCTGATGTGTGCTTTGGCTCCTTGCCTGTCTCTTCCAACACAGCTATGGCCTGGGGTCTCCCGGAGCCCCTTAAACTTCAGGCGGCTTTGGCGTGACTACACCCGGAAGGGGCCTGTCTCAGTTAAGACTCTTGATCATCGTTGGCAGAATCGCTCAAGCCGTCGTAAGCGCAAGAGGGCGTGCACTGGGGGAGAGGCTGGGTGGCCCCCGGAACCCAGGGCAGGTCCACTGTGGAGCCAGGCTGCCGCTGGGACCGGGCGGAAAGGCCCCGCGGGCCCGGCTCCCGCCATTGCTCTCCTGGTGGTCTCTCATCCCTCCTTGATTTTTCTCCTTTCACCGTCTCCTCAGCGTCTCTAAATGCGTGGTCCCTGCAGTAGCCATCTACCACAGCCCCAGGTGGCACGGCAGCTCCAGCTGACCGTAGCCTCTGCCCTGACCCCATACTTCAAGGAGGAAGTGTCTTCTGGGCTCAGCGTCTCTTTGCTGTCCTCCCCCGGCCCTGCCGCCTGGGCCCATGGGGCGAAAGTCCGATAGTGACGACCCGGCTCCTGGTGGTGTTGCCTGTTAGTGATAGGAGCACGGGTTCCCAAGAAAGGGGTGATTGGGGCTGGGCAGACAGTTATCAATGAAGGGCGTGGAGATGATGGACTCCTCGCCCGCCCAGCTGGGACCGCAGGACCCCTCTGGGGCCGTAACAGTTGTGTGAAGTGAACACTGGTTCACTTCAGACTCACTCATGGCGTCCGGCGTCGGGTGCTGGTTGGATTCTGGGGTGCAGTGTGTGCGTTTCTCTGCCACTCTCCAGAAGGCCGGGGGAGAGCTGGCTCTCCCTGTCCTGAAGCTTGGTTTCTGTTCCAGCTTGAACTTCATGTCCTGTACCCGCTCCTGGCTCCTCTGTGGACCCTTGAGCCCTCGGGGTTCTGCTTCTGGGGAGAGGAGGGCACCCCAGTGCACTGCACAGGGCTTCACCCCCGTGAATCTCAGTGCCTGATTGCTGAAGCAAGATTAATGGTAACCATCTCATGGGATTTTTTTGAGAAAGTAGGTTTTTGTGAATTTTGTAAGCTTGGAAATTATCATGCAGATGGGATTTCAAATTACCAGTGATTTCCGGAAAGTAATGTGCTTGGAGCACAGG
>NW_011494608.1:5635990-5637288 GCF_000754665.1 Bison bison bison | reverse complement strand
AGGACTGATGCTGAAGCTGAAACTCCAATACTTTGGCCACCTGATGTGAAGAACTGACTCATTGGAAAACACCCTGATGCTGGGAAAGATTTGAGGGCAGGAGGAGAAGGGGACGACAGAGAATGAGATGGTTGGATGGCATCACCGACTCAATGGAGATAAGTTTGCACAAGTTCCGGGAGTTGGTGATGGACAGGGAGGCCTGGCCTGCTGCAGTCCATGGGGTCACAGAGTCGGACACGACTGAGGGACTGAACTCAACTGAGACCTTTCCCACCACTCCTAGCCCTCCTCCTCTGACCGCTGTCATTCTGTGTAACCCCAGGTTAGATTGGCCTTCTCTGGAGCTCCGTATGCACGAGCGATGACCTTTCTCAAACCTGTTTGGACCCTCACGTCTCTGCTCCAGTCCTGGAGGTGGGGTTCTTGGTGTTTCTTGCTGGGTCTCCTGAGCTGCCCCCTCACCTGTGCTCCCCGCACGGCCTCTAGGGGGAGCTTCGTCCCCAGCAACGCAGCCTTGTGTCCTCTCTCTGGACCCTCTGGGCAGCTGCCTGTTCAGCCTCGGGGGGCGCGGCGTCCCCTGCACTCTCCGTGGTCCCACCCCTGTGTCAGCATCCTTCCCGGCCTCCTGCCCGCCCCTGCCCTGGTCTGGAAGCAGCAGAGGGCTTGTTGTCACCTAAGATGAGAACAGCAGGCTCAGGGGTGAGCTAAGGCCAGCCTGCTGGGCAGCGGCGAGGCCTCACAGTTTCATCCGGAGCTGCCTGCAGTGCACTTTTGCCCTAAGAATGGCAGGATTCAAACCTGAGGATTCTGAACATCCTCCCTTCCAGCTCTGCAAAACACGAAACTGTGTGTTCCCTAGAGCCAGACAACAGGGACGCTTTTCTCCAGGAGGTCGTCCACCCTGTGGACAGCAGGCTTCGGCCTCCGCAAGTGCGTGGGGCATGAGGCAGAGGGGATGGTGTCCCACTGAGACGCCCAGCCCTGACCCCCAGTCCTGTGACGTGCTCCCTCACATGGCAGAGGAGTGTGCAGTGTCGTGAGGTTAGGGAGCCCGCAATGGGTGGGTTGTCCAGGACCGTCTGGCTGGGCCCAGGACGACTGTCAAAGGGTCCTTATCAGACGGAGGCCGGGCCATGGAAACAGGACGTTGGGGTGATGCCGAGAAGGGGCCCTGAGCCAAGGAGCACAGCTGGCTCTGGGAATGGCCAGGAGCCAGAGTGCCCTGAAGCTCCTGGAGGAACCTGCCCTGCCAGCACCTTGAGCCCAGGACTGGCAACCTCCACGAGTTTTAGCAG
>NW_011494608.1:5619061-5635890 GCF_000754665.1 Bison bison bison | reverse complement strand
TGTGCTTGGAGCACAGGAGGTGAGTTACCAGTGCACTGTGGGTCTTTGCAGGTATTATGTTTGGGAGGGTTCTCTTTCTCCCCGTGCAGACAATGCCCATTTGATGTTGTGTTTCTTAGCACAAGTCTTAAGTGCAGAATCAGAGTCTAGTTTCCAAATTCCTCTGAAGAGAGAAGGGCTCAAGCCTGCCTTTGCTGCTCGCTCAGGCCTGTGAAGCAGCGTGTTGGAGGCTGTTTCGCTTCCTGTAGGGTTAGGTTTTCGCCGCTTGGTGCACAGTAAAGCTGCCATCCTGCTCTGGCCACGTGCCCAGCGCACTGTGTGCATCATCGCGACCTGTCCTGACACTGGCAGCGTGCAAGAACACGTTGTCATCCCCCTTTACAGACGAGGGAACTGGTCCGAGTGAGAAAAAAGGACGTGTGTGGGGTAAGTTAGCAAGACTCTCAGACTCCAAAGACCCCCTTCTCCCGCGGTGCCGCACTCCTCTCGGTGCCGCACTCCTCTCGGCGCCGCACTCCTCTCGGCGCCGCGCTCCTCTCGGTGCAGAGCGAGGGCGCAGGGCGGCTTCTCTGCATGTGGGCTCTGGCAGCACCTGAGTGACATGCGACAGCCCGAGCCCCGCCCACTCGGCACCCCCCTCGGCCTGTCTCATCTCCGGGGCTCCCCAGGAGCCGTTAAGGATACTTGGAAGCCGTGGCGGTCTTCCCCTCCCTGCCCCCCAGCCCGCACGGTTCCTGTCCTAGGAGACCGAGTTCACGCCGGCCAGCCCTGCCCTGAGGGCCATCACACTTGTCAGCTGTCGCCAGAAGGGTGCACCCCACATCTGAGCACAGCCTGGGGTAGCTTACCCTCACAGTCACAGCAGGCGTTTACTGTCTTTAAAGAACAATAGCGTCATGAATCAATTTTAGAGCCTGAGAGAGAGCTGCGGCTGGGTGTAATGGCTCCCAAATTTGTAAATTGCAGCCATCAGCGTCAATGAAATAATGACAGCACCAAAGCAGTGACTCACCCCTCCCTCGTGTTCTGTACGCTTCCTACCTCCTCTCAAAGGAGGAAAAATGGGCCTTTAGTTGAGTGCTCAACTGGATTGTTCTGAAAGCATCACAAGAAGAGAACATGTCACGTGTAGACCAGCCTGCCCCAAGGGAGTGACGATCGGTTTTAGGCGTGAATTTCCTGCCTCCAAGAGTCGGCCACAGTGTCTCCCGAGAGGTGCAGAATGCACCCTCTACACTTCGCTCTGTGGCTGGCGTGGTCTTCCTAAAAGGCAGATGGGGTAGGACTTCCCCGCTCTCAGCCCTTCCGTAGTCCTCGTGGCCTCTGGGATAGAAGCCCACCCTTGCCTCGCACAGCAGGCATGCGTTCTGCCCCTGCCTCTTCACCCCATCCACCGCCAACTCACGCTGTCTTGTCACCCGTCTTGACCTGGTGCCCCCTGCTGCTCTGCTCGGGACCACCTTACCCACCTCATGCACCCCGGGGCTCCTTCAGGCTCCAGCTCGGGTCCTCACTTCCCTGTGCTCTGTCCTTGCCCCTCATAGCATTCATAGTCTCATTTCCTGAGGGTCTCCCAGATGGTGCTAAAGAACCCATCTGTCAGTGCAGCACACATAAGAGATGTGAGTTCAATCCCTGGGTCGGGAAGATCCCCTAGAGGAGGGCATGGCAACCCCCTCCAGTATTCTCGCTGGAGAGTCCCATGGACAGAGGAGCCTGGTGGGCTACAGTCTTTGGGGTCCCACAGAGTCAGACATGACTGAAGAGACTTAGAACACACGCACTCAAGTTTCTTGAACACCCGCTCTGTGCCCAGAGGGGTGCTTGTAGATGTGTCCAGATACTGCCTCATCCAGCAGCTCACCCCCACCCCGAGGGTGTTCTCTGCAGGGGAATGTGGGAGTAGGGATGGGGCAGCGCACCCACGTCTCATGGCCCGGAAAGGTGGGGCTGGCTTTTAAACCATGTCCGTGTGGTTTCCACGTTGGTGCTTTCCTCCTTGCTACAGTTGCGTTTCTAAGATGAGTAACTCGTGCCTTCCCTGCGCTGTGCACACACTTCCTGTTGCTACAGTTAGCACGCCACCATGTTGTAATCTCCTTTCAGATCGGTGCCCCGGGTTAGAGTGTGAGCTTCCTGCGATCAGGGACAGCCTCATCATTCGTCTCTTTCCCTCCACTCCTAGCACGTGTCTAGCTCCACGGAGGTGGTCAAAAGGCTCGTGGCCGAACGTAACCGAGCATGTTGTGCGATGGTTGTTACCTCTTGCTCTTTAAGCCCTGTGTGTACGGTCGCCTTGCCTGGAAAACAGTCTTATGTCTGGGTCGTCAGCAGTCCTCCCTGGTCTTCTTGCCTCTTCCCTACTTCTACCTCCTTCCTGTTTCAGAAACTTCTTCTGTGTCCCCAGGTTTCTGGGGAACTGGTGATGGACACGGTTCTCCATGCCCCTCCCGTGTGCCTTCCCGCCCGGGCCTCTTATTTCTCTCCTAATCACGACGCTTCACCACTTTCTTCCTCCTTGGTCTTTCAGTCTTAAATGTAATGACCCAGAGCTTAGAAGCAATTATGAAAGGATTATATCGGTGATGGATGGTCCCGTTGTGATCGCAGCCTGTGCTGGATTGAAGATCTTACTGTGAAGTGCCACGAACGACTACATTAATGTCATCTTCTTGATCAAGCTTAACTCAGATTTTTGTCAATGGGAGTAGTCAAATTAATGACACTATGATAACAGATTTCTACTTCAGGGTGCGGGGCCCCAAAGTCTCATGTGTTTTCTGCAGTGTCAGCTGCTGGTGTTCAAAATATCTTCTTTTGGAAAGGTTTTTTTTAATCTTTTTCATCCTTTGAAACCCAATGCCAGGCATATTTTGGACACCCAGAGTTGACTGGCTTGCTGGGTACACGACTTGGGGTAGCGTTCAGGTTACTCCACGTGCAGTCACGGGGGCATCCTTCCGCCGCTGTGCTGGGCCTGGCAACGGGACACGAGCAGGAGTGAAGCACAGCCCTTGCTCCAAAGGGGGATGCGTTCTGCGGGCCCGTGGATGAGTTAGCGGCAGTACCTGCTGAGGACTGCGAGGGTGCTGTCTGAGGGCACCAAGGGCTGCTGAGCTTGGGGCAGGTCAGGGAAGCAATGTCAAAAGTGATGATCACACCTGGAGACTTCAGGGCGGGCCTGTGGTCCGTATGCCCAAATCAGCCAGTTTGCAGACAGACCAGAAATTGTGGATGTGGTGGAAAATATGGACAGTGGCCTCCTGAGGGTCTCTGGGGTGGGGTCTGGGTTTAAGCACATTCAAGGGTAGAAATCGGTCAGGATGAAAACAGCACCTACATTACTGATCAAGTTGGAAATGGAGGTTTGGCTCAGTCCTACCCACCATGTGGCCTTGCAAAGCCACCCCTGCCCTGAGTTGAACTTATCCCCAAGGCCTCCCCCAGGGGCCCTGCCTCTTCTTGATGACTTATGGCAGAGGATATAAATGTGTACCTCCTACCATCAGAGCTCCTGGGGACTGGTGGGGTCTGTGCCGAGCTGGGCAGCCTTCCTCCTCTGCTCGCCGCCCACGGGGCTTGGCCAGTACACCTCTGTGGAACCGCCTCCACCACCTCTAGGTGGGATGACTTGTCTGAAGATGGCTAACACGCAAGGAAGTTGCTTCCAGGTTGAGGATGGAGAAGAGATAGACCTTCCCGGCTGCAGGCTATCCGAGAAAGCGGTGAACACACGTGTTGGGCTGGCTCAGCTGTGGACCCTGGCCGCCTGGAGAACCCCCATTGCCAAGCTTGCCGCCCTCCCCACGTCCAGCCTCTGCGCAGTGGTCCTCTCTGCAGGCACACCCTGAACCAGGATTCCCAGCCCCGCCCGTCCTCAAAGGCCTGCCTTCCACACACCAGCTCCTGGTGTTCTCCGGCCGTCCCTCTGGAAGTGCCCTCCCCTTTGTCCTGTGCGGCCAAAGGTGGGCGTCAGCCTCTACCCGACACAGAGCGCACTGCCCCGGATGCTGCTGCTGGCCTCTTTATTCCTGAGACCAAGCTCCTCCTGGCAGGGACCACGTGCTGTGTCTCCATGGGTCATACTCAGCACCGGGCCGTGGTGCAGCCTCTCCTGCCCTCCTCTCTGCTCCTCGGGTGACACTGGGCTTCCTCTCTGCTTGCAGCAGCTGCGTGTAAAACGTGTACTGGCTGCTCAGTAAATATTGCATGAATAAATGGCTAGTGCGTACTAAGTCAGTGAGCGAAAAATGATATGGAAGGGTAGAGATTTTTATTAGATAATCAACGAAAGA
This sequence comes from Bison bison bison, assembly GCF_000754665.1. Lineage (NCBI taxonomy): Eukaryota > Metazoa > Chordata > Mammalia > Artiodactyla > Bovidae > Bison > Bison bison. Next base: position 5,631,595 of record NW_011494608.1, on the reverse strand, counting down.
GGACCTTGAACACCGAGGGTGTGTCTAAGCTTTAGCCCAAGCTTTAGCAGAGTGGAGTGGTAAAGAGAAGGCTTTAGAGTCAGATGCCTCCTCAGGGGCACAGTGGTAAAGAACCCGCCTGCCAGTGCAGGAGACGCAAGAGACGCTGGTTCAGTCCCTGGGTCAGGAAGATCCCCTGGAGGAGGAAATGGCAACCTACTCCAATATCCTTGCCTGGGAAACCCCATGGACAGAGGAGCCGGGCAGACTGCTGTCCATGGGCTTGCAAAGAGTCAGACGGGGGATCGGCCGCGGCTCATAGCTGCTGGGGGGTGGGGGGTCCCCGAGGCAGGATGTCTGTGCCTGCGAGTGGGAGCGTGGGGTCCCAGCTGCTCCCCAGGCTCACAGTTCCTGATGTGAGGACCAGGACAGCCCAGGCCTGCTGAGAGGGTCCCGGGTGCTGTGTGAGGGCGTCTCGACCAGGCCCGGCGTGAAGCGGAGAGTGGCAGCTACGCAACATCCAGAATTCTCCAGTCCCTCGTGCCTTCGGATGGAAACGGCTGGAGCTCCCTGTGGCCACACCAGTTTTATTACTTCTCTGTCTGTAAAAACGGGCAGCTTGAGGAAGGGGAGCGCTGCCCGGCTGTGACTGTTTCATGAAACAGCCCCGTGTCCTCCGCGCCCCCCGCCCCCTGCGGGAGGCAGCTTATTTAAGCGTCCCCTCTATGGTGCGTCCTGCGAGCACGGGAAAGCGTGCTCCCTCCCAGCCGCTCGAAGTCATAACTGCATGGAGGAGCTCGGTCCGCTTGCTCACTCTGCATCCGCCCATCAAACGGGTCACTCCTGGGACAGAGCGCCTTGGCCTTTGTTCTTACTGGGGCGCCACAGATACTGCTGTCGGTCTCCTTCCTCCTCTTTCTGTTTTCTCTGCTGTTTGGAAGAGAGTCTCCGTGCTGTCCTCGTCAGCATGTCTATGACCTTTGGGGAGTTCCTGCTGTCCTGAGAGGGTGTGAGCGCGGCTGGTGAGGTGCATCTTGGGCCCAGGCCCGCCTCCCTCCCCTGCTCATTAGGTCAGTTCTGTGCTGCTAAGGGCCTGCGGCTCCCAGGTGCCGTCTTGGGGTGGGCAGGGGGGCGGGCTGTGCTCTAGGTGCCCCCCTCAATCCCCAGAGTCCCCAAGGCGGCAGCGAGGCAGGGACGCGGCTGGGGCTCGGCCCTGGACCCCAGCCCGGCCTGGGGCGGACGGCCCAAGAGGAGGCGGGGTGGCCTCGGTGGAGGTGGGCACCTCTGGCTTGCAGACCTGTCTGGTGCCCAGCTCCCCGCCGTGTGCCGGACTGAGAGGAGGTCGGCGGTTACCTTGTTCACGGGCGCTGGCACAGGGCTAGCCGGGCCAGGCTTCCCGAGGATGCACCGTCCTCAGGGCCCCACGGCCCACGTCTGGGGGCTGGGGGAGGAGCTGAGAGGCCCTCGGGGAGGCAACAGGAGCCTTGCCTTTGTTCTGGAGGCTGTTTCTGTTTGATCTGAGCAGCAGACTTTAAAAAAGATTCATCCTCACAAAGCCTGCGTTCTGCTCGGTGACTGACTTTTCGCTGCTTTCTGTTGCTCCTTCCCTCCACTCCTGCTTCCAAGGGGAGGTGAGGTACGTGCTCTTGCGTGTCCCGTGTCTGTTGTCACGGGCAGCTCAGTCCTCGGGGGACGCCGCCTGCTGGCTCTCTGTCCCTGGGGAGCTGGGCCTCATGGGGGTCTCGGTCTCAGATCGCGTCCCGTCTGGCTATTCAGGGCCAGCTCGGTGGCTGAGACGGGCTGGAGGGCGGAGGTGGGATGGGGAAGGCCACGGAGAGAAGGGAGACCGGGAGGGACTGTCGAGCTGGCGTCTGGCAGGAGCTTGGCGCGCTTAGCAGGCGGGCGATGGGGGAGCAGGTCCCAGGAGGGGGCAGGAGGTTGGTGCGGGGGCAGATGCGGACAGAGTGTCAGGAGCGTGTCCATGCGTGGCTGTCTGTCTCTGCTGAGCTTGTCTCTCTCTCAAGCGTTGGTATGTCCTCTCTGTAAGTGAGGAAGCCAAATCATCCCAAAGAAGGAAGGGCTTGTGCCAAGAACAGGAAGGATTGGGCCGGTGGGCGTGGGAATCAGGCCCAGGAACGGGACGGGGCAGCGGATCCAGTACTGTTAGAGAAGAGCTGCCCGTCGAGAGTAGGTGGCCAATGCGCTCGTCAGATCACCACGTCTTCAGAGCGTTGATGACACGCCAGGCACCGTTTCAGCACAGACTTGATGCAGAGTCTCTGGGTGAGCCTCGTCCCTCTTTGCGTAGCTCATCCTTGTCTCCTCCCGTCCTGCCGGCTGCTGCTTGCGTGTTCCTGCTGTGACCTATCAGAGTGTCCGTCTGTGTGTGACTGTCCCCTAGGTGGTGCGTGTCTCAAGAGGCCTGGGTCTAAGTCCCCTTAGTTCCGGATGCCCCCCAGGCTGCTCAGGGCACCCCCTTCCGGGGACCCACTTGTCCTTTGTCTCTCTTGGAAACTCCTCGGGCTTTGAGGCCTGGCTCCACGGGGACATTCGGGTCCTTTCTCTGCCGAGCCCTGCGCCCGCGTGACTTCCAGCTTTGGCCTTGCACTTGAGTTAGGCGGTCCATCTCTCGTTTGCAGAGCTGCCTTCCCCTGGACGATTTCACTCCCGTGTCTCCAGCTCGATAACGGTGCTCGGTATGTGGGAGACGTGCTCCGTAAACGCTGAAAGATAAGCACACAGAGCAGAGGGACGGCCCGGAGCCCGAGTGCAGCAAGGCAGGCGGTTGGATGCTTTGTTCCGAGAGCGCGTCCGCGTGCGGAGAAGCACGGGTCTCTGTGGCCGAGGCGTCAGGGGCCGGTGTGCACCGCACCCCTCCCCCGGACGGGAGGCGCGGGCGGCAGGAACCTTGCTGACCCTGCACTTGGCTGCCCCGGTTGAGTCCTGGTTCTGTCGCTTACTCGGCAGGCCGAGTTGCCTTCGGGAGCTCCAGGACCTTCATCTGTGGCGAAGGAGTTGCCGCGCACGTCTCCCCGTGGCGCGCTGGGCTCCAGGCGCCGTCCGTGGTGGTGTGCCGGCCGGCCTTGGTGCTCCTGGCAGGTCTGGGGGCGACGCTTTGCGTCAGACTTTCTCAGCAGCAGCCCTGCTGACTGTCTCTTCCGGGGGGTAGTGGGGGCATCCTGGCTCCTGCCCTCAGCCCTGACGGCCCAACGTCCCCTGGGGACGGCCCCAGCCCCACTGGGTCCTCTCCTGTGTCCTCCGCAGGTCCCTGGGGTGGGTCCCAGTACTAGTCCTGGTCTGCGGAGCGGGAGATGGAGGCGCAGGGAGGTGCTATTGGGAAAGCTTCCGCAGAAGGGCTCCTGAGGACGCTTCTTGCAGCTCCCCCCACTCTTCTGCTGCTGGGCTGGCCCCCTGCCTGCCCCACCACCCCGGGGCTCGGCCAGGCCCTGCTGCCAGGGGCCTGGCCTGTAGCTTTGTCTCGTCTCTCCCTGGCTCTCTGCCCCCCTTGCCGGGGTGGTGCTCCATCCCGGCAAGTCACACACAGTCCCAGCTCCTGGGACGCGTCCAGCACAGTCACTCTGTGAAAGGAGGCGCTGCCGTCCAGCCCAGGCTGTCTCTGCAGGCCAACAGCGGGGCACAGAGGCCCAGGGCTTTGCCGGTGGCGTCAGGGGCAACCCTGCCTGGTGCCCTGCGTCCACACCCGCACCCCCGTGTCGCAGCCGCCCCCTAAATGGCAGCTCTGCTTCCCATCTCTAGTTCCTCTCCTTCCAGCCTCCCGTCTGTGAAGTAGGCAGGAAAAAACCCCCAAACCCACTCAAGCTTGCGTGTTTGAAAGACAATGAAGCAGGAAAAAGGACGAGACACAGGGCCCCCACTTGGTCTTGACTTCCTAGTGTGGGAGCGTTCCAGGCAGGCCTGGTCCTCTGCCCCGTCTGCAGCCGGGGCTTTGGTGGGCTCATCTACCCACCGCTTTGGAGGGAGTGGGGGTAAGACGTGGGCTGCCAGGAGGGGCCGTTCGAGGCCCAGATCAGCGGGGAGCCCGCGCCGGGCCGCTTGGTGGTCTGTGTAGACGTGGACTCCCGGAGGGAGGGCAGGCCTGGCGAGGCTGCCCCAGGGGCGGGACGCGCTGGGGTCATGGCCGACCGCGTGGAGCAGGCCTCCTGAGGACGCGGCATCCAGCCCTGCACGGTGAGCAGGCGGGGCTGGCCTCCCAGGTCCGTGCAGCTTTAGCTCTTCCCTCCGAAGCCTGGTCACTGGCTGCTGGGCTGGTTCTGCAGGTGAAGTCCTGAGCTGGTGAGGAGGGTGGGCAGGGCTGGGCCCGACGGCACCCAGACCCCCTTCTCAGGGAGCGAGAAAGACACGGGTCAGCTGCCACACGGACTGGGGGGCACGCTCCTCGCACAGACTTGGTGGGTTCGGGGGGCAGGCTGTGCAGGGTCTGGGCGTGGCTTGCGTGTTGCTGACGAGAGACAAAGGTGAGCAGGGGGACGTTTGTAACAGCTTATTGTCTCCATGATGAAAGCACCTGACAGATGCTGCACCAGGCGAGGTAATAAGCATTATCTACACACCACCTAATTGTTCCCTGATAATCTCGAGGCAAATGTTGTAATCCCATTTAACAGATTAGGGAAATAAGGCTTAGGAGTTTAAGTAATTTGCCCAAGTTCTCACAGCTACTAAGTGGCAGAGCCAAGAATTTTTTTTGTTGCTCTAAATCCCTTAGCTTGTGTGTTCCTGTACAAGTCCCAGAACGTGAAAAGTACAGAAGTATGTTGCAAAGTCAGCATTGTTTCCAGCAGCCAGATAGGATCACACGTGGAGTATTTGCTCTTTGTCAGTGTGGCCACCCCCGCCCACCGCCCGGCTTTGCTGAAAGGCCGCTCGCTGGTGGTCACTTTGGGTCGTGGATGGTGGGATGGGGGGAGGGCATGCTCGTGATGCTGCTGGGGGCCATGGGGGGTTGGATGGGGCAGGGCAGGCTCATGATACTGCAGGGGAGCTCAGCCTCTCGGAGGGCGCGCATGGAGATGGGGGGTAGGCAAGGAGACGGGGGTGCTCTGGCTGGCCGGGCTCCGCAGAGCAGCTGGCGCGGGGACTGTGGTCTGCCGGTCCCTGCCGCAGGCTTGTGCTCCCGAGTGGTGCGCCCGGGATTATTGTGGTAAGGAGGGCGCTTGCCAGGGCCGGGGCCTGGCAGGGGGCCTGTTCCGGATCTGGCACAGGGCCCCTCGTGGGTCGCAGGGCCCCTCGTGGGGCTGGCAGGAGGCAGATCTGTGAGACAGGGTAGGCCAGACCCCGGAAGGCCTTGAAAGCCACGCTGGGTGGTCGGCCTCTGTCCCAAGGCTGCGGGGGGCCGCTGACCGCCGAGATGAGACTGCTGGGCTGAGTTCCCCTGTTCCCAGGCTGAGAACATGTTTAATCCTCCATTATTTTTGTGACTGAGCCACAGCGGGCGGGATGGCAGATCAGAACTCTTTGAAGCTGGCTTCAGAGGCCCCCGCGCCCCGCTTGACTGCTGACTGCCCCGCATCTTTCATCTTCGCTCTCATCTGGATCAGGGCAGTTAATTGTCTCCCCCAATATTAGCTCTACCCGTGACTTTGTAATGAAGCTTCCCATCACGTTCCATGGAGAGCCTTCTGGTTTCCGCAGGAGATGCCCCTGTAGTAATATTTTGGCGCCCAAAAGCAGAGTCACTGCCCAGACGCAAGCGACACTGAGGGGCCCCGTGAGCAAACTTGGCGAGGACTCGGGTGGGCTGCCTGCCTCTGTCCCAAGCTAGGCGCCGGGGCTCCTCCAGCCCACTCGGCCTCGTGTGTCCATCCTGCTGGCGCGTCTTCTGTGGTTGTCCAACCTCGGGGTCGTGAAGCCACGGGGCTGTCCCATGTGATGGGCGCCGGCGCATGGACAGACCTCGCAGGGCGGCGGGGGTGAGCGACAGGAGAGGGGCGCCCGGAGTGGAGGGCTGAGGGCGGGGGCCGGGCGCCAGGCCTGGCCTTCCCTAAGAAGCGTGTCGGCGCCCACCTGGCCTTTCAGCCTCCGTGACTTAGCCTTGTGTGTTCTCGCTTCACACTTTCTCCCTCTGTCCCGTGTCTTTTGTCCAGCCTTGCAGACTGGCTCAGCTTCTCGGGTTCTGAGACTCCATCCTGGCCACACTGGGCGTGCTGGCGTCTCTGGGCAAACCCGCACCATCCCGGCTCCCAGAGGCGAGCAGGTTAACGGGTTGCACAGGGAGGTTTTGTATCCACACAACCTGCCCACAGCCTGCGGGGCCTGCCCCCCACGAGCAGATGGCCTGGGGACCACCTTGAGAGCCGAGCTGGGCACGTGTGAGGCCTGGCTGTGGGTCCCTGTGGGGGACCATCTACCGCGCCTTGTTCTGAGTGGACCAGACCCCTGGGGGTGGTGCTGAGACAGGGCTGGGAGAGATGCTCTGGGGGCGGGGATGGTGACTGGGCTTCAGAAGCTGGGCAGTCCCACTTGGGATTAGCTGTTTTAATCTTTAAAGAAAGCCACCTTGACTCAAGCAGGGTGAACTGTGTCTGCTCGGGCGCACTTCCTGTACCGCAGCCTTGCGTGTCTCAGTTTGGGTGCATCCGGGGTTAGGGCACAGCTAAGTCTCACTGCATCCTTTAATCTGAAAGAGGAGGGGAGCTCTCATGGCCCGCCAGGTCGTCGTGGGTGGAAACAGGAGCCTGAGGGTCGTCCCTGTGATGGCTTCCTCTGTGCCTCCTCCCTCCAGCCTTCTGGAAGCTGCAGCCTTGTGGGGAGGGAGCTGTGATGCAGTAGCTTTAGGAGAGAGCTCTGGCAGCACTTTGAAAAAGATATGTTTATTTTTTAACAGTGAATCAGAGGGACTAAAGGCAGTTCATTGACAGCCAGGCGGGGCTCCCAGGTGGAGAGCGCCGTCAACTCCCTGTTGCCCAGGGCAGGCTCTTCTCTCCTCTCCTCCACCATGGGGCCTCGTGGTGGGGGGACGTGCCCACCTCCTCTCTAAGCCGACGGGGAACAGTAGAGAGATGTGTGCTTCAGATCAGAGCAGAGGTGTCACCTGGTGAAATCACAGCCCCGTGCTCTCTTGCGTGCGTGTGCGTCTGTGGGGAGCTCAGCTGTGAGCCCACTGCACTGCCTGGCACTTTGGTTCAAGGGACCCGGTGATTCTCACTCACAGCAGAAAGACCTGCTGCCTGGAAGAGGAAGGATGGTTTACCTTCAAAGGCTTTCTCAGGACATTGAAGATAGAGGTTGTAATTTATATTTGGTGGTGTAGTCAAGTGGGTTTCATACTTTAAAAAGGTCTAAACAGCAGCATCCTTTCTGTAAACAAAATCATGCAGAGGGAACCCAAGGTGTGGCTAGCACAACTGGTGTTGCCCCCTAGAGGTGAGCGTGTGGGCTGCGTGGGGTAGGGGGGGGGTCCCTTCACATTCTGAGGCTGTGCCAGCAAACCCCGAGCAAGGGGAGCCCCAGCTTCTCGAAGTCATGGCCTCAAAGAGAAGCAAGGCTCAGTCTCTCCCTGTCTCTCTGTCTGCATTTCGTGGGGGACGAGTAATACTTCTGTTACCTTATCCATTTAGGACTTTTAATGGACAGTTGTACATTTACAGAGGTTTGTTTTCTTTATAACAGCATAACATGTTTATTATAGAAGATGCTAAACATATAAAACTTTTGGGGGAAAGCTCAACCGTGGTTCTACTGCCCGGATCAATCACTTTTTTTTTTTTTTAATTAAACTTTTTATGTTGAGACATTTGTAGACCCATGTGCAGTTGTGAGGAATGATACAAAGAGACCCCTGCGTCCTTTACCCAGTCTCCCCCAGGGGTGACCTCTCGCTGAGCTAGGGCAGCATCACAGCCTGGACAGTGCCGTGGTGCCGTCTGGAGGCTGCAGACCACCGCCCGAGGAACCGCCCTTGGTGTCCTCTTAGAGCCGCACCCCCGGCTTCTCCTTCAGCCCTAGCATCCCCTAGTCTGTCTCCAGTTCTGTATTTTTTCATTTCAAGAGTGTTATGTAAATACACCATACACGCCTTTTGGACTGATGTTTTACACTCGCGCGGCTCTCTGCAGTCATCCGGGTTGCTGGGCTCACTGCTTTTCGTGGCTGACGGTTGTTCCGCAGGACACATGCTGCAGTGTTAGTTTAGCCGCTCACCCACTGAAGGACAGGTAGGTGTTTACGGTTTGGGGCTCTTGTGAATAAAGTTTGTAAAAAACAAATTTCATGTACAAGTGTGAGCGTAGGTCCTCATTACTCTGGAGTGAGCAGTTGCTGGAGAATATGGCAGTGGCCTCTTCTTGTTTTCTCAGCCCCCTCAAATTCTTTAGTAAAATAACACACGTGCACAGAAGTTAATTATATATCATTAAGCATATGTGGAAATTTCCATCCTTGTTGATAATCAAAGTTAACAAATTATTGCTTGTGTCTATGGAGGGGCGTCCAGGTGGTGCTAGTGGTAAAGAATCCTCCTACCTAAGAGACACAGGTTCTATCTCTGGGTCGGGAAGATCCCCTGGAGGAGGGCATGGCAACCCACCCCAGTATTCTTGCCTGGAGAAGCCCATGGACAGAGGGGCCTGGTGGGCTCTAGGGTCACAAGGAGTCAGACACAACTGAGCGACTTAGCACATGCACTCACACAGTGTCTGTGGAACCCGCTCCGTGCCAGGTGCTGAGCTTTGCATATGTTATTGTTCATCTTCACACTAGCCCGTGAGTGGATTGCAGTCACCCCTGATTTACAGCTGGGAGACCCAAACTTGAAAAGGTCAACCTAGGCGCCCAAGTTTGCCCGGGTAATGTTAGAGCAAGGATTTTCACTCTGCCTGCCTGAGGCTAGATTCTCAAAAACAAGGAGGAAATCCCCCAAATTAGCAAAGATATAGACTTAAGAATCTCAGGAATGTCAGGAATCTCTCTGGGATCTAGCATTCAATTCCTGATCCCCTAGCCTTAGAAAATTATCTTAACTATGGAATCGATTTATTTAATGCACAAAGATCTTCTTTGCAAACTTACTTACTTATAATAAGGAAAAAATTGGAAACTAAATGATGAACAATAGAGGAACCGTTGCATAAACTCTGGTACATCCATAAAATGGAGTATTATTCAACCACTAAAACTGTTATGTATATATAGCGTTTATAAAAACTTGGGGAACTGTTTATGTTATATGGAATAAAAAGTAGCAATATTCAAAAAATAAATATGCATTACAATCTCTCCAAGAAAGAAAGATGCAAAGAAAGATAACCGGAAGTTCAGTTCAGTCGCTGAATCGCGTCCAACTCTTTGCAACCCCATGGACTGTAGCACGCCAGGCTTCCCTGTCCATCACCAACTCCCGGAGCTTGCTCAAACTCACGTCCATTGAGTCAGTGATGCCATTCAACCATCTCACCCTCTGTTGTCCCTTTCTTCTCTCGTCTTCAGTCTTTCCCAGCATCAGGGTGTTTTCCAATGAGTCAGTTCTTCACATCAGATGGCCAAAGTATTGGAGTTTCAGCTTCAGCATCAGTCCTTCCAATGAATATTTAGGACTGATTTCCTTTAGGATGGACTGGTTGAATCTCACTGCTGTCCAAGGGACTCCCAAGAGTCTTCTCCAACACCACAGTTCAAAAGCATCAATTCTTCAGCACTCAGCTTTCTTTATGGTCCTGCTCTCACATCCATACATAACTACTGGAAAAACAGCCTTAACTAGACGGACCTTTGTTGGCAAAGTAATGTCTCTGCTTTTTAATATGCTGTCTAGGTTGGTCATAGCTTTTTTCCCTAGGAGCAAGCATCTTTTAATTTCATGGCTGCAGTCACCATCTGCAGTGATTTAGGAGCCCAAGAAAAGAAAATCTGTCACTGTTTCTGGCAGTGGGCTCTTTAGTTTACCAGCAAAAAAACTGGCAATATTTTCCAGAATGGCTGCACCATTTTATATTCCCCCAAGTAGCTCATTGGTAAAGAATCCACCTGCAGTGGAGGAAACCCTGGTTCAATCTCTGGGTCGGGAAGATCCCCTGGAGGAGGGATAGACTACCCACTCCAGTGTTCTTATCTGGAGAATTCCATGGATGGAGGAGCCTGACGGGTCACAAAGAGTCGGACATGACTGAGCCACTAACACTTCGACTTCACTCTCAGCAAGCTCTGAGTGATCCAGTGTCTCCTCTCCTCTTCAACATTTGATTCCATCTCTGTTTTTATTCTCTTTTCCACACACTGTTGTAACAGTCACAGCCACCATTGAACCAGTGCCTGTCATAGGACAAAATGCTATTCTGAGTTTTTCATTAGAGTAACTCCTAGGGAAGGTTTACTTTCCCCCTTGAATACGCGTGGAATCTGAAGATCAGACGAGTTGGGCAGTTGGACCAAGCCTGCGCCGCTCATAGCTGGGAGAGGTCAGATGTGAGCCCTGCCTGTCTGATGCCAGGGGCCCTGTGCTTCCCGTTTACCAAGCTGTAGATGTTTTGTACCCTGGCTTCTTCAGTCAGTGATCATACCTTTCAGTCAGCATCATTGTCGATGTACTTTCAGTGGCTCTATGATATTCCATTGCACAGTGTTACCAGGATATTCTAATTATTTTCCCAAGTGTTAGACATTTAGGTACTACCATTTTCACTAATTTTTTAAATTGAAATGTAACTGGTTTACAATGCTGTGTTAGCTTCTGGTGTATGGCAGCGTGAATTGGTTGTGCGTGTGTTTGGTGTGTGTGCATCCTATTTCAGATTCTTTTCCATTACAGGTTATTATGAGATACACGGTCGGACCATGTTGTTTATGTTTTTTATATATAGTAATGTGTATCTGTTAATCCCCAATTCCTGGTTTATCCTCCCACACTTTCTTCTTTGGTAGCCGTAAGTTTATCAAAGTTATTACCTTTAATAAGTTGCCATTCATTGTTAACTTAATACACACTGTTGTGATAAACATTTATCTCCTTGGAAAGATTTTGTCTGAATTCCAGATCCTGTTCTTAAGAGAGGTTCCCAGAAGTAGAATTGCTTTGTCGAGCGGTGTGAACAGCGGAAGTCCCTTGTTGCTGGCCGTCAAATTGCTCTCCTGCAGGGCTGGCCCAGCTCATCAGCACCGGCTGTGCTGGCGGGCTGTCCGCCTCCCTCCACACTCCACAGCAGTGGACTTTGTCGTTCTGACCTCAAACAAACGTGAACTTGGCTGAAACACATTTTGACCTGCACTCATGTGATCTCAAACCGAATCAGACCATTTTGATTTCTTTTGTTTAACAAATCCATTCTTTTTTTTTTTCCCTTTTAGCAATCTTTTGCAAAACCTTTATTTCTAGCAGAAAAGTTAATTTGAACGTCAGGCTGGAAAGATATGAAGTTAATAACAGTTTGTCAGGGACTGGCCTACTCAAAGCTGTGCATTCAAGTAGAGGAGTTTATAATTCTTAGCTTCTTAGCCCCTCTCTTTGTGTCTCTGTCATCACCTTAATGTTAATTAGGTTGTTAAAATGCATTAAATTATCAAGCCGTGGTGGCACTCTCCTCTTGGTCTCTCCTGTCTTCATTATTTGGCAAATCAGAGCATTCTCTCTCTGCTAGTGTCCTCGGGGCGTCTTGTCCCCACCCAGGCTGGGACTGAGACTCCACTAAAGCTCCCCCCCATTGGGGAGGACGAAGAAGCATTGGTTCATTCAGTGTGTCTTTCGTCTCCAGAACACACACTGCGGTGTCATGCAACGTGTTGGGTTCTTTCTTCCTCTGAATTCGGAGGAAAAGGTTGCTGCTGGGCCCCGGCCATAAGAACATGTAATCTTCACATGGCTGCTGGGTCTGATGACAGACACGGGAGGCTTTTGTGTGGGCTGGATAAAAATTCACATTTCAGATGAGGAAATGTGTCACCAGATTGTAAGGCTTTTCCTTCCACCCACTGGCATCCTTGTCTGGTTAAGCATCCGCAGTTTTGTTTAGTCCCCACCTTGTGAGGACGTGCTGTGTGTTAGAGAAGGCAGGGCCCCAAGAAGTGCCAGGTGACCCCCGGGGAGAGGCGGAGCTCTTGCTGGACCTGGTCAGTTCAGTAAGTGCCGTAAGAAACCCTGGTGGAGCTCCTCCTCTGGCCAGGCTCGGCTTGGAGGACGAGGATGGAGAGGAGCACTGGGGTGTGCCTGGACTGTGGCGGGGTGGTGGGGCAGCTAGTCTGGCCAGTCTGATGACCGTCTATGACCTTGACCATTCAAGATGTTTGTAATGGGCGGCTTTGTGTTTGTTTTCATTATCACAGGGACTGAACACATGCGTGTGACCATCTTTCCCAAACCAAAAAAATAAAAGGCGGGGGTGACCCCATGAAGGCGTTTTCCCTGCTTTGTGTCTTTTATGGAATTTCTTGTAGCGGCATCAAGTGTACAGGTCTGGATGTGTTGATTTAACTCTTCACCTTGACTCTTCCCGAGTGAGCACACAGTAAGGCAGACGAGGGCAGACGGTCTTCTTTGAGGAGGGCACCCATCCGGGATTTGAAGGAGGGGGTGATGTGGGGGCGGGTGGAAGGGGAGAGCAGCGGCGG
>NW_011494608.1:5613593-5618961 GCF_000754665.1 Bison bison bison | reverse complement strand
TGGGCGGGGCTGTCTGCTGGCGGACCTTCTCTGAGAAGCCCCCAATCGCACTTGCAGAGCCAGCACGGGCCTTCCTGGAGGAAGCGGCTTCCTGGCTGGTGCACATGGGGGCTGGGATCTAACCGAGGACGCAGTGGGCCATCTCAGCACCTTCTCCGTAGCCCAACATGAGGACCGCAGGAGGTACTGGTCAAGAAGCATCTTGAACTTTCTGGCTTGGTGCCTGTTTTCTTCTCTTGTGGACCCTTGGGGCTCTTTGCAGCGTCGATAGTCACATGCCCGTGACTTGTCTGTCTCTGGTCACGCACCCTCGCTGGCCCTGTCTTCCAAGTCCTACATTTGTTTTAGTGATTCTAATAGGTGTGTGCTTTTAATCTGTCATTTCCCAGTTACTGATAAGTGTTAAACACCTTTTCATTTGCTTATTTACTGCCAGTATGTCTTCTTTGGCAAGGGGTAGGTTACTTATTTTCATATTTTTGAGTTTTAAGAGTTTTTTTTTAAATATACTTTGGACACAAAATCTTTACCAGATTTGTGCTTTACAAATACCACCTTCCTTCTGTTATTTGGTGTTCTAATTTTCTTGTGTCTTTTAAAGATGAGAAATCTAATATATTGATGGAGTAAAATTTACCAATTTTTTTTTCTTTTATGGATCATTATTTGGGGGTTGTATTCAACAAGTTCAGTCGCTAAGTCATGTCCAACTCTTTGTGACCCTATGGGCTGCAACCTTTGCCCAATCCAAGGTAATAAATATTTTCTCTCCTGTTCCCTTCTGAAACTTTCATGGTTCTAGGTTTTACATTAGCTCCATTATTAATTTTGGTTTTATTTTTTTCTTATGGTGCAAGGTATATGGTAGATGATTGATTGTTACACAGATGTCCGGTTGCTCCAGCAGTGTCTGTTGAAGAGGCTTCTCTTTTCCCATCGATCTGCCTGTACACTTTTGTTGAGAAGCAATTGGCCAGTGTGCATAATCTATTTCTGGATGCTCTTCTGTTGTTTCAGCGTCTCTTTCACCATGTGTCCTGATCGTAGCAGCTTTGTAGTAAATCTGGAAATCAGGTAGCATGAGTCTTCCAACTTCTTTCTCAACACGCTTTTCTATTCTCATCGCTTTGCTTTTCTATATTATTTTTAGAATCGACTCATTGATTCCTCCCAAGGATCCTGCTAGAATTGTGACTGGGATTGCAGGCATCTATAGATAAATTTAGGGAAAACCAATGTCTTTTCCTATACGGAGTCTGTCAGTGAAAAAGGATTCTGCTTTTCCCATTGAATCGCCTTGTTGTTTTCTAAAAACATGATGAATTTGAATCTGGCTCCGTCACTTAGTAACGATACTGGCTTAGAAAAGCTGCACCATCCAAGTCTCAATTTCTTCATCTGTCAGTTGGAGAGCAAAAAGCCTTACCTTTTAGGATGGTTGTGAGGTTTGAGTGGGATAATACAGGCACGGCGGCTGGTGCGGAAGCTGTGTGCTGGGAGCTGCTCTAGGGCAGAAGTGCTGTTCACGTTTCTCCAATGTATTTGCCAACGAGGCCCGTCATTTTTCATTCTCATCACAGTTACCAGTTGTTTTGATTATTCACAGAAAAATTCACGTACCTTTGAGCCATCATTATGTACACACGTATGTGTGTATTATGGATGTGTCTGTGTATGTATGATGCGTGTATTGTTCATGTGTGTGTGTGTATGAGGCATGTATGTAAGTACACATGTGAGGCTCATGTATATGTGTGCTTATTGTCTATGCATGTGTGTGTATGATGTATGCATTAGGTACGTATATGTATTTTGTACGTATGCACGTGTGTATGTATGTATGGTTTTTAAAATGTAAGGTCAGTGCTGGCAATAGTAAGTGGAGACTGGTATATGAACATGTTTCTGTTGACAGTGTAAGTTGGTACAGTCTCTTAAGGCGGCCGTGTGTCATTGCGTATATAATTCGTGCTGTGATAACCATTCTGTCTCTAGCCTGTATCTTCATATAATTCAAGAACAAGGGAAAAGGAAGATGTTGTTCCAGGCTTTACCTGTATTGTCAAATATGAGAACAACTTGAATGCCCACTGACAGGGAACATTTTTGGTGGCTTATGGTCCATTTAAGTAATGGTGTATGACGTGGGCATTAGAAGGTATGTATGTGTGAGTTACCTAGATTCACTGAGATTGTGTCCATTTATGAACTGTGTGCATGTGGACACGGCCCAAAGGGGGCTGCCTGCAGGAGGGATTAGTGAGGCCATCTCAGACCTCTTTGCTGAGTCCAGTGCTCCGCCCACGTCTACCAGATGCCCCAACCCCAGCCCTTCAAGGTGGATAAGGAGGAACGGAGGCGAATAAGAGGAGTAGATGGAGGCCTTCGGTTGTTACTGTGCCCAGACTGTGTGGGCCGTGGACCCTGATGATGAGGTCTGACTTTGAGTTCTGGCCCCTCTGCATGGTGCTAGCCTGGGTGGTGCTGATAGGACAGCAAGATTGGGCTGAAGTTTCATTTCTTCTTTACGGTGAAGTCGTTCTGCTGTTATGCTCACATTCTTTGAAAGTCAGGTGAGCACAGTGCCTCCAGGAGGGGAGTGGGGTGCTCTTTGTTACAGGCAGACCTGTGTTCAGAGCTTGGGGCTGGAGGGCACATTCCATGTGTGCCGGGTCTGGACTCGGCAGTGGCCAGTTGGCTTGAGAACTTAGAAAGTGATTTTGGTGTTTTTTTTGCCATCATTTTAAAATCTCGTTTTCCTTCTAGTATTTTAAAAATCCTTAACATATTGTGAATGCAAGGGAAATTCAAGGATGAGTTACTTAATATAGTAACACAGATAAAATAATCATATTTGCATTGACAGTGGAAAGGTTCATGCATAATTCAGGTAGTTAATACTTGCTGATTTAATTTATTAGGCAATGTGAAATCACTGCACCCAATGAAGCATCATTATTTGTTATGAATGAGGATTGAACAAGTGTCCAGAGCAGTGTTGTTTGTGGTAAACTGATTAGGCTTTGATGGCTGCCTGCAAAATACAAATGGACTAATTAAGCTGTTTTAAGAATTTCATAAAACAGGTGATTATCCAGTCTTGTTTTATCCACCAGCCCGTTTCCATTAGGAGGTCAGCTGAGTTTGAATTGTTCTTTTGAATGAGGAATATTGTTGATGGAAATGTCCTTGAGAGTGAAAATTATTTAATTCACAATTCTGTACAATCTCCCAGTGGAAGTCTCCCTCACATGTTAGGTTCGTCACTTGCGCTCCTGCCCAGAGGGCTTGGCCGCGGTGTGCAGCGACCACAGCACCTCCTGTGCTCCCCGAGGGGGTTTGATCACGTGCCCGTGCCTTCTGGGAGCATTTGGTGTCCGCGACCAGGGCTGCCTGCGAGCACAGCGCATGGCCTGTGTGCCCTCACTCGCGCTGTCTCTCTCGCCGAGAAAGACGTCCGTCCTCTCTCCATGCCCCGAGACACCACCGTTTCTTTCTTAAATGACTCAAATGCCATTCCTCTGTGAAGCCTTGCCTCCTTCCAGGCAGCTCTGTTCTGTGACCGAGTGCCAAGTGCAGCACTGTAGGCGTAAGGATGAGCCTCTTGTAATCCTTGCTTGCAGGGAGCTGAGACATCGAAGGAGGCTGACAGTTCCCATACAAGGTAGTGCGTGCACACACACGCACACACACACGCGCACGCACGCACATGCAGAGCTTCGGTCAGTGCCAGGTACAGGCAACCAAAACAATAAATGAAGAGTGCGTAAACCCACATCTTATTAGCCTGACGAGAAAGCCCTTTCCTACGTGTGCACGAGCATGCCTTCTGAGACATGTGTCTCCCTGGTTCTGCTACTTGGTCCATGTGATCCATGCCTCCTTCCTCTTCCTACAATCCTTTAAAGCTTTGAAGATGGCATCTCAGCTTCCCTGGAATTCCCTCCCTCCTTTGTGTCCGCTCTTGCTGTTATCACATGGGTTCAGCTGCTCACGATTCTGTCCTTTCTCTGCATGGGCTCCCATTGGTCTGTGTCCGTTGCATCTGTGTATTGAAAGAACAAAGAACTTTTTCATTTTATACTTGCCTCCTTTAATGCACTTGGACTGTCCATTTACTTACCCCATGACCTTAGCAAAGACATACTCTTCTCTGGATTTTCATCTGCAGATTTAAGCAGTTGGAAAGGATGCCTCCGCATTGCCTTCTAGCTCTTCCCTCTGCTCACACTTACCCCATGGCCACACCCTGTCCCCAGCTCAGTGGACTGCTGATGGCAGTTCTCCCATGGAACGTGGGAGATAGCAGATGGGTGGTCTATTGCCAAGAGCCAGGTTTACTATTAACAAAACTTAGCAGGTTGAATAAGAAGAAAAAGGTCTTTCCTAAGCTACTGCTTTTCTCTGAATGATGCCTACATTCTGTTGAAAGGATCTGTGACTAAAATGCTTCGTGGAGAGGAAATACATTTACACTCTGCAGGGTTCCTCTCACCTGTCCTTGTAGATACGTATTCCCCAAACTCCCACCTGGAGCCATGCAGCAGGTGCCTGTCACCAGGCAGCTTGGGTTTCCTGTGCAGGGGCCTTTCTTTCTCCAGTGTCTTCTTACAAGTGCTCCACGGAGATGGCAGAGCATCCCGTTGCCCGGGGAGCCTGTGCTGGAAGTCATCAGAGGTTGTGAGCCCCCGTCACCACTCCCTTAGGGTCTGTATTCCCTGTGTTGGGATCAGGGAGTTTTGATCTCTGTCTCTGTTTTCATATTAAAAGCAAAACAAAATGGCTGTTTTAGATGTTGGTTTTAGCAGCTATACATAGTAGGTCTTAAGTAAATCTTGGGTAGTTTAGTTGAGAATTACATCGTACACATAATTACTGATTCATCACCCGTACCTTGACCATTTCAGAATAAAAACATTCTGGTGGTCGGTGTTCTGTGACAGCCTAGAGGGCTGCGGGGGTCAGAGCAAGGGGATTCACGCTGTTGCATGGCAGAAACCAGCACAACATTGTAAAGCAGTTATCCTCCACTTAAACTTTAAAAATTCCGGTGGTAATTTTCTCATGGAGGCTGCCTGATTTTGGAAACTCATGGGTCTCGCCTCCCCCATGTCCGTTCAGCTCAGCCCCTGCAGGTAAGCACGTGCCCTTTGCGCTGACGGCGAGGACTCACACTGAACACGGCGCATCCCTCCACTGAGGAGCCCACAGCCATCGGGGCCACGCCTGCCTCTCTGGTCGGTCCTTGCCAGCGCTCCCACGGCTTCAGAAGCGGTCCCGGCAGGCTGCCGCCTTGCTGCCTCTCTGGTCTGTCCTCGCCAGCACTCTCATGGCTTCAGAAGCGGTCCCGGCAGGCTGCCGCCTTGCT
>NW_011494608.1:5608104-5613301 GCF_000754665.1 Bison bison bison | reverse complement strand
CGGGAAAGGAGATGCTCAGGCGGAGCGTGCAGGAGATGAGCAGGTACGAGGGGGAAGGGGACCCTCGAGCTGCAGGTGTCCTCAGCTGTCACCTGCTCTGCCGTCATTGTTTTAGAGACCTGGAAGCCCGCCCCCACCCCAAAAGGCAGGGCTCTGATGGGCCCCTGCCAGCCCAGTGACACACAGGGGACTCTGTTTCTGCCTTGCCACCTGTACCCACTGTCTCTCCGTGAATGCTCTCATTTTACACGTGCTTTCTCGATTTGATAAGGAGCCACAAGCAATAAAAAAGCAGGACAAGTAATCAAATGGCAAAGGCTATTAATTCAAGATGTCTTAACCATTCGTATAGCACCTCCTTCTTCTTATCACAGAGGGACAGTATCTGACTGCTGAAATCATGAACCATTGCCTTGGCGCAAAGGTGTGCTCGTTAGGAGAGAGAGACCACAGTCACGTGAACTAACAGTTTGATTCCGTCCCCGTGTGGGGAAGACGTGCTGGCACTTTACATGCCGGGGCAGAGCTCTCAGGGGTCCCGTGGGTAGGGGTCTTTACAGCCCTATGGAGAGGGGGGCGTCTTCTAGGTACCAGCAGGCACATCCAGACCGTGAAACTGTCCCTCCATACTCAGCTCCCTGCAGGTCAGCATGTGCTCTCTACACTGACCGCGAGAAATCGCACAGGTTCCAAACCAGTCCCACTGAAACACTTTGGGTGTAGCCTGTTACCAGGACACACAGACTGGTGTTTGCAAGTCTGCAGGACAAGAATCTCCTGCTTCTCCCCGCTCACGGCTTCCTGCCATCCGCTCAGCCCTCTGGCGTCCAGGCCTCTAGAACGTGAGCACCAACATCTCTGTGATCTCTCGTGTTTCCCTTTACTGAGACCCTGTGCTGAGCACAGGGGACGCTGCCAGGTCGGACGTGGCACTTGGCCTCCAAGAGCCCGGCAGGCCGCGTGCAGAGCCCTCTGCCCCCGTAGCCTGTCGGCCCACGTCTTGTTTCTCTGAGCCCTCACTCTGCATCAGCTCAAAAATGTCTTCTTGTCCCTCCATGTTTTTCCACTCTCTTTTTTTTTCCAGTAGAATTGAGATCTGCAACTCATACAGAATCCTAGGTGTGTATCAATAAATGTCACTGAGTGAAACAGGAGAAAGTGAAAGCAATGCCAGCCGTTTTCACGCACCCCATTATTGTGCAAACGCGATGACGTGCTGTTTTTCAGGAAAGGGCGGCGGGGTGTCGTGTGTAACTGGCCTAGGAGTTTGTCACTCCTGCCAGATGCGTCAGTCAGGTTGGGACAGCGGGCTGTTTGATGATGTCGTGGAGAGGCCTGCTGTTGGGGATGTGCAGAGTCACAGAACCGTCCTAGAGGAATGTCTGCTGAATCACAGGGAGGCGGTGTAGACAGCGGCGACTGCATGGAGAAACGGGAGTTCATCACCCCAGGATCGGCCTCGCTGAAGGGCTGCCATTTCACCGCCATTTCTCTTCGAAGGAGAGGAGGGTTTTGGCTGGTAGAGGAGAGGGACATGGCATTAAGGAGGCTCAGGGGCAGGAGTGAGCTCAGGGTGTGGGGGTGCGCCCTGAGGCAGGGTGAGCGAGGCTGACCCCGAGGAGCCCAGTGACACCCCAACCCCAGGCTGCCTCCTTTTACCAAGATGTGAGTGAACCCTTCAAAAGCAGCAGCGGTTTTAGTTCCTGTTAGTTCAGGAAATGGCAACCCACTCCAGTGTCCTTGCCTAGAGAATCCCAGGGACGGGGGAGCCTGGTGGGCTGCCGTCTATGGGGTCGCACGACTGAAGCGACTTAGCAGCAGCAGTTCAGCATCCCACTGAGAGAACTCTTTCCCGAAGAAAGCGTGCACTGAGGGGTCCGAATACTATTTAGGCATCTTTTTTTTGTTCAGTATCAAAATCTGAGTGTCCTTTCTTGCCACTCTGCTTGTTCTGTGCTCCCGTCCGCTCAGCGAACACTTTCCTGGGCCGCTCGGGCCGGTGGGGTAGCTTCCCAGGGTTGGTGCCACTGTCACCGACGCATGAGGGGTCTGTAGGAATTTCCCAGATGGACGTGCGAGGTGACTGCCTGAGGAGCAGAGGGCCTCACGTGTGAAAGAGTGCGAGTCACAAATGCCACGTGTGGTGACGTGGAGGTACCCTGTAATGACCGAGTGCCTGGGCGTACGTGACGCTGAGTTAGGAAACACAGTGAGTAGCACTGCATGCCGGGCACCATTGTGAGTGTTCCTTGAGCACCACTGTGTACCAGGTACCCACAGGTGTGTGTTGGGGACGTGGCAGTAAACAGATGAGGTCCGTGTCCCCAGGGGGCTCGGCGCTTGCTGCACAACACAGCTCTTGGCCAGCGCCCTCTTCCCCACCCTCCCTTGCAGGCCCCTGGCCGGCGCCCTTTTCCCAGCCCTCCCGTGCAGGCTCCTGGTCTAGTCGCTCTGCTTCTCTTGCTTTGGGCTGAGAGCTCCTGCTTCCTCTGCCCCCCCTCATGCCACCTGATCCTTGATAACCCGGCTCACACACCTGTCTTCCCAGACCCGATGGCTTCCTTGTGGGTTTTGAAATCCTCCAGTGGCTCCCCAGTGCCTACAGGTCTGTTTCTCAGTTCCGGCTTCCCATTAGATCCGAATCATCTGAGGGTATTTAAAAGAAATGCCTGAGTGCCATGCTGGGCTGGCCAAGTCAGAACCTGAGGTCGGGTCTGTCCCGTCTCCCCAGTCAGTTTTAATGTGAGTGACAAACGCTGGCCTGTTCCGTCTGATCTCTCCCTCCTTAAGCCCCGTTTCTGACTGGCTGAACATTTGCATCACCTGGTGACCTATAAACTTGCCGATGCAGGGAGCTTCCTGTAAATTCTGATTCGGTTGATCGGGAATGTGGCCCACGCATTGATTTTTCTCTGAAGGCCCTCCAGGTGAAATACCAGCTTCTGACATGATGGAGCGATTGATGGCAGGCCTGTCCTCCTCCGGTAAACCACTAGAAAATTGGGGGAAAATAATTGAAACGATAGTTGTCAGGCCACGGAAAGAAAACAAGAAGCATGGCGCTGTGTGATCCCCGAGAGAAGAGAAACGAGCGCGGTGAGCCCCGTGATTGCCGTGCCTTTCTGCCAGGGTGTGCGGGCAGAAGGAACCAGGCTGGAGCCCCCAGGGGGTGTGAGCTGGGTGATGCCAAGGGCACACGCGTGCCTGGGAGGCGGTCACAGTGAGCGCTGCGGCCTCTGCAGATGCAGCCGCCTTCATTTAGACGGTCACACCTCAGGACTCAGGCCAGCCTGGCTCCAGGGGAGAGGCGGCTCTAGACTCGCCCTGAAAGAGCTGAGAAACAAGCCTGGAAGGGGCATGCCGAGCCCTGGGGCCCTTAACCACTAGAGGAAAGCAGCTCCAACACGCTTAAATGGAAGACAGGAAATCCAGACATCGGACGACTCGAAGCCCACCGACCCTTGAAAAGAAGGAGGAACACGGGAACGATCACATGGAGAAGAGAGTCCGTTCATTGAAACAGACTCGGCCACAGTCATGGTGTGAGGGCGTTGGCACACCGGTATTAGAACTGTGCTCAAGGATTTAATGAAAAGTAGAAACAGAATGAGGAAAGAAAGGGCAAATGGGAACGTTTGTTGCTTAAAATACAACTGGAGTTGTTTTTGGAATAAATGAAGAAGTATATAACTTAATATGTTTGCCCAATGAAAGACAAAAATTTGGTCAACCAAAGGAAGATACATGAATGTGAAAAGATAAAGAAGATCATAAATTCTCAGAGTAACTAAAGGCAAACCACAGTGAGGCGGTTCTGCAGGCCCACTGCCCGGACGGCCAGGGCAGAGTGGAGGACACGGCACCCGCAGGTGGCCGGTGACAGCGTAAGGCAGCCCGGCCACTTTGCAGGGCGGATGGCCGTTTCTTTGCAAGTTAAGCCTATAGTTCCCAACCAAGGAAGCAATTTTCTTACTTGGTTCTTACCCAAGAAACATGAAAACCTGTATCTCTGCAAGACTTATACACGAATGTTCATTGCAACTTTGTTCAGAATAGCCCCAAGCTGGAAATAATACCTGTGTCCAACAACAGGTAAATCAATGGTTGTAGGTTCGTGGAGTGCTCCTGGCAATAACAAGGAACAAACCATGACATACTTCAAAACAGGAATGGATTTCAAAACGTTATGCTGCCAGACACGGAAAGTGCATAGTGTGTGATTCTATTTGTGTGAGTTCTAGAATAACCAGGCTCATCTAGGATGACAGAAAGCGAATCTGTTTTCCTGAGGGCTGGGAGACTGGGGCAGACTGACAGGGCAGAAAGGAGCTGCAGGAGGTGGGGTGACGGACAAGCTTTATCTCTTTTGCTGTGTCAGTTATCTGGGTATTCATTTGTCAAAACTCTTTGAACTTGACACTTAAGTGGGTATATAATTTATCTTACAGAAATTTTTGCTTTGCTACTGTAGATTGGGAAAGATCGAGGGCAGGAGGAGAAAGGGGCAACAGAGGATGGGATGCCTCAAAGGACCCGAGTTTGAGCAAACTCCGGGAGACAGTGAAGGACAGGGAAGCCTGGCATGCTGCAGTCCATGGGGTCGCAAAGAGTCGGACAGGACTTAGCGACTGCTCAACCACAGCAACTGTAGGTTTAAAAAATGACACCACCGCCACCACAAAACCCTCCAGAAGTTTTCAGTCCATAGCAGAGTCTGAGAACTGCCGCCTCTTCAGGCCCTTTGTAATTTGGCCTCTGCCTGCCTCTTCATCTCAGTTCCTCCCTCTTTCTCTGTCACTCTTTCTGCTCAGGCTGGAAGCCCACAGGGAATTACATCAGTTCAGTCGCTCAGTCGTGTCCGACGCTTTGTGACCACATGAATCACAGCACGCCAGGCCTCCCTGTCCATCACCAACTCCCAGAGTTCACTCAAACTCATGTCCATCGAGTCGGTGATGCCATCCAGCCATCTCATCCTCTGTCGTCCCCTTCTCCTCCTGTCTCCAATCCCTCCCAGCATCAGGGTCTTTTCCAATGAGTCAACTCTTTGCATGAGGTGGCCAAAGTACTGGAGTTTCAGCTACAGCATCAGTCTTTCCAAAGAACACCCAGAACTGATCTCCTTTAGGGTGGACTGGTTGGATCTCCTTGCAGTCCAAGGGACTCTCAGGAGTCTTCTCCAACACCACAGTTCAAA
>NW_011494608.1:5606824-5608004 GCF_000754665.1 Bison bison bison | reverse complement strand
GTGATGGGACCAGATGCCATGATCTTCGTTTTCTGAATGTTGAGCTTTAAGCCAACTTTTTCACTCTCCTCTTTCACTTTCATCAAGAGACTTTTTAGTTCCTCTTTACTTTCTGCCATAAGGGTGGTGTCATCTGCATATCTGAGGTTGTTGATATTTCTTCCGGCAATCTTGATTCCAGCTTGTGCTTCCTCCAGCCCAGCTTTTCTCATAATGTACTCTGTATATAAGTTAAATAAGCAGGGTGACAATATACAGCCTTGACGTACTCCTTTTCCTATTTGGAACCAGTCTGTTGTTCCGTGTCCAGTTTTAACTATTGCTTCCTGACCTGCATATAGGTTTCTCAAGGGGCAGATCAGGTGGTCTGGTATTCCCATCTCTTTCAGAATGTTCCACAGTTTATTGTGATCCACACAGTCGAAGGCTTTGGCATAGTCAATAAAGCAGAAATAGATGTTTTTCTGGAACATCTCTTGCTTTTTCCGTGATCCAGTGGATGTTGGCATTTTGATCTCTGGTTCTTCTGCCTTTTCTAAAACCAGCTTGAACATCTGGAAGTTCACGGTTCACATATTGCTGAAGCCTGGCTTGGAGAATTTTGAGCATTACTTTACTAGCATGTGAGATGAGTGCAATTGTGCGGTAGTTTGAGCATTCTTTGGGATTGGAATGAAAACTGACCTTTTCCAGTCCTGTGGTCACTGCTGAGTTTTCCAAATTTGCTGGCATGTTGAGCGCAACACTTCCACAGCATCATCTTTCAGGATTTGAGATAGCTCAACTGGAATTCCATCACTTCCACTAGCTTTGTTCGTAGTGATGCTTGGGTTTCAGCTGTGGCCCTGCCCTCCCTTAACGGGTCGTGTGACCTCTGGGCTTTTTCTTCTGCATGCTGGGCCTCGGTTTCCACGTTCGTCACCCCTGTCTTCCCCAGCAGCTCGGGGGACTGCTCCCTGAGTCCATTCCTCTCCTGCCCTTTGTGGCCTTGCCTCCCCAGGGCACTGAGGTCCCGCGTCCCTGCTCGGAGCCAAGGGATGAGGGGGGCTGTGCGCCACCCTTACTGCCGGAGTCGCCTCGTGCTGGAGGTGCTGGTGCGGCCCAGTAGGCGGGGTGTGACTCACGTGTCTTATGAGCTTGGGACGAAGGCTGGGCACCCAGCAGGGCAAGGAGAGAAGGG
>NW_011494608.1:5606149-5606724 GCF_000754665.1 Bison bison bison | reverse complement strand
AGTAGCTGTGAGGCGTGCAGGGAGTCCCCTTCCACACCCCCGTGAGGAGTCGAGTCGTGGGGGGCTCTCAGTCCGCCCACACCCGTCTTCCAGCCTGAGGGCGTCTTCTCCGGTGTCCTTAGTTAGAAGGTGGGCTCACCTCATCCCCTCGCCTGGATCCAGCCCTGGATTGAATGTAAAAACAGTCCCCTAGTTCCTGTTACTTCTCATTAAAATCCCACCATTGTTTTGAGAAGGGCCACTGACTCTCTGGAATTCCAAGCCAGCCAGCTAGAGTATCGTTAAAGTGTTAGTTGCTCAGTCGTGTCTGACTCCGAGACCCCATGGACTGTAGCCCGCCAGGCTCCTCTGTCCACAGGATTCTCCAGACAAGAATACTGGAGTGGGTTGCCATGCCCTCCTCCAGGGGATCTTCCAGAGTCAGACGTGACTGACACACACGCCAGAGTGCTAACTACATTCACATCGTCGTCTTGGTGATAACGGCTTTTCGCTTCTCTTGGTGAAGTAGCATGACGCTGACTCGGCGCGGCTGTCTGGAGGACAGGAGTCAGGGCCCCAGTGGGCCTGGCCCC
>NW_011494608.1:5601509-5605849 GCF_000754665.1 Bison bison bison | reverse complement strand
CCCCCGTCCCCCCTTTACCATCCTTTGCTCACGGCTGCCCCGCAGGCGGGGCCCTCCCTGCCACAGGAGCCTGGAGCTGGAGCAGGGCTTTGGTCTGGCCCACGGCGCTGTCTGCCGCGGGCTCCTTGCGCCCCTGGCCGCCGCCTTTCTCTCCTCGCTGTGCTGGTGGCGGTAACCAGAGGCAGGGACTCAAGTGAGGCAGGAGATCAGTGCCTCGGTGGCGGCTTGGTTCTCTTTCTGGGGGTGAAGGTCTCTGCCCTCATTCCACATCTGTTTTGTTTTTAACATAATGATGCTTTGTGATGACTTACTGACTGTTCGCTAATCCCGGCTTAATGTTTTCAGCTGACCCAGAATGTTAGTCCTTTGTAATTTATATTATTTAGCTATTCTTAACCTTGAGAGTGAAGCGTCTTAGGTAAGTGTAATTAGAAATGCATATTTAGCACACAAGGAGTAATTTTCTTTATGCAGCTGTGCATTTGGGGGAAAAAAAACCCATCTGCGGGACTCTAAGGTTTCCATTTATAATAGAGATTTATTCTCCCAGAGGCCAGGAAGCCGTAATCCTCCAAAAGCTCTTAATATCAATGCCGAAGGTAGTCCTCCCATTCATTCATTTATTCAGTGAGCGATGATTGAACCACTCTGTCTGACAGAGTGCCAGGCTGCCAGCCAGCCCCGGGGGCACCGCTGTGCCTGGAGGGACTCCCAGGGGAGCGACCTGACATTTAAGTGGGCGATAATGACTTCCCACAGCGGTGCCGCGGCTGTCTATGCCGGACGTTGGAGCGGGGCGGGTGTGGGATTCAGTCCTGCCTTGGACAGGCTTTGGGACTGGCCAGACGGATCCCTGTCAAGGTGCAGTTTCTTCATGGGAGCGTGGGCAGCTCTGGAGGCCAGCGGTCTTGGGAGGCGAGGTCTTGAGAGTCAGTGGCTGCGTGTGCAGCCGCGTCCCGGTCTGTTGTGACTCGTTCCTGCCGTCTTGGTTCTGCCGCTGCGGCTTGCCTGCCTGGGGGCCCTGCTTGCCTCGACTGGCTTCTTCCCGTCTTGCCTGCCTTCATGCAGCCGGGCTCACATTCACAATGGGATGGGGCAGCCTGGCTTCTTGTCTCCAGCCTCTTCCAGAGCAGCCTGGCCTTCTCCTCGAGCTCTCGGCAGGGCAGTGCCCAGCCCGGGGCGGGGCTCAGTGAGTGTCCATGGACTGTTGAGGTGGCAGCTCTCCCTGGCCTGCCAAGAAGCCGTGGAAGGACAGGGCCATTGGGCTGTCTTCACGTGTGTGACGGGGTCTGAGAGGAGCCCGGCCAGCACCCTGCCTGCACCATCTAAGTTTGGAGCAGCTGAGGTGCGTGCCGGAGGGGCCTGGTTTGCTCACCTACCTGGAACAGCTGGGTGGGAGGGCTGGCCTCGCCGTGGCCGCGTGGGCTCCCCCAGCGCCTCCCCGTGGACTTAGCATGTCCATGCAGTCAAGGACGGAACCGAAGTCCACTGTTCTCCTCCGAGGGACAGCTCTGAGACTTGGGTGAGCTGGCAGGGCCTGTGGAGGACAGGGGGTGGGTAGGGCGCACACAGCCTATCCTCCCCCGACTCACCAGTTAGGGAGGCTGGCCTCTGCTCCCCGACTGCAGGGGTGGCTCCCAGAGTGTGATCTCTGGACCAGTAGCGTCAGCATCCTGGGGTCTTCTCAGAAAGGCAGATTCTCAAGCCCCACCTGGACCCACAAAGCTGAAACACCAGTGTGGGCCAGCCCTCTGGTTAAATGAGCTCTCCAGGTGACTCTGATGAGCGCAAGGGCAGAGTTCCTCTGTCAGGGGACGTGCTGGAGGAGACAGGCTATCAAATTCAACTGGAGGCCCCCATGTTGGTCTCTCAGGCCTCCGAGTGTCCAGTGGGGGTCAGGGTAGCTGGTGTTTTCTGTGTGAAGCAGGGCCTGGAACCACGTGGGAGGGGAGTCCTTGGGGAAGGTCCTTCGTGTGGAAGTTGAAGAATGGAGAACCAGTTCTCTCTAGAGGGCGGTGGGGAGCATGCCGCTTGCTCCTCCTCGAGCCTCCCCTCACCTGCAAAATGGGGCTTATCAGCTCTTCTCTGAAGGGTTTCGAGGTTTAAACTACACCATGAAGAGAGAAAATGGAATTCAATATATAATAGTAGATGGCCATTAAAATGCAGTCTTAGGTTCTTACCCTCTCTTCCTATTGGCCAGGATGTTCGGGAGGATCTCAGAAAGACGAGAGCAGATTACAGACCAGAAGAAGAAATTCTGAGTGCCAGAGTCAGTCTTGGCTGTTGGGGACAGAAGGCCAACCCGGGGGGCTCACAAAAGCGCCCCTGAGTCTCAGCTGCTCAGCCTTTGTCCTGAGGGTGGAGCTGCTGAAGTCTGGGCAGGACAGGAGGCTCTCGTGTTGGCCTGTTATACCCACCGAGCTGGAAAAGCACTCGGTAAAGCAGCCGGTGAATTGATTCCCCTTGTGAAGATGAAGGGTGGAGGTCCCCAGAGAGGTGGAGTTTACCAGGGTCACTCGCTCCAAGGGCAGAGAAGTACCACTGCCAGCCAAGCAGGCAGAAAGTTTGTTTTCTCTTTAAAAGAGAGGAGTCTGCTGGAGTGAGAAAGAGGCAGAGGCCACAGGCTAGAAGAGTCGTTGAATAACTGAAGGCACCAGCAGAAGTAAATCAGGAGCAGCCGAGCTCCAGAGAAGTCAGGGCCTTGTGAGGTGCTGGCTTTGCAAGTGGTCAGTGTCTCGCGTCCCGAGTAGCCTCGTGGGGCTTCGGCCGCCCCTGAGTGTTTCCTTTCTGGAGGAAAGCCGTTAGTGGTATGTCAGCTGCGTGAGGAAGTGAGATCCGTGTGTCTGGCCCTGGTTAACAGACCACGGGGCCCCAGGCCTGTCGCAGAGGCCACACGCGGCGAAGGTGAGCCCAGCTGTGGTGACCGTGGTGCCACACCGGGGCGCCACACCGGGGCTGGAACGCTGTTGGCGCAGATGAGAGGCAGACCTGACGTCGGATGGAGTCGCCGTGCACTAGGCGCTGGGCCAGCAGGCTTGGGGTGGACTCCGGGGCTTCGTCCTGTTCCCCCACACCCGTGTAAGCCCGTCCCAGGAGACTGAGGGTGGGGCTCGGGGCGCCCTGCCCCTGTGGGTCCACGGCTGTGGGGGGCAGGCCCCGGGAGCGAGGGCGAGGGCGGAGGCTGCCTGCTGCCGAGGAGGAGGCCGTCCTGTCCCCAGCCGTGACGGGGAACAGTCTGGTCACGCGGGTCTGACAGGCGGCGCAGATACTGGCACACTGCCTCTCCTGCCGAAACCTCCGCCCGCCTCTCTCTCTCCTTTGTCTGTGTTGTCCTCACACTGCCCTGACCACCGCCACGCGTGGTGCTGGGCGTTCTTGAGCGAGCACAGGCCGCCGCCTCTGGCGGGCTGCTGTGCGGCCTGCCGCATGCTCACTGTAGCCACTCACCTAGAGGGCCGTGCGCCCGAGCAGTGCCAGCGTCTGTCCAGCGTTCACCGGAGGCGTTCTCCATGCACACTCTTGGCGACACCGACATAGTGCCTGCTGGAAACACAGATTCGTGCCACCGTGAGATATGCACCTACTGGGATGACTTAGCTTAAAAAAGCTCAACAACACGCACGATGCTGGTGATGATGCAGAGCAACTGGAACTCCCTTACCTTATTGGTGGGAGTCTAACACCTAATTTGGAAAACTGCAGATTCTTAGTAAATTAAACAGATGTTTGCCATAATGACCCAGTAATTTCACCCTTAGGTATTATCCAAGACAAAAGCAAATATTCGCACATTCACAAAAAAAGACTTGCACAAGAGTTTGTTTATAGCAGCTTGATTTTTTAACGTGCTCCAATTGAAAACAGCTCAATGTCTATGGATTGGAGATGGGATAGATTGTGGTACGAGAGAGGTGTGTATGTGTAGCTGTCACATATGTCCTGTACACATAATAACATGGATGAATCCCACAAACATTATGTTGCGCTCAGGAAGCCAGCTATCATGAGAGCATGCTGGATGAGTCCACATATGTAAAGAAGGCGCAAATCTAATCTGTGGTGGAACTTTCCGGAAAAGTGGTTGTTCACAGGAGTGTGTGTCTGATTAGCAGGGGCTCCAGGGGAACTTTCTCATTTGGTGGAAGTGTTCCATATCTTTATTAGGCTGACAGTTACACGGGGAGTCGTTGAATTGTATACTTAGCTATATTCTTTCACTTTAAGTAACGTTTTAGTCAGTCCAGTTGCTCAGTCGTGTCCGACTCTTTGCAACCCCATGAATCCCAGCACGCCAGGCCTCCCTGTCCATCACCAACTCCTGGAGTTCACCCAGACTA
>NW_011494608.1:5601303-5601409 GCF_000754665.1 Bison bison bison | reverse complement strand
GTCTTGGGAGGCGAGGTCTTGAGAGTCAGTGGCTGCGTGTGCAGCCGCGTCCCGGTCTGTTGTGACTCCGTCCTGCCGTCTTGGTTCTGCCGCTGCGGCTTGCCTG
>NW_011494608.1:5576448-5601203 GCF_000754665.1 Bison bison bison | reverse complement strand
AGAAATCCCAGGGCTGATCTCCTTCAGAATGGACTGGTTGGATCTCCTTGCAGTCCAAGGGACTCTCAAGAGTCTTCTCCAACACCACAGTTCAAAAGCATCAATTCTTCGGCGCTCCTCACACCAAAAAGGAAACATTAACAGATAATCAAACTCTAATAGGTAGATTTGCTTTTTACAGTGGCATATATTAGCAGTTACGAAACTCTCTCTGTGTATTTCGTGTGTGAGCAGTTGAGTAAATATATTGAGAATGATGAAAGTTAGGTCTCTCACATTAGAGAGCGTTGTTGCAGATGTGGGAAGGGGAAATGGGAATGAATTTTGTGGTATCAATTTGAAACTTGAGCTATCACCCTGAACTTCCTGTCCTGTTTGTGTTTATTTCTGTATCTTTGTCCATATATGTACTTATATCCATATCTGTCTATGGTGAGATGCCAGTATTTGTGTGTATGTATATACAGACACAGGTGTGCACATATGAATGTACATATTTTTCAGGTTTGTTCACTGAAAAAGCCTTGAAGCAAGCATCTTAGTAGTAATGAGTGATGTTGTTAGAAAATTGTCAATGAATGCAAAACTAGTGCGTGAAAATTTAATGAGGAATAAGGTGTTTATCAACTCTCAAAGCATCTCCACACTAATTACTTGTTAATTACTAAGGAAAAACAGGCATGGTACAAAGGAGAAGCCTTGCAGACACCATATCGTCATTATCTATCTATCTGTCTCTCCATATATGGAAGAGAGAGGATTAAAATATATGGCAAAACCATCACAATATTGTAAATTATCCTCTGATTTAAAAATAACATTAAAAAATAATGGGAGAAACTGTGAGCAGTCTTTAAATTGGGTAATGGGGTGATGTCTTGTACTTTCAAATTTTGTGTCACTTTGAAATAATATTGAAGTGAAAAGTTTAAAAGATAGACCTTAAAGTCATAGAAGAAAATGGGGGAGAATTATATTGTATGACTGTGGAGTGTGGAGAGGGTATCTAATCATGATTCAGGAACCATGAACAATGGGCAAGAGATGTAAGGTAAAAGATTGATGCATTAACTGCAAAAAATTAAACATTTCTTCCAAGCAAAGAACATCCTATACTAAGTCGCTTCAGTTGTGTCTGACTCTCTGTGATCCTATGGACTGTAGCCCTCCAGGCTCTTCTGTCCATGGGATTCTCCAGGCAAGAATACCAGAGTGGGTTGCCGTTTCCTTCTCCAAAAGAGCATCCTAAATAAATCCAAAGACACTGTCCCACTGTGAAAAAATATTTGCAGCTTGTATCACAGATAAGGAGTAAATATATTGATAATGATGAAAGTTAGGTAAATATATTGAGAATGATCAAAGTTAGTTAATAATCTCCTAGATATGTGGAAGAAAAAAACTGACAGGTCAGTTTAAAAAAATGGTAAAACGATGTGAACCTGTATTTCACATCAGAAAAAGATGAATTGGCTCCTTTTTTTGGTACCGGAAATCAGATTTTTGACATAGCCTTTTAACAGTCCCCAGACACATCCCTCAGAGAAGGCAATGGCACTCCACTCCAGTCCTCTTGCCTGGAAAATCGCATGGACGGAGGAGCCTGGTAGACTGCAGTCCATGGGGTCTTGAAGAGTCAGACATGACTGAGCGACTTCACTTTCACTTTTCACTTTCGTGCATTGGAGAAGGAAATGGCAACCCACTCCAATGTTCTTGCCTGGAGAATCCCAGGGATGGGGGAGCCTGGTGGGCTGACGTCTATGGGGTTACACAGAGTCGGACACCACTGAAGCGACTTAGCAGCAGCAGCAGACACATCCCTCTCCATCTAGACCTCATGTCCTAGGCCTTCTCAGTCCCTAAGGTACTTCGGGGCCTCTTGAATAGAAGCTGTTCTAATGGCTGGTACTGCTAAGATCCATTCCTGCATTATTGTGGATGTACCATTTAATTTGTAGTCACTTGGCATTTTTAAGGCATAATTAACGCTGAAGAAAGACTTTGGCCAGAAGTGCTAATTAACTGGAAAGTGATGGTAATGCTTTCATTTGTGTGTTTCATTGACCTAAAGTTAACAGTAGGACTGGCCTCCTGGGGTATGAACCTCAGCTGGGCCCTGAGGTCCTTGGCTTATTAAGTGAATAACATCACGGCTGTTAATCTTGTGTCATATCACAGAAATAGGGAAGAGGCGAACCTGTGGCAACAGGTCCATCTGAGGTCTTTAAAAATCAGAGATCAATTTCTTAGACATATAAATTAGTTAGGGTGTTGCTCAGGCTGATTGTTTTTCTCTGGCTCTGGCCTTAGTTAGATTAGAAGTCATGGAACATTAGATTAGCATTACGAAATGAACAGTAACGATTCACATGAGAATGGTGGGAAGACTCAGATTTTACAGATGTGTGTACCGAGGACTGGAGAAGGAACGTGACTTTTCCAAGGTCGTGTGAGGTTCTAAGAGTGAATCGAAACCTTGCTTCTTGACCCTGGCTCCAGCCAGAACCTGGGATTCCTGAGGCTCCACGCTCATCCTCGGACACGGGTGGCGCTCCATCAGCGTGCCCCACACGATGGCTCTGGAGTCCTCTGTTTGAGTGTCTGCAAGTGATCACCTGAGATCAGGATCAGTTTCTAAAATCACCTTTATTGAGTGTAATTTGCATTCTGTAAATGCAGCCATACTAACTATATAAAAGTTTTATAAAATGTAAAAAAGTTTTATAAGAACCGTATAAAAAGCTCAGTCGTGTCTGACTCTTGGCGACCCCATGGACTGTTGCCCTCCAGGCTCCTCCATCCATAGGATTCTTGAGGCAAGAATACTGGAGTGGGTTGCCATTTCCTTATCCAGGGGGTCTTCTAGACCCAGGGATCTTACCAGGGTCTCCCACACTGCAGGCAAGACTCTCTACCGTCTGAGCTACCAGGGAAGTCCATCAAGATACAGAATATTCTTACTGCCGCAAGCTTCCCTGACCCCTTTATAGCCAGTCCTCTCCTGCCCCGCAGCCCCGGAGACACTGATCTGCTTTTTGTCCTAAAGAGTAACCTTTTCTAGCATCTCCCATACATGCAAGCCTACAGTATGTACTCTTTTCTTTCTGGCCTCTTTCACTCAGAATGATGATTTGGAGATTTTCTCGTGCTGTGTCTGTCAGTAGTTGGCTCCATTTCGTTGCTCAGCAGTATTCCATAAAATTTGTTCATCTAGTCACCTACCTCCTGTTGGACATTGAGACTACATTAAACTTGTACTATGAATAAAGTTCCCAGGGACATTTACACATATGTTCTTGGTATGGATATATGTTTTTATTTTTCTTGGTAGGAGTTTCATTATTGAATAATTTATTAACTCTATACTTAAGTTTATGAGGAATTGCTTTTTTGTTTTCCAAAGTGATTGTAAATTTTACCTTAACCACTAGCAATTTCTGAGAGTTCTAGTAGATAATTTAGGATTTTTTTTTTTTTGTGGATACATGACTGTGTCATCTATGAAAAGACAGTTTTATTTCTTCCTTTCTGACATATATGATTTTAATTTCATGCTTTATTGGCTTCCCTAGGATCTCTATTACATTGTTGATTGAAGTAATGACAGCTATGTCCTTGCCTTACTCTAGATTTTAGAGGCAAAACATTGTTTATGATTAAGTTGGTTTTAACTGCAAGTTTTTCACGGGTGCACTTTGTGGATTGAAGCCGTTCCTTTTTATGCCTATTTTGCTGAGATTTTTAAAGAAATCATAAATTGGTTTTGAATTTTTTCAATTGCATTCTTTGCAGCTATTGAGATAATCATATGGCTCTTCTGTTTTGTCTGTTAATGGTCTGTTAATATGGTGAATGACATTGATTGATTTCTAATGTTAAACCAAACCTTCGATTGTTAAGTTTACTTGATCATGATGTATTACTCATTTTAAATATTACTGTATTTGACTCAGTAATAATTGACGATTTTTACATCTAAATTCACGAGGAATATAGGCCTGTGCTTTCTTTGCTTTTAGCATTTGGATAATACTGGCCTCATAAAAAGAATGGGAACTTTTTCTCCCTTTTTTCCTGAATGTGTGTGTATAAACTGGTGTTGTATCTAAAATTAGGTTTTGATAGAATTCAGCTGGGAAGCCATCTGAGTTTGGGGTTTCTTTTAGGAGGGTGTGTAATTTATAAATCTCATGCTCACTTATAAATCCTGTGTTAATTTATGAATCCTGTCTTCAGTTGGCAGGCGGCTCTTTGAGTCTCCTTCTCGTTGGTTCCATTCGGTAACGTGCGCCCGTCACCTGAGTTGCTCAGTCTGTTGGCGTGAAGTTGCTTTCCCTGTTTCTTTATCGTCCCTTCATGTGCCTGTGCTCTGCGCTGATGGGCATTTTCATTCCTGACATCAGTAACCAGTTTCTCACTTCTTGTTTCCTTGATCAGCCTAACTTAGAGGGTTGTCGCTTTAATTGGTACTTTCATGAAATGAGTTTTAGTTTAATTGATTTTTTCTTTCATCATTTGTCCAATTTCTATTTAATAATCGCCCAATCCTCTCTTCCTTGCTGGGTTGTGGTCTCTTCTTCTACAACTCTACCCTAGATACACACCGTCCTCTTTTCTCCTGTATCCTCATATATCCAGGGCCCTTCTCTGTGACATAGTGTAGCACAGCTGTCTTAGGGGTCTGGGGCTTGTGTCTTTGGCTAGACCTGAGCCCACAGGGATGGCATCGTGTCTTCTGCCACAGTCCCTCACACTAGTGCACACCCATCCAGGGTGAGTGAGTGAGTGAGTGGGTGGAAGGATGGGTGAGCACTGCTCTGGGCAGTCCCGTACACGGAAGACCGTGGGCTGTGCAGCCGTGCAGCTCTGCGCCTGAGCCTGGGCCCGTGGCCTCGGCCACTCACTGAGCTGCTCATTTATGCTGGACTCTCCTTGGAGGGCTCTTCATGTTAGAGCCCGTGTGTGAGGCTCAGGTAGCACAGCATCTGGCACTTAGTAGGTGCTCAGTAAAAGGCAGCTCTTGAAAGACCTTTCATTTCAGCTCAAATAACAAATTATTATACAGCTAGAAAAGAAATACTTTTTCTGTAATTCTTTGCCCATTTCTGATTTGTATAATAAATCTTCCCTGAAATTGAGACCGTCACGTGTCTGAAGAAGGAGAAGTCTTACGGCATAGTGGTGCATTGTCTCCCCTTACATTCTCATTGAAATAAAGCTTGGGCATCCCATGTCTTTTCCCTTATCAGCCCACATTATGGCTTTATTAAAATACTCTACTTTTATGGAGCTGAGAAGGCATTTTTTTAAATCAAGGAAGGAAGGCAGTAGTATGCAATAATTTCACAGAATCTTTTCTGTGTTTTCATAAATTACATATTTTCCCCCGTAATTATATCTTTTGCTTGCTTTTCTACAGAGTAAGGAAATAGCCAATTCCAAGAAAATAGAAATACGGTTCCTTCTTTGCTATCTGGTACTTGTTGGTTACCTTTCTATGTGTAGTTTTTGCTTATTTCCCAGGTGGTTTCTACTATATCACTCCCTGGGGACAACTTGTAAGTTTACTTTAAAGAACAGAAAATCCAGCATGAATTTTTTTTTATTCCTTCACAGATTTTGGCTTTTCAAGGCCATTGTTGAGAATCTGTTGATTTCCTTGACCCGCATGCCTGCATTTGCAGAGGCTGCTGTGAATATAGTGGGTGGTGGGTTGGCGGTTCATTTATCAGTTAATTTACTCAGACATCCGTTGACTCGACACCGAGCTCTCTGAGGTCAGGGACCCTCCTGTATTCACTGTTCTAAGCACAGGTCCGGGTGCTCAGAAAGTACCCAGGAAGTGATTGGAAAGATGAATGAAAGGAGAGGCCAAACAGATGGAAGTCTGTTGGATTAAAAAAGTCATTACAGAAAGGATGGTTGGGATGTGTGTATGAGGGGGTCTCACCTTCTCCTGACACGGGTTTTCAAAAGTTTAGCTTATAAACTTGGCCGTCCTTTTGAGATTACAGTGCAGTGCTGTATGCTGTGGAAAAAGAATTTCGGATTGTGGTGAGACCAAAATATGATGCCTGAGTATTTTTTTTTTTAATCTGTATTTTGTTGAGTCCTTTTAAAGTAAGGCAGTACAGCCATCTTACTGGAAACGGGGCGGGGTGGGGCCGTGAAGGAGGAGCAACATTTATACAGGTTCAGAGAATCAGTAGCACCAAAGTTCAGAGGAGCCTGTAAACACGTCCACCTTGAAGAGTGGTGGGAGACGAGTTGGAACAATGAGCTTTTAAAATGGGGCTGAAGGACTTGAGTAGGCATTTTCCCAATGATATGCAAATGGCCAGTAAGCATATAAAAAGATGCTCAACACCGTTAGTCATTAGGGAAATGCAGATCAAAACCAAAATGAGATACCACTTCACCCCCATTACGATGGTGATTATTAAAAACAACCCATCAACCAGGAAAAAATAAGTATTGCTGAGGATGTGGAGAAATTGGAATCCCTATGCACGGCTGTTAGGGATGTAAACTAGTTCTGTCGCAGTGGGACGTGGTATGGTGGTTCTTTAAAGAGGTTAGATACAGGATTTCTTCTGATCCAGCAGTTCCACTTCTGGGGGATACACCCAAAGGAATTGAAAGCAGAGATTCAGACGGGTGTGTGCATACGCACGTCCACAGCAGCGTTAGTCACGATAGCCAATAAGTGAAGGCAACCCGAGTGTCTGTTGGCGAGTGAATGGATGAACAGAACGTGGCACATCCATTCAGTGGAATATTATTCACTTTAAAAAGGAATTATTTTCTGAAACGACACTGCTGAACCGTGGAAACACTAGTCGCAACAGGACAAAAGAGCTGCGATTCCACCTCCATGAGGCCTCTAGAGCAGCCAGATTCGTGGAGACAGGAGAACAGTGGCTGCCAGAGGCCGGGCAGGGCGCAGGAGGGATTTTTGTGTGGTGTGTGTAGCGTTTCAGTTTGGGAAGATGAAAGAGTTCTGGAAATGGATGGTGGTGATGTTTATACAACAATGGGGAAGTGCCTAATGCCAAATAACTGTACACTAAACAATGGTTAAAATGGTAAGTTTTATGTGTATTTTACCACGCTACAAAAAATGTTAAATGGCATTAGAATCCATTTCCCCTTTCTTCCTATTTTAAGCCACGTTGTCTTCAGGTATCGAGTGGTCAGGGTGCAGAGGGAGAAAGGAGTCTATTTAACGAGTGCCTGCTTGAGCTTATACTTCACTTTCTCACTGAGTCTTCATTAAAATCCAGTGAGATAGGTGTTAATTACTAGCCCCATTTAACAGTTGAGAAACTGAGGCTGAGTGGTGGGATAACACGCTCAAGATCTCACTTAGCCAGAGCATCAAGCCAAGCTTAACTGGCCTCCCTCCCTGCTCCCTACCCGCTGTACCAGGCTGCTTGTCTCTGGGATTTTTGTCCGTGTCCTTCCCAGAGGAGATCCGTCCTCCAGCTGGGATGGCCCCTGACAGCACGCACATATGGTGGTTTTCTTTCATTTTAAGCACTTTCGTAGCTGTGCCTGCCTTTCCTTTGGAGAGGAGGAATGGGTCAATGAAAGCAGTTGCTGCTGCTGCTGCTAAGTCACTTCAGTCATGTCCAACTCTTCGCGACCCCATGGACTGCAGCCCACCAGGCTCCTCCGTTCATGGGATTTTCCAGGCAAGAGTACTGGAGTGGGTTGCCATTGCCTGAGGGCTAAGCGCTGTGTCTCGCATGGACAGCTTATTGAGTCGTGACTGGTGGAGCGCAGGGAGGAGGCCAGGCGGGTGGGCCTATCCTGCGGTTGGGACCCGTGGCTTCCCACAGCTCTCGCGGGTGGGCATGTGCTCGAATCCCCACCCTGAACACGTGGCTTTGAGGCCCCATCAGCACTGTCAGCCCCGACAGTGCTCCCAGCTCACCCTCCCTCTTTCTTTTCTGGGAAATGCCTGTACTAGGGTCATCGGAGCCCAGCCAGTCTCCAGATGTGGTGGACACTTTCTCAGGCCCTGTTTACCTGGCTTGGCTGCAGCAGTGGGTATTCCATCCCTTCTCCCCAAAGCTCTGCCCTCCTTGGGTTTCCACGACCCCAGCCGTTTGTCTCTTGGTGTGTTATCTCTGGAATTATTCCTAATCCAAGGTCCCCATGATTGATGGCTATGTTTGCTTCTTAAGAGTTTTATTAGTCAACTTCTTCTGTGAAGGAGCATCTGATAAATATTTCAGCTGTGCTGGCCGCCTATGGTCTCTGTTGCATATTCTTCTTTGGTTTTGTCATTTATTTTGTTGTGCAGCCCTTTAAAAATGTAAAAGGCTGTTCTCAGCTCCAGGGCACGCAGAGCCAGGCTGCAGGCCAGGTGTGGCCCATGGGCCGCAGTGTGCTGTTGCCTGTTTTAGGACCTTACTGGGGAAGGCTGAGTCATTTTAGTGAGGAGCTGAGCTGGGGTTGAGATTTCCTGTTGCCATGGTTACTGTTGGTGCGGCACAGGCTCTGGATCGTGCTGGGGGAGGGGGAGGAAGGTGGTAGGGGCTGCTGAGGTTCCAGGCATTTTTCCCATAAAGGTCCTCTGTCCTCGGCCCTGAGCCCTCCCTGTCTGCCAGCACCTGGACGGAGGTCTCTGCACACCTTCCTTCCTACCCTAGGGGCTTCCTCCTGGGGGCCTGCAGGAGCAGAGGGGCACGCTGTTGTCCTCCCGCTGCCGCCATCCCTGGTTGGAGCTGCACCCCGCATCGCGGGCGTGGGCTCTCGGAGTCCCTGGCCCTCTCCCTGTAGCACCAGCCTCTGCCTGGTCTAGAGGTGGGCGCTCTGAACGGGCTTCCCGCTCTGTCTCTCGTGGCGTCGCTCTAGGATCCTGGCCCTCCTGTCCTCGCCTCACTAGGATGGATATTTACCCCTGCCTGTGTGCCCTTGGCATTGGTCACCCCTCCTCCAGAAGCTAAAGATTTTGCTTTGGAGGAGAGAAGGGTGTGGATGGGGGCGGGATGGGGCCAAGGGGTTGGAGCTGGGGTTTTCGTTTCGTGTTTTTCCCCTGGTGGCTGCTGACCACATCCTCCAGGCCTGTACTACCCAGGGAGGCTCCCCTGCACCTCTGCCCCTGGCAGTCCCCCAGGGGAGGTCCTTGGAGAAGAGCCTGGCATGGGCGGGAACTGTCGTCGCATCTGGAGGATGTCCACTATCTGTAGAGCCCCTCCTCAGCCCTCAGAAGTTCATGGACTGACTGACTTCGTGAACTGACTCCTTGCCGGCTTGTGTGGGGGCCGGCTCTGCCCCTGGTCGGGTGTCCCCACCATGTCCCTCCTGGAAGGAACTTGTTCCTGCTTGGCCTTCTGGCTCTATGGCTGCCCCATGACCTTATCTGCATGAGTCTGGGGCTCATCAGCCTTACTCACTGTTAGCCTAGGAGCCATGCTCCAGCTCCCTCATGGAAGCCCCCACCCACCCCCACAACCTGATCTGTGTGTTTAAATGATGCTGACTGAAATGCACTTGTCTCTCTGAAATGCTAGATCCCATCACAGAATCATCCTCGAGTTTCTCTCCATTCGTGTTTGCAGGCTGAGAATCGTGCATGTTGTTAGCTGCGGGGCATTGTTGGAGGAAAGATGGTACCAGGGTCAGGTGCCAGTGGCCACCCTGGTGGAGCTGCCCAGTGCCCATTGCTTCACCAGCCGGGGTCACCTTCCCCTCACCTGAGGCAGGCCGGCCACGTGGCTGGATGGTGGTCGGCTCAGGGAGTAGTAAGTGACCTTTTTTTTTTTTTCTTTCCGTCTTTTTAGACCCTGGAAGCTGTCCTGAACTTCAGATACTCCGGAGGCCCAGGCCACGTTGAAGGGTATTACAGGAACCTGGCCCTGGGGCTGCACGTGGAGGTGGAGCCGTCTGTGTTCTTCACGCGGGTCAGTACCCTGCCGGCCACCAGGTACGTGCACCTCAGCTCTTGGCCAGCCTTGCTCTCGCGGCTGACGGCGCTGCACCCACAGTTCTGGCCGTGGTGTTCATCTTGGTCCCACCGCCCAGAGTGCCAGGGTGGTCAGCCTCCCCGGGTCTTCATCAGATGAACAGGCAGTGCAGGGAAATGCCTCTTCAGGGAGACGGGGTGGGCGGGCTTCCCTCTTGGCCCATGCTGTGGTGATCGCGTCCTCCCTGCAGCGTGCTTGCTTGTCGTCGTGGAGGCCCGCTCCTTGTCCCGAGCCCAGGCCTCACTCCGGTCCGGTGCAGGTGTCCATTAGCAGGGACTCGGCACATGGCTCTGTGCCTTGGACGCTCCTGGAGGAGTCCAGCCTGTCTCTGTCCCACTGTCCTCCTAGGAGGACTGTGCAGGGCCCGGCCATCCAGCATCTCGGCCCGCGCTTCCTGGAGTCCCCAGCCATCGGGAGGGTGGGCCGTGCTGCCCAGAGCGCCCTCCCTGGGGAGGCTTTTCCTCCTGCTTGGTTCTCCCGGACTAGCCTTCCTTCAGGGAGGAAGAAATCAGTTTGTCTCCTTCAGATCCATTAGAGGCCAGATACTAGAGGTTGTTCCTCCCTTAGGTGAGAGAATGACAGTTTCTCACCCCAAACTTTGACCTGTGTGACCTGGGAATAGTGCTGGGTGGGGCTGCAGACACCTGGAGACCCTGTGGGGTTGGATTCCTGCCCAGGTGGTGAGCAGCCTTCGGAAGGCAGGTCCTGACCCCCCGGGTGGTTCCACATCCCGCTGTCCAGGGACACCTTACCTCTCCGGTAGCATGGACTGGCCTAGTGGTACTTATGCTTAATGGAGTTAAGGCTGTCTTTACCTGTCCGTCCTTGACCATGAGGGGAGAGACCGTTATGTACAGCAGCCCCCTTCACCCGTGGGCTCTGTCGTTCACAGAGTATAACGGGGGGATGTTAATGTCGATAGAAAACTCTCTTTAGAGTGATACAGCGCTCCCCCGCCAAAAGTAAGTGCAGTTTGAGTTCATAGGAAAGACTGCTTTTCTCCCAGCCCCGGGGAATGGCCTCAGTGAGAATCAATGGCTGAGCTTGAGCTTTTCAGCATCTCATTTCATCATCTATCACTTTTTCAATCCACAGAGTAATGGTCTCTCTTGCCAGCGCTCGCCTCTGTTTTGAATTTGTAAAAGGCATCAAAGCAGTTGCCGGCAGGGAGCTTTGGCCGGGACGCCTGCCAGATGCTGTTCGAGTTTCTCAGGCCCTTCCCGTGTGTTCAGTCCGCTCCACCATCACCCTGGCGTGCACCTCTTTCTCGTCCCCTCATCTCCTGCTGCCACCGCTCACATAATTAGGTCTGAGAAGCAGCGCAGATTGTCACCAAGTTGGATTCGTTCCCCCCTGTTGCTCTCTGGCTTCCATGTCATGGCCCCTGCAGCTCTTAATGACAATTTAAGATGAGAAGCATTGCTGCCTTGTGGTTTGGTGCGGAACACTGGAAGAGCTGGTGGTGGGCTGATGTGCTGTTTGGCTCCTGGTCGCCGGCCTCACTCTCTTCCTTTTGGCCTACGTGTTTCTTTTCCCTGCTCTTGGGTTGATGTGGGTTGACGTTTGATCTCCTCTAATCCCTCTCCTTTCTTGCTCAGTCTCACTGAGCTCTGATCCTGTGGCTTGAGGTTTGCCATCTTCCTTTAGGACTCTAGAAATACTCCCTTGCCTCCAGCCTGCTCCTGTGTCGTCTCGTAAAGACAAATGTTCCCACATCACCGTCTGGCTTGAAGACTTTCCCAGTGCATACTGGACAGAGTTCAGAGTGCCCGCTCTGATATTTATGCTCCAGTTTCTGTAGAGATCTGGATAAACCGT
Organism: Bison bison bison; assembly: GCF_000754665.1. Taxonomy (NCBI): domain Eukaryota; kingdom Metazoa; phylum Chordata; class Mammalia; order Artiodactyla; family Bovidae; genus Bison; species Bison bison. Next base: position 5,589,408 of record NW_011494608.1, on the reverse strand, counting down.
TGGCCTGAAATACAGCAGAATTATCATTCATTTTATCTATACTCTGTTCCGGTTGACATGACACGGTTTTCTGTGGACTCTGGTTTTCATCTCGCTCCCAGGTGAGAATTGTCTTGTCGTCTCGGGCCGTTTTAGAGTCAGGCATCCCCAGCGATGGCCAGGCGCCACACATTTGCATCACAAGTGAGGCCCAGAGAAGGCCTGTGGTTTTCCCAGTCTCACAGCTTGCCCGTGACAGACTGGCTTCCAGATACCCTGACTGCAAGGTGCTGCAGACACAGATGCACAGCTAGATGACCAAATCCATGTTAGCTGGAGCCTTTATGGGCATTCAAGCTGACTTTGATGCAAAAAGAAGCTATACATTCATCAAAAGACAGCCTTATTGCTGGCATAAAGACTCACGTAACCCTGTTCTGAAACCAGAATACCAAAGGTTATTACATCTTGCTCCTGGGCTCCTCTCATCAGCGGTGGTGATATAGTCGCTCAGTTGCGTCCAACTCTTGTGGTCCCATAGACTGTAGCTTGCCAGGCTCCTCCGTCCATGGAGTTCTCTAGGCAAGAATACTGGGGTGGGTTGCCATTCCCTACTCCAGAGGACCTTCCCCACCCAGAGATAGAAACCAGGTCTCCTGCATTGCAGGCAGACTCTTTACCAGCTGAGCCACCAGTGCCCCTCTCATTAATACTGATGATTTATGCCGTTTTTCTCATTGGTAGTTTTTTACTGATAGAGTTCTAGAAGTCAGGGTAGGGAAATCCCATTTATTCAGGACCCAGCCTATTCCTAGTCATGCCCTCGGTCCACTGTGCAGTGTCCCATTTAAACTCCCGAGAACCCTTTGAAGTCAGTGTTGCTGTATGCAGATGTTAAATAACTCACCCCAGGTTGCACATTAATGAACAAAAGAGATGCATTTGAATGTTGGTCTTCTCTCCAGCAAAACCCATGCTTCCCATCACAGTGCTCTGAAATGGGCTTCCAGAAGCCTGGGCCCCCCTTACCCACTCTGTCTGTGGAAGTGTCTCTGGATCTCTCCCAGCCTCAGCCCTCTGTCCCCACTGCTGTGGTCACCAGCTCTGCCCCTTCATGGGGGATGAAAGTGAACAGTGGAGGGGCCAGTGTTTTCCCGGAGCCAAAGCACAGCATAGATGGCAGGTGGAATTCTCTTTGCCTTTTTTTTTGTTTTTAAACCATCCTCCTTCAGGGGTGTACCTGGGTTTCAGCTAACTTTTATTTAGGAGATCAATTACCTTTGAGATTCGCTTTTTACACTGAGCCACCTGCTAATGTTGTTGGGGATGGACTGAAATGGATGGGGCCACCCTGCCTTCCCCTCCTCAGGAGCAATTTCTTCCCAGACCGTTAGGATAAATGATCCAATCTTACACATCGCTGCTCTGAGCTCTGTGGGAAATGCACTCCCCCGAGCCAGGGTGTAAGGTGTGGGAGTTATTACATTATTAACAGAAATCACACAGCCTGACGCACCACGGTGCTTCTCCCCGGCCAGTTAGAAAAATCCCATTTCCCCCCATGGGGTGGGACTGTTCCACGCCGTGGGCGGCCCGTGCTCACAGACATGTAATAAAGGCACTTTCAGTGCTAGATTTTATCACGGTCGATCTTTCCCAGGTTGCTGTGTTGATTTGAATGGGTTTTTAATTTAACAAGAATTAGGATTTTAACAAGCGCAGGATTCAGAACCCAGTGTACCTGCCTCCGATTTCAGATTCTGATTCTCCCACTCATCTGCTCTGTGGTCCTGAGCAAGTCATTTCCTATTTCTTTAGTCATCAGTTTTCCTTCACGTGGTCTTGACGAGCACATCATTTCCTCTGTGCTTTACTGTCTGGTTTGTGCTCGTAACAGACCACGTGTAACAGGGACAAGAAGAGAACCATGAAGGCCATATGTTAAGAGGGGCACAAAAATGACTGAACATCAGGAAGACTCTTGTGCCTCAAAACCCAGGGCTGCTCTTTGCCCCGTGCCCCTGCCCCAGGGTTGCCTCTCCTGTTCCACTCACAGAGCCCCCAGTTGGAAGGAGATGAATGACTTACTGCATTTGCTTCATCCTCTCCTGCTCCTGTCGGTGTGTGTTCACTGAAGTGACGAGCACACTTCTCATCCTCTTTGCAGGTGTTAAATAGTGTAGATCCTTACAGGCAGGAGCTGCGACCCCCCACCCCTACCCCCAACGCCGGCCGTGGCAGGAGCCGCTGGACATGTCATCTAGGTTGACGTGGCAGTGAGCTTCCTCTGGTCCCCAGTGTTGTCACTGAGGGGCTGTCCAGGCCATGAATCACCCCTCATTGTTCTGTTCCCACTCACAACTGTACCTCAAAGGGTCCTATTTTATGTCTTAATTGTATACATTATTAAATTATTACTGTCGATTATTTTAATTTTGTTTTGAACCATTATATTATTGAATGTTATGTCTCAACATTCATTTTAAAACACTATCAATATTCTTTGCTTAAAGACAGATTTAAAGATTGTTTCTATTTAACAGGTAACTTACAACTACTTGACATGAGTTTGAGCAAACTCATGGAGATAGTGAAGGACAGGGAAGCCTGGGCGTGCTGCAGTCCATGGGGTTCACCAAGAGTCAGCCACAGCTTAGCAAGTATGGTTTATAAACATCAATTAAAAAGGCCCATGTCATACCTGCTTTAGGGATTGAGTGTATGTTAAAAGGTAGTTTGTCTGTCATCAATAACTGGCCAGAGCTGTTTGTGACCTTCCACTTGGAATTTTTGCATTTGGCATTTTCAGAGTTTTAATCATCATAATGTCAAATGCCAATCCCACGAACCATGATTTCAGGTTGTCGTTCGTAAGCACGTTTCCGCCCTTTATGAGCTGGGCTTGTGTTCCTTCCAGAGAATGAGAGGCTGACCGTGCCCAGAGAATGAGAGGCTGGCTGTGCCCTCGCTGTCAGGCTGCGTCACCTTTTTGCCTTGGGTTTGGGGCCCAGGTGTCCCAGTGTTCGTTTTCATGCCCCTCTAAACGTGTGGGCTTTGTGGTTCTTCTCCTGTTCCTGTGGTCCGTTACGAATGCCCAGCAGATGCTGTAATGGAGTAGAGAGCGTGTGTGTCAAGACCACAGCGATGCTGAGCGCTGGGCCCTGGTGAGGTGCAGCAGCCGTGGGGCTGAGCCACCAGCCTGCAGAGCCCGTCTCCAGCACCCCTTTGCTCGCTGCCTGCACGCCCGAGCGTTATGGAAGCGTCGTTTGGATACCGCCCAGCTCACCCACTTAAGCTGTGTAATTCTGTGTTTTGGGTTTAGTCGCGGAGTTGGTCAGCCATCACCACCGTCTGATTTTAGAGCTTTTCATTCTCCCAGCAGAAGCCCCGTGCCCGTCAGCAGTGCCTCCTGTCTCCCTCCTCCCTGCCACCCTGCACCACCTCAGTCTACTTTCTGTCTCAGTAGCTTGGCCTGTTTTAGCAATTTATAAAACGTGACTGGCTCTCTTCACTTAGCATCGCGTTGTCCAGGTTCACCCACAAGCAGGCCTCAGTATGTCGTTTGTTTTTATGTGGGACAGCATTTCATTGTGCGGATGTGTGGCATTTCATTTTCCGTTCGTTAGTCCTGGGTTGGTTCCACCTTTTGGCTGGTGGGAATGATGCTGCTATGATCATTCATGTACCAGTTTTTGTGTGGGCTTGCATTTTCATTTCTCTTGGGTATCCCTCAGAGTGGAATTACCAGGTCATATGGTAACTGTTTAACCATTTAGGGAGTTGCCCGACTGTTTTCCTGCTCGGCTGTGCCACTGCACGTTCCCAACAGCAGGGTACAAAGGTTCCAGTTTTCTGCACGTCCTTGCCGACGCTGGTTATCCCGTGTCTTTTTGATTCTCACCATTTCAAAATTTTTTCCTTTTACTACAGGGAACATCTTAAAACTTACTAACTAAAAGCTCAGAAACAGAGGCCCTTCCTGCCTTCAGTAATGTGCAGCCCTGAGATCCTCCCCAGGGCCGGGTTGCGTGTCAGCCGACCACAGGGAAATGTTCCCGTGTTTGCACTGGTCACCAGATCTGTCCTTTCCACTTCAGTAGCCCTGGACTGACTCAGACGTATCACCTGTCTCCCTCAGGCCAGCCTCCTCTCCCCTTTCTGGGATAGTTGCAACAGCCTTTCAGAGTCTCTTTGCTTTCAGTTTCTCCCTTTCCAACTCTTTCTCCAGGCGATGCTGAAGTGTTCATTCCAAAACATAGGCACGAGTCTGTCCCTTCCTCAGGGCATGAGTCCCCTTTGGGAAAGGGGACATCACATCACTCTTTGGGAAACTCGGTTCTAATGGACAGTAAATCTACTATCAGAGTCTTCAGCAAGATTTGGAAGCTCCGTAATCTGTGTGGCAGGAGTGAAGGTGAGATCATATCATCAGAAAAACATTCCGATGATTTGTTCTGTTTTTGGGTCACTTTAGATTGAAGGCCTCCCTTGTGGCTCAGCTGGTTAAGAATCCACCTGCAATGCAGGAGACCTGGTTTCGATCCCTGGTTTGGGAAGATCCCCTGGAGAAGGGAAAGACTACCCACTCCAGTATTCTGGCCTGGAGAATTCCATGGACTCTACAGTTCATGGGGTCACAGCGTCGGACATGACTGAGCGACTTTCACATTAGATTGAATAAGCTTCCTGGCTTTCTTAAGACTTACAAGAAAGCTCTCCATCCTCTCCACCCATATGGACAGAAGAGCCCGGTGGGCTACAGTCCATGGGGTCACAAAGCATTGGACACGACTGAGCACACACATATATGGTCTCTAACGAAGAGGAACTAAAGAGCCTCTTGATGAAAGGGAAAGAGGAGAGTGAAAAAGTTGGCTTAAAACTCAACATTCAGAAAACTAAGATCATGGCATCACTTCATGGCAAATAGAGGGGGAAACAATGGAAGCAGTGAGAGACTTTATTATTGGGGGCTCCAAAATCACTACAGATGGTGACTACAGCCATGAAATTAAAAGACGCTTGCTCCTTGGAGGAAAGCTATGACCAACCTAGACAGCACATTAAAAAGCAGAGACATTACTTTGCCAACAAAGGTCTGTCTAGTCAAAGCTGTGGTTTTTCCAGTAGTCATGTATGGATGTGAGAGTTGGACTATAAAAAAAGCTGACTGCCGAAGAATTGATGCTTTTGAACTGTGGTGTTGGAGAAGACTCTTGAGAGTCCCTTGGATTGCAAGGAAATCAGTCCTGAATATTCATTGGAAGTACTGATGATGAAGGTGAAACTCCAATATTTTGCCCACCTGATGGCGAAGAACCGACTCATTGGAAAAGACTCTGATGTGGAAAAGGTTGAAGGCAGGAGGAGAAGGGGATGACAGAGGATAAGATGATTGGATGGCATCACTAACTCAATGGACATGAGTTTGAGTAAGCTCTGGGAGTTGGTGATGGATAGAGAGGCCTGGCGTGCTGCAGTCCATGGGGTCACAAAGAGTAGGACACGATTGAGCGACTAAACTAACTAACTGCCTGTTATCAATCAGTCTTTCCTGAAAAATTAGTAGCCAATTTCAGGATGGAGAAAGAGAAGTGTCAGTCTCTCAGTCGTGTCCAGCTCCTGACAGCTCCTGCCAGGTTCCTCTGTCCACGTGGGTTTGGCCAAAGGTCTGCGTGGCTATCACTACCAGCCTGGCTGTGTCTTCACTCACATACTGCACCCCTAGGATCGATGGAATGGTGACGTGTGGACCCTGGAGGCCTAGAAGAGTTCAGCCAGACTTGGGGAGAAAGCACCACTTAACTTTCTGGGCGTGGGGCCATGTTTTTAGACAGACTCAGACCTTGGCATAGGAGTTTCTCCTGTTCACTTTTTGCTGAGTCAGTATCGAATCATTAGCTGGGATTGTGTTGCTGGCAGGGTTGTGTGTGTTTCCTCTTGCTGCCCCACTGACTGCAACCAAGTTAATCACAGTCACCACTCCTCCTGTTTATGCAGTATTCTGCTTGTACTTTTACAAAGTTCCTTCATTTTTCTTCTTTTTCTTGTCATTGTTTTTTTCTGTTGAAGCCTCTTAACAATTCCATGACATAGGCATTCTTGTCTTTACTGAGGAAACCGAGGTTCAGAGAAATTAAATGACTTACTTAAGATATTCCACCCTTTAAGTGACCAAACTGGATGCTGGTAAGAAACCTTCAGACTCTGAATCGCTCCTCCTGCACCAAGTGTGCTGTTCACTCAGGCTGCTTTCAGGTGACTTCTTGCCGAAGACTTTTTTCCTTTTGCTTTTTTAAAGTTTAGCTTGGTTAGGACGTTTCTGGATATAGAAAATTAAAAATTTATATGGCTTGGGGTTTGTTGAGCTTCCTGAATCTGTACATTGATGTGTTTTTTTTTTTTTGGCCAAATTTGGGGAATTTTCAGCCATAATTTTTTCAAAAACTGTGTGCGTTTTGTTTTGTTTCATCTCAAACTCCTATGACATGACTTTTAGAGATTTTCTTGTCTCATAGGACTGTTTTTATCCCCTTTTTTCCCTCCAGTGTTTCCATTGGATATATTATTAATCTATCTTCAAGTATGCTTGTTTAATTCCTTTGTGGTTCAAAAAAATGTTTGTGTGATTTTTATTCTTTCAAAGTCGCTAGAGATGTTTCCCTGCATGGCCTAGAAATGGTTTAATTTGGTAAATGTTGGGTGTAACCTGACAAGTGTGGATATCCTGCCATTTTGATGGTGGAATGTTCGCTAAGTATCAGGTACTTGCTGTTTATTCTGTATCCTTTCTTATTCCACAGCAGATCATCCCCTCAGTTCCTCAGGTAATTCACCACCTGGTGAAACTTTCAGTTCAGGTTTTTCCTCAGGTTTCTCCTTGCTTTTTCTTTGCATCTCCTGTTTCTTTGCTGAGATTTTATCTTTTCATTTGTTTCGAGTGTGTCTGCCCTTACTTTGCAGAACATGGTTAAAGTCTTTTTGTGATAAGACTGTCATCTCGAAGTTGTAGTCTATTGATTTTTATTTTCCATTGCAATTGGCTTTTTCCCGGGTTCTTCCTATGCTGCGTGATTGCTGTGAGATGTTGGGGCCCTGCTTGCGTCCTGAAGGGAACGTGGGTATTTTTGTTTTGGTGGGTGGTCTGCACCACAGCTCTGTGGCATCTGCTGTGGACCGGGCTGCACTGCTGGTTTCTGAGTCTGCGGTGCTCCTTGGGCCATCCCGTGGGTGCCTTCCTGGAGCTCAGTTACTGGAGCCCATGGCTTGCCGCTCAGGATCTGTCCCTCCATGCTCGTTCCACAGAGAGCCCAGGTCAAGTACCACTTCAGCAAGCCACTGTCTTCCCCTCTGTCCTTTCTACAGTCTCCCCAGCACTGTCCAGGGGCCTGCCTTCCCTGTCTCTCCACAGCAAAGCCAGGGTTTGAGTTCCCTGCTGTGTGTCTGTGTATGGGACTGTTGGTCAGAGGACAGAGAGGGGGAATCAAAGTGATGGGGACTGGCCCTGTGCTTGTGGGACTGGCCGCTTGGGTCCCTTGGTGTCCTGGTCTTGAATGACTGCCGTCATGGTGCTGTTTCATAGAGGTACTGCCCGGGGGCTGGGGGCTGGGAGAAAGGAGAAAAAAGAACAAGCCCAGAGGACCTCCTCTCCCACCCTTTCATGATGTTCAGAGGAACTTGGATTTCAGATCTCCTTCCCAAATCCACCTTCTATAATTTACTTTTCAGACCATTAGATAGCTGCTGCCTGCCTTGTATGTAGGATTTATAGTTGGATTCAGTAGGGGTGACAGGGGATGGGTTATTTGTGCTTACTCCATCTTTTCCAGAATAAGAACTCCTCATGTTTTTAAAAAGCATAAACCAATTCATGTCAGTCATCTGCTCAAGTCAAGTCAAGTCATCCTGAACTTTTTGCATGACCTTTACTCTGGCATTAATTTTGCACCTCTCTGCTCTTGGCTCATTCTGTCCGTTGATTCCACCCTGCTCTAAGATTTGGCCTTAACTGCCTTCTCTGGAAAGCACTCCTCCAAGACCTTCAGACGATTGCCTTCTTACTGTGTGGGTCTGAAGTGAAATGCTATTTCAGAGAGGCCCTCCTTCGCCCTTACCTCTGAGGTCAGTTGTTGTCTCTATTTATGATTTCAGGTTGCTGTTCAGTTGCTAAGTCATGTCTGACTCTTGCGACCCCATGGGCTGTCACCTGCCATTCTCCTCTGTCCGTGGGATTTCCCGGGTGAGAGTGCTGTTCGTAGCTCGGGCGGTGGAGTCTGCCGGCAGTGCAGGAGACCCGGGTTCAACCCTTGGGTCGGGAAGATCCCCTGGAGAAGGGAATGGCCACACAATCCAGTGTTCTTGCCTGGAGAATCCCACGGACAGAGGAGCCTGGTGGGCTACAGTCTATGGGGTTGCAAGAGTCGGACACGACTGAGCGACTAAGCACACACCCAGCACAATACTGGAGTGGGTTTTCATTTCCTTCTCCAGGGGACCTTTCTGACCCAGGGATCAAACACACATTTCCTGCATTGGCATGCAGGTTCTTTACCACTGAGCCACCTGGGAAGCCCAAGATTTCAGGAGATGCACTTAATTAAAAAAAAAATTGTTATCATGCGTGTCTTGTTCTCTGCCTCAAGTCCTAGCCCACGTCCCACACTAGCCATCTCTGTGGCAGCCAGATTTATGCAGGGTGACTTGACGGCACCTCAGCTTCACTCTGCTGGGTAGCTCTTGATTTCTGGAATGTTCTGAGGGTCTTCTCTGAGGCTGAAGCATGGGTGCTCACCCTGCCCAGGGCCTGCAGCGAGTGTGGGGTGTTGACTCTTTGCAGGGAAGCCTGAGCTGGGCGGTGGGGGCTGCTCGACAAGTAACCCCTGTCCTCCGCTGACCTGCTCCCCTCGGTGTCCCCTCCCCAGACGCCCACTCCCACCCCACCCTCTTCTCAGTCTCAGCTTCCTGGGCGGTGGGGGCCCAGGCTGAGGCAACATTCTAAGTGACTTTAAAAAGATCTCTTAGAAAACACGTTAAGTGTAAGCAACATGTACAGAAAGGCTAAAGCAGAGACATCACTTTGCCAACAAAGGTGCGTCTAGTCAAAGCTCTGGTTTTCCCTGTAGTCATGTATGAATGTGAGGGTTGGACTATAAAGAAGGCTGAGTGCCAAAGAATTGACGTTTTCGAACTTTGGTGCTGGAAAAGAAGACTCTTGAGAGTCCCTTGGACTGCACGGAGATCCAACCAGTCAGTCGTAAAGGAAATCAGCCCTGAATACTCATTGGAAGGACTGATGCTGAAGCTGAAGCTATACTACTTTGGCCACCTGATGCGAAGAGCCGACTCATTGGAAAAGACCCTGATCTGGGAAAGACTGAGGGCAAGAGGAGAAGGGGGTGACAGAGGATGAGATGATGGGATGGCATCACTGACTCAGTGCACCTGAGTCTGAGCACACTCTGGGAGATGGTGAAGGACAGGGAAGCCTGGAGGGCTGCAGTCCATAGGATCACAGAGTTGGACATGACTTAGCTACTGAATGACAGCAAAGGGGATAATCACCAACCACACAGGTTTGTCAAAGCTTTACATTTTGCTGTATTTGCTTCTGTTTTTCTAATTTAAAGAAAGAAAAATGAAACTGTTAAAGCTGTGCATGCTCCTCTGTGACCCTATTCTCTTTCTCCCTCACGGAGAGTGACTACTACCATCCAGTTGACTATTATCAGCAGTACCGAGTAATTTTAAGTATTTTAAACTTGATATAAATGTATACTGTAATTACCTCCTGCCATGAGCTGTTCGCTCAGCCTTGTTAACGTGAGACCTAGCCTGCAGTGAGGTATGGAGTTCTTAATTCATCCTCACTTACATATGTATATGCTTCCAGTGTGTGGCTGTTACAGATTTACTTACTGTTACTTTACATTTGTGGATCTGCTTCTGGGTTGGTTTTCCTTCCCTGATGTGTTTATCTCTCCTCCACTGCTGTGGGCCTTCATTATTACAGCTTTATGGCAGTTCTTGATATCTGGCTGGTCAGATCCCTTCCAAAACCTTTCTCGTTGTTTCACATGTTCTCGGCCTTTGATCTTATATATGGATTTTAGAAGCAGTGTATCAAGTTTGACCAAAACCAGAACTCTGTTGAGATTTTTTACTCAGTTGCATTAAATTTGTATAAACCAGGAAAGAAGTGTGTGCGTGCTGAGTTGCTTTAGTCGCGTCTGATTCTTTGTGACCCTGTGAACTGTAGCCTGCCAGTCTGTGCCATCCATGGGATTTTGCAGGCAAGACTACTGGAATGGAAAAGGAATGAGTCCTTTAAAAATACCAAGCTTTCCTACTCTTGAACATAAAACATCTCTTTAATGTCATTCCATAAAACTAGAATTTTTTCCATTAATGTCCTGTATACATTTTGTTAGAGTTACCCCTAGGTGCATTGCTATTGTGGATATATTTTTAAAAAAATGTATTCTATTATTGTTTTTAGTTGATATATAGGAATACTATTATTGATTTTGTGTGTGGATATATGTCTTAAATCTGTATTCAGCAACCTTTTTGAACCCATTTTTCCTTATTTTATGAAATATGACTAAATTTTTTTTTTCACTTTTAATTCCCCTTATCTTTCCTGGCTTACTCCCCCTCATAAGAATTTGGGGTCCGTGAAAGCGGAGACCCTGCTTCTCTTGTTGATTTCCATATCCCAAGTGCTTAGAATAGCACCTGACACGGGACAGGGACTCAGTAGGTATCTATATGAATTAAAAAGTAGAGCTGTCCTTCTCGTGGACAGTGGAAATGGTGCATGCTCAGTCTGTAGACGTGGCCGCACCCGTGTTGCTCGATGTGTGGGCCGTGCTGCTCTTTCCGCCTGGCAGCCTCATCCGGCCCTCGGCTGCACTTCAGCTTCCTCTCAGCTGCTGGGCCTTTGCTGCCCAACCCCTCTCCCCGTGCCCTGACCAGGCAGATGGATCTAAAGCTCTGCTCTGATCTCAGTTCTTCCAGGTAGCTTTCCTGGGCTTCCTTGTACTCCAGAAAGATGGATTCAGAAAAATGAACAGCAAACCAACAAACAAAGGAAAAATAAAACCAAAAAGCACACAAGAGTTAACAGTGAATTATACACTCAAGCCCCAGGTTAAAGCTTAAGAGAATCATCCACAGTGATACAGGAAGATACACAGAGTAAGTGACATGATGGTGGAACACAGCACTGTGGCAGTTTGGGAAAGGGAATTAATTTATGAGTAAAAGATAGAAAACGAAGATCCACCAACATCTCTTACTGCCAACAGTTAGGAGGAACAGAAACCCTGGATCAAGCCGCCCCCGCAACCAGACACTGAGTCAGAAAAAAATAGAGGCCAAAAAAAGTGTTATATTCTGACATCCATCATTTCTGTGCAGTTATATCTAACAACTATATTCTACAAGTGAAAACAACACAGATTTGAGTCTTGTCTTTTCTGCTTAAAAAGAAAAATAATCACTTGAGTTTTCCACCTCTGATAAATGTTTTATGAATTCCCCTTTCTGATGAAAGATTTTGCTGTGATTAAAGATTTCATGAAGTTATGACAAGGGTGGAATAGATCTTCATTCTCGAAAGTGCAATTTTCCTGTGGGCTGAGTGAAGAGCCCTCTCGTAGGCAGCTGTCAGAGCTCATGAACATTTTTCCAAGTGCTGCACCTCTGGGAGGACATCCCCACCCACAGAACCCACAACCAACCGCAGCCACGTCGGGTGACATCTCCTGGTGCACGGCTGGATGATCCAGCCGCTGCTGCCCTTCTTCCCATGAGAGTAGCTGCACGCAGTTGGTGTGTGTTTTGAAAATGTGGTGTTTCACCCATGCCAGGTGACCTTTGAGTGATGCCAGTCTCTGTGTGTGTGTGTGTGAACCACTGGGCAAGTCACGGCACCCTCGCCACCTCAGTTCCCTTCTCTGGGAAGGACGGAGGTCGCGGCCTGGACAGGAACACGCGTCTTGGTCTGCTGTGAGCTCTGCAGGATTTCCAGCTCCAGGTGTGGACGGTCTCAGCCACCCGCCAGCATCTCTTGCCATCTCCTGAGCCGCCCTCCCCTCTCCCCTCAGTGGGTCTCGGGAGGACGACCTCCCCGGGCTCTTGTACGAGATAACCACGTGCGGGCAGCCCGGCACCTGTGGCTGTGTGTCCTGTCTCCCCTTCGCTTAACCACCAGCGAAACCTTACATCACCACACTTGGAGAAGCACCTCTGAGAGTTCCAATGCCCTTTGGAAGGTCACATGTTGAAGAAAGGCTCAGCTGAAAATGACCCGGAGCACAGATCCTTTTCCGAGTCTTCTCTTTTTTTCCTTCTGTGAAAATCCAGCTGCCCTTTTCCTCCAGGAGGGAGAACGGCCCAGCCTCTGTTGCTGGCTACCCTATCTGCTCCTGTCTCGGGCCTGGGTGTCCCGGATTCCATGAGCGGATGCTTCTCGATCAGCTGTCACACGCCAGCTGTGACACTTGGCATTTGAGATGCTGTGTTAGTTTTAAGCAAGCATTCGACCATAACGGGGCCCTGACAAATGGAAGCCAACACAAACCGCAGCGTGCGTGGCTGGACTTCTCTTTTACGCATGTAGCTAGTGAGCATGTACCGTCATTTCCCAGACCCCCAGGCCCCACTCGACCCCCCCATACCATGGTGATTGTCCCCATTGTCCCCGAAAGCCCTGAGCTTTCTGGGTCCTGCTCCTCCCTGAGTGGGAAGGAAGCGAGTCAGTAGACGGAAGGGAGACATCATCCCCTTCCAGGGCTCGTCGTCTTATTTGGGATGGGAAGTCTCTAGAAGCCGATTACTTGGTGGACCTTCGTCCAGTGGCCACCCCCCTCGGGGCCTAGGGTGGTCGGCACCTGGTTTCTGCAGCTTTACCATCTGTAGTAGTGAAAGCAGGAAGGTTTCAGGTGGGTGGTGAGTGACCTCATGGTGTCATCCACAGTT
>NW_011494608.1:5569724-5576348 GCF_000754665.1 Bison bison bison | reverse complement strand
GGACTGAGGGACGGTCCCCGTGAGGACTCTTGGTCAGTGTGTGTGCAGCGTGGACACGGTTCTCTGTGGACATGGCTCTCTGTGTACCCCTGCTCAGTACCCAACCTGGCACCCACAGAAATCCCGGACCATGACGCTGTGGTCGTTTATTGACCACCACCATATGCCGAGTGCTTTCCCGTTGGGTCAGGCGTCCTGGTGGTCATGTGTGAGGCTTGGAGAACTCAAGGTCCCTTCCCAAGGTCACCTGATGTGTAAAGGGCACAGGTGGGTTATAAGCATGTGCCCCAGGATCAAGGAGGCCTCCTGTGCAGACCCACTGTGTAGAATTCACAGTCAGTTCAGAATGAGTCTTCTCTGTAAGCCTTTGTGTCTGGGGGGCACGACGTTTTGATAAACCGCACCTCTGACGTGCCCCAGAACCGTCAGATCTTTGGGGAGGGGAGGCAGAGTCACTGTGCTCTTTGTCAGAAGATGCTGACCTGGGCTCTGTCTCTCGCCGCAGCACCCGGCAATGCCACCTGCTCCTGGACGTCTTCAACGCCACGGAGCACGAGCTGAGCGTCCGCGCCCGGAGCGACGAGGAGCTCATCCTGCACGCAGGCGAGTGCCAGCGGTAAGTGTCCCCCGGGCCCCCGGCCCTGCTGTCACCACCCGTGGGGGAGCAGAGTCAGGCTGGCCCCTGAGACCCTGGGGCTGGGCAGTCTGGTCCCCCTCTCAGAGACACTGTGGTCCTTATTCAGGTTCAGGGAAGGGACGGGAGTGGTCGTAAGGTCAAGGGAGAGCTGGCCGATGTCCATCAAGCACCATGTCTAAGGACACCCAGACTCTGGGCAAGACCTTTCACTTTCAAATCCTTAGGAGAGCTGTATCGGGGGCACTGGGTGTCGATCTCAGGGATGTATATCAGCATCACTGGGAAGCTCCTCGGAGGACTTAATGCTGCAGCAGCCAAGCCAGGCTCAGGCCTTTGGGAGAGAGGCACCGCCACCCAAGCTCAGCCCACGGAGGCCAGTTTCTTACAAAAGTAAATGTGCACATACTCCACCTAGCTATCCCAACGCTAGTTGTTCAAGAAAAGTTAAAAAAAAAAAAAATGTTTACAAAAGACCTGTAAAGAATGTCCCAAGCCAAAAGCTAGAAAGAGCTTGGGTGTCCATATCCTTGGAGCAGGACTACCCAATGGTGGCATTTCCCTGGTGCAATATTACTCAGCAGGCAAAACCAGCGCACTCCTGACACAGCACCACAGTCGGGGTCAGGAAGCTCATGCTGAGCGCAGGTGCCTGACCCAGCATGGGTCCAGGCATCTGAGACCCCGGGACCAGCAAGACTCTGCTGAGATGACGGTAAAAGCAGAGCGTTGCTTCCGGAGAAGACAGGGTGGGCTTTGACCAGGAAGGGGCGCAGGGCATAGTCTGGGTGATGGTCGTGTTGTGTGACTCGATATTTGGGTGTGGGTTACACAGGTGTTTTGCCATTGTTAAGATTTAGCCAATGTGCACTTAAGATTTGTGCGTCCCACCGTTAAGTTGGTTTTGTATCAAAAGGAAAACTGTCGGCACGCGTGGAACTCTGTTGCTCGGAGGACTTGGGTGGTGTCTCGCGATAGCTGCGCTAGTCTCGGGAATGCCTAAAAAGTTAGATTCCCGGCAGAGGGCTGGGCAGGCGGACGGGGTGAGCTGATCAGAGTGAAGTGTTAGTTACGGGATATGTCATACAATGGGTGGAGAATGTTCTCTGAGGAATTCTTTCAACTCATAAGAAAACACTGGGAAGAAACGAGCAAACGAACGAGCAGCGGAGCCTGACGCTCCTCATCCCACCTCCCTTCCTCTTCCTCCTGTGGGGGTCTCCGTGTCTCCAGGACGTGGCATCGTCATGCTGCCCTTCACTACCGCGTCATAGTGTTTATTTACGGCCCCAGGAAGCACTGTTTTCAGAGGCGTCTGTTGATGACGTAAGTGGTTGCGCGTCGTGTATCTCTTTCTGTGTGCCCTTTAGTTGCTCTCGACAGCGTCATGCTTTGGAGCTGAGGTCCCGCCCTCCGACGGGTCCCGCCCTCCGACGGCGCCTTGTGCCCGGTTCCCACGAGCGCCCGTTCAACCATCTCGTGCTGATCCACACGAGGTCGCTCCCAGGGTGCGGCCGTCTGATGCCCCTATTGATGACCCAGGAATGCCCAGTCGTGTTCGCCGTCCGGGGCTGGTAGTCGGGAGGGCTTTACCGCCTAACCCTCGGGAGGAAGGACCCGCCCCGCCCGACAGCTCCTGTTCTCAGGGGTTCTTGCCGTGTGGCTGCGTCCGGGGACCAGGTGCTGCTGTGTGGAGGCTGTGGCGGTGAATGCTCTGGCTCTGGGGCGTAAGTACAGCTCTTTCCTGGGGCGCTGCCCCATCCTTGGGGTCAAGGCCACCAGCAGCCGCCTGGGCCACGTGCTGGTCTCCAAGTGGGGCAGGAGACCGTCTGCCTCGTCTAGACCTTTAGATGCGACCTGAGATCCCAGAGGGCACCATTCAGGTCGTCTCACGACACCAATAATAAGATCTGCTTTTAAAAAATGTACAGATCGCCTAGCCTGTTCTAAGGTTGACTCACGCCTGGCGGCGCCGGAAGTCTCAGCACTGTTAACGAGCCCATTCACAAACCAGCACAGTTCGTTCTTGTGCTTCCGGCTTCTTCCTTGTTAAGCTTTGTGCTTAAGTCCTCATTTCTCAATGCTCCTAACTCACACATTCTTTATTCATTCATAAAATATTCATTCAATAAATATCAGTGCTTCCAGAACATGCTCCGTGGAGCCTGCATCGGGATGAGTAAGTCAGGACCCTCCCTGGCCGGGGAATGATGACAGCTTGGCGAGGGTCTCGGGCAGCCGGGCTGTTTGGGGGTGGGGTACAGCCAAGCTCACGATGCCCTGTCTGTCTGGGGAGTCAGCTTGCCCTGGACCCACCAGCCCATGGGCGTCCTGTGTTGGCGGGACGCAGGAGTCCCCGTGCCTCCTCTCTAGAACTCTCCAGCCTTGCCTGGTTCTGACACGTGCTCCGTCTCCGTGGAGGGGTCCCGGGCCATTGGTCTGATGGAGCTGGTCTGGGGGAGGAAGCAGTGGTGGGTGGACCTTGCCTGGCAGCCGTGGGACACCCTGAGACTGAGCTGCGGTCCTCGTCCCTCCAGGCTGTATCTCCTCGGAGCCCCATACTCCCCCCATCCCCTGGAGTCCTGAGCTCAACCCCCGCCAGGCTCTTCCTGCGTCGTGCAGAGCCAGCTCCAGCACAGCTCAGCGTCCTCGGGCACTGACACATGCTGCCCTTGGACAGGCTCGGCCACCCTGGGGTGGGCAGGGCAGGCCACCCGCCCCCCAGCGGTGAGCGGTCCTCAGACTCTGGTGTGATCGTTGAGCGTGGCACAGCCTCCCCTTCAGCAAGAAGCTGCCCCTGAAAGCCACGTAGCCGTGAGGCTGCCCTTGGTGGAGCCCTGGCATCCTGGGGCACCTGGGGCATTGCACAGGAGAGGGGCCAGCTCCAGTTGGGCTGTGGGGGTGCCTGGGTCTCTCCCTTCTGGGTAGGAAGGTGTGCCCAGGACAAGCGTAACGCGTCCTCTGGAGTGCGGAGTGCAGTGTCCGAGCCCCGGCTGTTTGGAGCAGTTTCGGTGCTCTGTCCTCTTAGTACCCTCTCGCGAGAATGTCTGTCCACGGGTTACAGACAAGCAGGCTGATTCAGATCAGAGGGGACTCAGGTCTGCCTGACCGCGGCCGAGCGCTAGGATGGCTGCAGGAGTAAGGGAGCGGGTTTTGTCCCTGTGTCCTCCTTCTCTCTGTGCAGCCTGAGGCAAGCCGTGAGCAGCACTGATCCACTGTCCCGTCCAGGCGGGGAGGAGGGCCGGGGAGGGGCCATCTGGGCTCCGACTTCCCAGGGTGTTCAGGGTTCAAGCGTTTCCTGAGTGTCCGGTGAGGGGCATGAGGGACTGCCTCATAGGCTGAATATTTGAGCTTCTAAACTGGAAATAACACTCTTAATCCCTGTATTTCTTAGAGAGATCTCTTTTCATCGTGTCATTTAAAAGACAGCATTCTAGCAAACGGATGGAGCAAGTACCTTTCACCTTCCTCATCTCTTCCTGGGAAAGGTCCTTTGGAAATCAGTGACTCATCTCTGGTTCTGTGGCCTGGTTGATACGTTAATTCTGTAATTAAGGGCCATTTGTTCACCTCACTTCCGCCTGACACGATTTGTGATGCTTGGTCTGCACCGATTACATTTCCTGGGGCTCCACGCGATCGGTCATGACCTTGAGAGTGTCCTCAGGACTTGGAGCTAGGTAGGTGCCTATAGTAACGTTCACTTCTCCCTGAGGGGTGTTGGAAAGAGGATCCCATTTTCACAGGCACTCTTGCCTTCTCTCCTCATGCTCAGGGTTCAGGCACTGTGCTTGTTTCTGCCTCCTGTGAGCGCGGTCACGGCCATGCTGTTGGCGGAAGCTGGAGCCCAGAGCTTCCCAGTTGACCTCTCCTCGGGAGTCACCTACTCCTCTTTACGCTGTATCCCCAGGCCTGGGCGTCCCTCCGCCTCCAGTTTCAAAAGATGGCCAGAAACCATGGAACGCTTTCTGACTGAAACATCGTAAACTTCCTTAAGAAAATACAGTGTCCCCAGCAGCAAATTTACTGGAAGAATTAAGATATGATAATTATTGTGTTTTTGTTTAATTATCAAACCATTAAAATTAAATTTCATGACAACCCTCGTTTACTCATAAATCTATTTACCATGGCAGATGTTTTCTCAGCTCCCTCCCCAACCCCCCATCTCGTCCCACCCTCCCTTGCAGGGAACCTCCACCTGCTCAGCAGCCCGGCATCGGCTGGGCTGGGCATCGCCTCCCCGGGGGCCCCACCGCTGTGTCTCTGGGAACAGATGAGCCCGTCACATGTCTGGACAGCACACCACGTGGGTCCTAGAGCGGCTTTCCTGCCAAAGGGGCGGAAGAAGCCCAGCAGGGTCCCCTGGGCCACTTCAGTGATGGAGCTGCAGGGAAGGGGCGTGTCCTTATTCTTTCTTTTAGTGGGAAACTTTCCTGTGGACACTTTGAACATATGCAGAAGGTGGCCATAAGAGGACCTCTCACCCCGCTTCTACACCAGGGACTCATGGGCAGTCTTCCCTGTCTCTCCCTCATCAGCTTCCCCATGTTCTTGTGTTATTTTGAAGCAGATTCAAGGCAACCTCTTATTTCATCTGTAAACATTTTAATTGTCAGCACTGGAGCGCTTTTTAAAATCCTAACTGCAATGACTTGGACTGTGAAGAAAGCTGAGCGCCGAAGAATTGATGCTTTTGAACTATGGTGTTGGAGAAGACTCTTGAGAGTCCCTTGGACTGCAAGGAGATCCAAGCAGTCCATTCTGAAGGAGATCAGTCCTGGGTGTTCATTGGAAGGACTGATGCTAAAGCTGAAACTCCAGTACTTTGGCCACCTCATGCGAGGAGTTGACTCATTGGAAAAGACTCTGATGCTGGGTGGGATTGGGGGCAGGAGGAGAAGGGGACAATAGAGGATGAGATGGCTGGATGGCACCACTGACTCGATGGATGTGAGTTTGGGTGAACTCCTTGAGATGGTGATGGACAGGGAGGCCTGGCGTGCTGGGATTCATGGGGTCGCAAAGAGTCAGACACGACTGAGTGACTCAACTGAACTGAACTGAATGCCATACCATGTTTTAAAATGAACATCGTCAACCTTGGAGCCTTTTTTAAAAAACGTAACTGCAGTGCCGCCCCATGTTTAAAGACAAACAGTTCCTTCATACGAATGCGTGCATTTCTAGTGACCTTGGTGTCATTTGCTTTTTAAACCTGCAATCAGAATTCACGAGGTCCATTAGCGTCCAGTCCGTTTTGAGTCTGTAGGTCCCTGTGCACCTCTCTCTCTCACTGTCCATGGGCCACATCAGGGCCCCCAGGTGGGGACGTGGCCGCTTGGGTGCCTCTGGTGGTGGTGACCTTGCTCCTGTGACTGACTTCTTTTTCTTTATTCCTCATTAAATCGGTAGTAAGCTCTAGAGGTTTCATCATATCGCGTGATTTTTTTTTTTTTGCAAAGAATCTCCATCAGAAGGCATTGGTGTCTGGCTTATCTGCTTTCTGTGATGGAACCATTATTATTAGATCTTTTCCTCTTATCTCACCTTGCACCCCACACGCATGCCTTTTCATCCCCAGCAGATCAGTCAACATTAAGAAAACTCACTGACTCTTTTTCATAAGCTCAGGATGAAACACATAAGCATTTTCTGTCTGGGGTTTGGAAAATGACCAGATGAAGCAGTGCAGCGTTTTCTGTGTCTGTGTCTCTGTGCTCTAAGTCACCCCGCTCGTCGGATAATTAAGGCTCAGCAGCTGCTCAGGCAGACACATCGGGGGAACGCTGGTGCCGTTTGGGGCTCTCAGCGGCCCGGCGGGATGGGGAAGCCTTGCTGCCGCCTCTGGGAGCTGGCATGGCCCTGGACCTGAGTGGCTCGGGGTCTGGCAGGACCAGGCTGCAGCCCCCAGGGGCGAGGCAGCGTCCTGGATGTCCACGGGAGCTGACGGGAGTGGAGGGAGTCCGGATCAGCCGGAGCAGCGTCTG
>NW_011494608.1:5557398-5569619 GCF_000754665.1 Bison bison bison | reverse complement strand
TGTTTGCTGTACTCTGTGCTGCCCCCTCCAAAACCAATGGAAGCTGGTCACTTTGTGTTTTTCCAGGGCAAGGCTTATTTTTCCCATCCGATTAACAGCTCACTGGAGCTTAGGATGGGAGAGGTGGGTGTTTCCTGTGCTCAAGTGCGGAGGGAGGTGGGAGTGGACTCGTCTGGGCCGGAACTTAGTGGACCTTGGATGCCAGGGTGGAAGGAAATGAGTCTTAGTACATTTTTAACGATGGACACATTTGAAGATGTCTGTGTCATTTGGGCTTTCCAGTTTTAACCTGCAGGACAAATGACAGCTTTACTGCTGGCTCAAAATCCTCCTGTGTGAGTCACGGTCAAAGCCACATCTGTCCTTGGAGGGGAAGGGATGGTCACAAGAGAATTCAAGGCACGAGAGTGTCAGATTGACCTTTTAGGAAGTATCTGGAAGAGGTGGTGGCTGGTGAGAGTCTGGGTGTGGGCAGGTGTCTGAGCTAGGGTTTGCACCAGGTCGTAGGAGGCCTGCTGCCGTGAGCACCCCCAACCCTCCGCCCTCTGCCGGCTCCATGGGTGGTTCTGCCTGTGAGTCGAGAGCTTCCGTCCTCTCCAGGCACTAGAGATGCAGGTGTTACAGGACAATGGCTCAGAGAACCCAGAGGGTGTTGGGAGGGAAAGGCCAGTCAGTGACTAGACAATCAAATAGGTCAAGGGCAAGGCTGAATGCTAGACCAGTGCAGAGCGGGCACCAGAGGAGGGTCAGAGCAGCCAACGGGAACCCGAGAGGTGGGGGGGAGTTGGGTCACGGGGCAAAGGCTGCGAGTCTCTCAGTTGAATGTAAAGAGAAGAGCACGTGCGCACGCCGTCTGTGCCCCCACCCCCCAGACCGGCTCCTCACCGGGGGCTGTTTTATTTATTTCCCGCTTGCTGCCGTGTGTTCTGTGGGTGTGGACCAAGGTAGAAGGAAGTGTATCTATCACTGCAAAGTTCCCTGGGCTCCCCTGTTCATCCCTCCCTCCCCGCTGACCCCTGGTAACCACTGGTCCTCTTCCTGCCTCCTTAGTTTTGCCTCTTCCAGAAGGTCACAGAGTGGGGAGCATACAGGATGTTGCCTTTTTGAGCTGACCTCTGTTGTTTAGTGACAACGCGCTGAAGGTTCTTCCTCCACGTGTTTTCATGGCTTGATAGCTCATTTCTTTTTAGCACTGAGTGTCCATGAGCAGGGTTTTGTGTGGACATAAGTTTTCAGCTCCTTTGGGTGGATACCAAGAAGCATGACTGATGAGCATATACGGTTAAGAGTGTTTATTTTTGCCAGAATTGTCGTGCATTTTTAAAAGCCAAAAACAAAGCACCCCTTTCTGCCTCTTTCATCACCCAGTTCCCAATTGATATTCTATAGAAGAAGGGAAAAAAAGAGAAAGAGGAAGTGCTGGAGGGAAACAGCACACGGCCTGGCGGGGGCTTGGGGCGCCCTGCTGTGTTTGGGAGGGCCCCTCTGGACCCAGCCTGCGCATCTGCTCCTCATCCTGGGAGCTTCGGGCTTCCCTGCCCCCCTGCTGCTTCTCCACGTGTCCTCTGCATCTCGTGCTGTGACAGCCCTATTCCCTGGCATGTCTGTCTCTGCCCTCGGAGCCACCTCTGGTCGGGGGTCACGTTCTCATTGTCACCCTGCTGGCTCCCCGCCTAGGGCCTAGGAACTGAATTGGATCACTTTCTGTATCATTCAGTTTAGGCTGTTTCTCTGCAGTAACAAAAGACCTCGAATCTTAGTTGTTTAGTAAACAGAAAGGTTTGTTTCTGGTTCAGGTTCTGTGAGCACCACAGTTTAGCTTTGCTCCATTTTGCTTTCACTCGTGAGCCATGTGCTGGTTTGGAGGAGAGAAATAGGGAAAGGGACAGGCCACACGGCAGCTGGGGAGCTCTCTGCTTGGATGTGGCCCGTGTCTCTTCTGCATATTGTGTTAGTCAAGCGAGTCACAGGACAGCCTGGAGTCAAAGAGGGATTGGTGGGCAGTGCTGCAGGAAGGGCGCTGAGATGTGGACGGGGCTGCGGTCCAAGTATGTCCTCGGTGTCTAAGGGGAATGACTGCGCTTCTTTGTCTTCATCTTTGATTTTTGCTGTCTGTAAAGGATGGCTGCTTTTGTCCCATATGAACGTATAACGTGACAGTTGACTCTGCGTTCTTTTGTTCTCCACATCGTTTCAGAAGGTGTTACCAGAATCCCCATCACGTCCTAAGCGCCACACTGGTGCCTTGCGGGAAGGGGCACACAGACATACCCACGCCGCCTGGTGTGATGCGCATGTGTGCTCGGCGTGGAAATAAACCCCTGGTTGTCTCAGTCGGGCTTAACTGGGCAGCTGTGGTCAGACTCAGGCCACTGGCTGAGAGCCCAGCCTCTGCGCTTAGGCTTCGGGAACACGGGGACCAGAAAGGGATGGGTGTGTGACACCTGGCGGGCTCTGGGCATCACACTGCCAGCCTTACACACTTGCTTATGGAGCCGCAGCAGCCTGCAGTGAGGGCACCCCGAGTCCATCTGATAAAGAGGGGGCTGAAACCATGGCCGCCCTGTCCCCCGTTGGAGAAGTTCGGGCAGGTAGGGCCAGAGGCCTCGCATGTCCTGCCCTACGCGCAGGCGTCCAGTGAGGACTGGATGCGGGGCACCTGGTGTCTGGTCTGCTGCTCTGGCGTCACCTGGCACGACCTCGCCCCGTGTTCAGCTCCCCTCTAGGACGAGATGGTCAAGCCAGGGGCCGCATCCCTCTGCCCTGGAACCCTCGCCTCTTAATGCGGAGCCTGGCCTGGAGGGAGTGCTCCTGTGTATTGGCCAGAGTCAGCCTCTTATTAGCATCCTGTTCAGTTCATTCGTTTTTTGTTTTTGTTTTTTCTTTCTCCTAGAATTGATATGTTCCAGGGACCTTTTTCTCTTTAAAAATGTCCATCCAGGAGAACTCAGGCTGTCTTGCTGGGAGGCCCCCAGGACGCTGGGCAGCCTTGCTTCCTTTGTGGCTGTGTGACAGTGGTTAGGTTAGAGGAAATTCTTTCATTTCCAATTAATCATTTTCCGTGAACCTGTTCTGCATTCGGCACGCAGCAGGCTCCCTGCTTAGCATGTAGCTGCCTCGCTCCCCCCTGGACTCCTCTCTCTTTTCTGTAAGTGATTGCATTGTTTGTGTTTGCACCGTGTGTTTTGGAGATGCTTCTGGAAGAAGGAGCAGAGATTCTGGTTGCTGAATGCTAATGGACACCTTGTGAGGGGCAGGGGGCACAGCTCCTGGAGATCAGGAGGCCAAGCTGCTTTGCTCTGGGAACCTTTGTTTTTGATGAGTAGTTCTGACAATAAAAAATCTGTGGAGGCACTGTCTCTGCTAAACAGGACCTGAGGCCCGCCTTGTTAGCTCATGTTCCGCAGCTCTGGACCTGAGAGGCATGTGCCTGTCCCAGTCTGTTCAGAGGAGACGGGGCGCGGAGGACCTGATGTCTCTCCAGGTGTTTTGCCTGAGAAAAGCAATTTTCCACAGTATCACGTGGGGGAGAATCTGAAAACTCAGGGAGCAGAACAGGCTAGCATTGGCAGCTGCAGAAGGCGTGTTTCAGACCACACAGGAGTGTTCTTAACTGCCCTTTGTACAGGCCCTGTGCCGGGTGCTGAGGGTCTGCAGACGAAAAAGCCGTATGCTCTGAGCAACTGAACTGAACTGAGAGTCACAGGGGGTGCAGGAGGGAGCCCTCCAGGGAACAAAGACAGACAGACTGACAGTCCTGTCTCCTGGGCAGCTCAGTGCAGATGCAGCCTGCAGTGAGGGGTGTGGAGCAGAGGCTGTGAGCGCCCCGCCCTGCGCCGCTGGGATCAGCATAACCCAAAGCGTTCTGTGCTCCGTCCTGGGGAGGAAGCCCGTCACTGTTCGGATAGTGTCATGGACGGCTTTCCTCTGCCTCCTTCTCTGAGTCATCTTCTCAAGTGCGCCTATTAATAGCACTAGGGGCAGAGTTCCTTGGTAGAAGTGTCTAAGTATTTTAGGGAAATTAAAAATCTAGCCTCTGTCAAACATTGTTTTTCCCCAGAATTTGCTGAGTGCCTGAAGTTACACAGTCTTGCCTTGTTTGTTTGTTTTTTTTCCCCTTATTTAATCTCTTAGTGTTTTCTTAAATACTTTTAGTATTCTTTTGGAGATGCAGTTCTTCTGAGTATTTGTAATGATTGTTGTGAAAAATACCTCTTAACAAACTTTGGAACCTGGAAGTTGGAAGGGGGCACTCTGAGATCCTCAGAGCCCTGACCCCTCCACGCAGGTGGGGACCGGGAGGCCTCCGAGAAGGCACCGTGGCCTCTCCGCGGTCTCACCGCCACCTGCAGGGAGAGACAGGCGGGCTCCCGCCTCTAGGTCCCAGGGCCCCGGGTTCCTGATGGGCGTGGAGCCGGGGTGTCTGACAGAGAGAGAGTGCCACAGAGTCAAGTGTGGGCTGGTGCTCCGCCCTCTCCCCGGGGAACGGATTTCTCCCTTCTGTCCTCCTGGGGAGCGTGTCCGTCCTCCCAGGCTGGTCCAGACGTCCTCTCTGCTGGAGGCTGCCTGACCCTCGAGACACCTCCTCCTCCTCCGTGTCCCGCGGTTCTCAGCACCGGGCCGCTGTTACACTCCACTGCTCCGGGACCAGGTCCGCGGGTGTCTCTCCCCAGCAGGTGGCGACTCTGGGGGCCACGCCTTCCTCGTCGTCCCTCTTCCCCCAGGGCCCAGTGCAGGACCAGGTGGTTAACAAGGGTGGGGGGCAGAGACGTCCATGTTCCAGTCCCCGGGACCTGGACACGTGTTTGCTTATGTGGCGGAAGGAACTCTGCGGATGTGTTGCATTAAAGACCCTGAGATGGGGAGATGACCACCTCGGTGTCTTTGGGCCGCCATAATGAAGTACAGCAGGCCAGAGGGCTTGGAAACAATAGAAGTTTCTCGTAGTCCTGGAGGCTGTAGTCTGAGCTCAGCTGTTGGTCCGGGGGTTTGCACCCAGGCCTCTGTGCCTCCGCTGCCTGCCCTTGCCCTGCACCTGGAGCTTCCAGGTGCTCCTGTCGGTCCTTACGTTGCTGGAGGGGGCGCCTTACCAAGTGGGCTTTGGGGGCACTGGTCAGAGTCAGCTTTTGTCCCATGTCCTCCTTGTCCCGGGGAGGGCAGGACTCCCTGTGGTCCATGGGCAGCATCTGGAGGAATGGGTCCTAGTCCTGCGGGTGCCCCGCCCTCCCGTGTCCGATCTCCTCCCTGAAGTGCCAGGGTGTCTGTGAACATCAAGGCACCACGTGCTGCAGCCTCAATGCAGGGCCGTTTGAGATCCTGTAACAAAGAGCACTGAAAGCTTCCGAGCCAGGGAGCGAGTGCCTCCTGGGAAGCTGTCCGGATGAAAATAAATCTCAACTGCAGAGTGAGGGCGAGCACAAGGGTGTTTATGTCTGTGTTATTTTTAGAAACCGGAATGTCCGACAGTAGGGCGTGATTAGTGAATTACGGTACGTTTGTATAATTGACAGTCATGCAGCCATCACAGATTGTGTTTCTGTAGAATTTGTAATGCTGAGCTCCGTTGTCACAATGAGGATTGTAATGCCAGCACACTCGGGCAGGGGAGACAGGCTCCCTAGATGAGCGTGAAGGCAGCGCCCTGCCTGGAGTGGGAGGCCCTGGGGCCTGGCTCTGTGAGGCTGGGACATCCCTGAGCTGCTGCTGAGACCTGGGCTTGGGAGGGGGCCGGGCCAGGTTCTTGCCAAGGCTCTTGGGCCATCCACAGCTCACAGCCGTCCAGGGCTGTGGGCCCTCCGGCCCTGGTCACTGTCCCTGACCCCCTGGCTCTGTGTCTGCCTGCTCACCACAGGGTGTACACTCATCGATGCCTCCAGAGGCTGGGAGGATCTGGAGTCCATGACCTGGGATCAGGAGTGAGCACCCCCTGCCAGGCCCAGTCCTGCCATGCGGACAGTGTCCACTGCTTCACGGGTGGAGGTGGTGGGGCGTAAGCTGGGGTCTGTAACGTGACACACGGAGCGTGCAGATCAACGGACAGACGTGAGACCGGCTCGTAAGGCCACGTGACTGGAGGGAACTGCTGCAGTGCTCACAGGAAGAGAATCGCGGGGGAGTCTTCTGCGTTTCTTGTTTTTATGTGTACTTGGTATTATTATTTGAAATATGTACAGGTTTTTTTTTTTTTTTGCGTTTCTTGGCCAGGTGTGTTTCAGCTTTCTGAAGCCGTGGTGTTCACCTGTCCGTGTTTCTTGTTCTGTGTGTCCATTTGGATGTGCTCTTTGCCCACAAGGAGTGCAGTGTCATCTCTGGGGACACGGTGGCCTCATCTTTCTCTGGGGTGGATTTGGACTTGACACTTTGGACCCTCACCTCATCTCCCGTTGCCGACCTGGGCACCTCCCAGAGTTCGCTGTCCCTCCAGGGCCCTCTGTACCGAGGGAGTCTTTGTTAGAGGTGCAGACGGCCTGTTCCCAACCACAAAAGAAAATCAAGTGAGAAGCATCTTTGGGGTCAGTGCTCCCTTGAGGGAAGGCTGCAGTGCTGAGATGATCACTGGGTGCAGCTGTCGAGCTTGCTTTTTCACTGCACTTATTCCCTCTTGGCAGCTGTAGAGTCCTTTTCAGTTACTTGTGCTCAGCCACCAAAGCCTCCTCCAGCATCCCAGTAAGAGTGTTGACCGGCTTCCTGTGTGTCATCTCCTGAGGCGACGAGGATGGGTTAGCTGACGGACGGCTCCCAGCAGCCCCTTTGGGGCATGTAGGTAGCTTTCTTGAGTGGTCTCCGGGCAGCCCTCCAGCTGGTGGCTGGCACCCTGCCTCACCTTTCGCTGCTGCACTGGCCTTTGGGTTATCCTCTGTCTCCAGCTTTCTTCCCAGACAGAGTGCTCATCTTTAGGCTCCTTCCTTCTGTTGACTTCACAGGACGCTCCTCCACGCAGTCTGCCCTCCCATTTCAGGATCGTCATGTAGATATGCCATTGGTTTCCCACTTGAAATACTTGAAGCAAGCCTCTCCGCCTGTGCAGGGAAGTCTGAACACCTTCGTGTGCTCACAGACTCTCCACCTTCCTTCCCTCCTGCTGGTAGGGGTGGGTTGAGGCCAGATGTTGGGTGACGGGGTGGAAGGGTCCCCCGGCTTTGTCTCTCACATCGTCTTCCTTGATTCGTTCCTCGTTGGGTTGGAAGAGGAGAACTTGCCAGATGGGCAGGGCCGTGGACGCAGATGCTCAGAGGGCAGAGTGTGAAGTGGGAACGTGAACGTAAATGTCACGTGTTGTTTCCGCTGCTGCTGCCCTTGGGTGGCTGTGGAGCGGGGCTCTGGAGCCTCTGACCGCAGGTGACAGAGCCAGTGCTGCGGCAGCCCCACGGGCCTGCGCCTGACTCAGTGCCCGCGCGGCTCAGAAAGCCCGTGGGCCCGCGCCTGACTCAGTGCCTGCGCGGCTCAGAAAGCCCGTGGGCCTGCGCCTGACTCAGTGCCCGCACGGCTCAGAAAGCCAATAAGGCGAAGATACGTTGAAAAGACGCAGGAAGAGAGGTGGGCTTCCTGAACCCCTGTGGGTCTTTGGGGATTTGAAAACAGAATTCAGCCTTGCGGAAGATCGATTCAGCTAGAAAAATCTTTCAGGGATTTTTATTGGCTTCATGTTGAAAATGCCACAACCATTAAAATATGAAAAGGAGAAAGTCCTTAACAATGTGGAATTGGCAACTAGGCGCAAAAAAGAAACTCCAGAAAGAAAATGATAAAGCGGGAGCCAGGCCCCCACCTCACACCGCCTGAGCAGAGCAAAGCTGCCCACCTTGATCCAGTGGTTCCTCCACGGAAATCCTATGAGAACAGCAAAAAGGGCCGGTCATTTCACACAGTCCGCTTTCACGGGAAGGCCCTTAGATGCTTGATCACTTGAGACATGGAGTGTTACCTCACAGTACATTTTGGAGCCAAAGGAGAAATAAAACAGTTGAGCAAAGTATGTCTCCCAGACTGACCTCTCCTCCCTCCCTGCAGCCTCTTTTTAAAAGCTTTGTGTTTTATATCGGAGTATAGCCCGCTAACAGTGATGTGGTAGTTTCAGGTGAACAACAGAGACTCAGCCATGCAAATCCATGCAGCCATTCTCCCCCAAACTCCCCTCCCACCCAGGCTGCCCAGCAGCATCGAGCAGAGTTCCCTGTGCTCTACAGCACGACCTTATCGGTTGTCCGTTGTAAATGTCACGCTGAGTACATGCTCATCGCAGCCTCCCTCACTGTCCCTTCCCCTCGTCCTTCTGCCCCCACCCCGGAACCACAAGTTCATTCTCTAAAGTCCGTTAGTTTCTTTCTGCTTTGTACGCGCACTTGTACCACTTCTGTTTGGACCCCACGTGTGAGGGGTGTCATTCGGTGTTCCTCCTCCTCTGCCTGACGTCACTCAGCGCGCGCTCTTTCGCATTCTTTTCCGTTACGGTTTATCATAGAATACTGACTGCGGCTCCCTGTGCTGTGCAGTCGGACCTTGTCGTTTATCCATCCTGTATATGATAGTTTGCACCTGCTTGTCTCAAACTTCCACTCCTTCCCTGCCCCCTGCCCTTGGCAACCTCCAGCCTCTGGATACAGGTGAGGAGGAGAATCCCCTTTTCTCAGGGTCCCAGGACAGAGGCCAATAAAACATGGTCTCTACGCTCAGAGGACTGGGAGAGGGAGATGGACAGGCGGACAGGTGACTGCCACGCTGTGCTCACTGCTCTCTTTGGGGGACATATCCCGGAAGCTGGAGGATGAGCCCAGCCTGGAAGGAGGCCTGGCAGAGGTGCCGCCGGGGCTGGGCACCGAGCGTGGACGGCTCTCACAGCTGGGTGCAGCTCGGCGGGCAGCGGGGAGGGATGTGCCGGGGGCCAGGCAGGAGCAGCCACAGGGGCAGGGGGCGAGCAGGATGCCTGGGGGTGCCGCGGGGACCCTCACGAGCCTCCCAGGCCCCTTGCTGGGCAGGCCTGCCCCGTCCACACTGGGCCTGCGGGTGGGATGGGGAGAGGCCCCTACTCTGAGGTTGGTGTGCATGCCCACGGCCGTCCGTCCATCCCACGTCACCCCAGCCCTGTGGGGTGGCCCCTGGCCAGCCCAGCGCTCACACATTCTGATTCCACATCCTTCTGATCACATCTAATAACTGTTCATGTGGTACCGCCAACATGCTTTCAAATCCTAAACCCTAGGACCGTGAAGAAACCTCTTAAGTTCAGAGGGGGTGACAACGATGCCCCAGGAGGCAGGGTCACAGTGAGGGGCGGGCTGTGGGTGGTGGCTGCTGCACGGACTCCACCTCTGTGAGGAGCTGGGAGGAGACAGGAGGCAGGAGGGGGCTGGCCATCTGCGGCTGGCCCACAGGGGCCTGCAGGACGTGGCCCGTGCGGCGTGATCATCTGACTTGTCGAGAGATTCAGACACTCGACTGAATATCCAAAATGTTCCTGTATTTCAAACAGTGACTTGAGATTTTTTAAGAGGAGGCAGGCCAGATGTGTCTGTGAGCTGGGCGAGGCCGGCCAGCCCTCTGCGGACTCCTGGGTGGGTCTCTTGGCTGGCATGCGACCTCCTTGGTGGATCCGCCCTGGCACTGGGTCTCGTTACTGACCGGAAGTCTCTCATCTGAACAGCTCTTCCAGCCGAGCTTTTCTTAACTCATCTCCTCTCCACCTCTCTCTGCATCGACACAAATTACTGGACAGTGAAATGGGAAAGAAACTGAAGCTAAAATTTATTTTAATTGGGGAACTTCTGCCATTATCCCTTCCAACCACCATTATCATCTTCATCATCTTCCTTTTACAGTTTCATGCCGTGCAAACCTCATAGTGCCAGATGGGAGGAAATGAAGCATCATGATGAAACGGGGGAAAATAAATAAAAATGCGAATGAATCAGACGATGCCCAAGGAGAGCCCGGACTCAGAGGAGCTGCCGGCCTGTGTTCAGGCGAGCCGGGGAGCCGTGCCCAGCTGTGCCCAGCTGTGCCGTGGCACATGGCCAGTGGGGACGTGGCAGGATCGCACTCCAGCCAGGCCCCCCATGCCCAGGGCAGGGGACACAGTTCCCTTGTCACCCAGGAGGCCACACTGCCCAGAGGGAGTGTGGGCACCTTGGCAAGGCCACAACTTGGCAAGGCTGCCCTAGCCTTATAGCTCCAGGGACCCTCTCCCTCCAGGCTGTAGGGTGCTTTAGGCACTTGCTCCCAAGCCACATCCCTGGAGGCCGCCTCCCAGCAGAGGAGTCAGGCTGAAGGAGTTGGGGACAGGGCCGAGGCTGTGGCTGCCCCCATGCACACACTGCAGCGTGTTCACGGCAAGTGAAGGGGCCCTGGGGAGGCGCTTCCCATCCCCATGCTCACCAGGAGATGACAGACACGGGCCTCCCATCACTGGCTTTCTGGCAGGCCCAGCCACTCGGCAGGAGAACAGCTGATGAGAACATCCCTCTGGGCCTCGCCCCAGGAGCAGTGCAGCAGGGTGCAGAGGCCAGCACAGTGCCTGGAGTGGGGTGCAGTGGGATGTGCTATCAGTGTGTCCCCAGGGAGGGGCGGGGCATCCCCGTGCCCCTCAGCCCTTCTTAGGGCTGCCAGCTGAGACAGGGCAGGCCTGGGACCCCCCATGATGGGACCCCAGGGATAGAGACCTGGCAGGTGAAGATCATCAGGCTGGTAGTCCCAGCTGTGGCCAAGTAGGACTACCTCAGTGACAGTCACAGGGCAGAGCAGCCAGGCAGACAGCAGACATGGGCAGAATGCGGCTCTGCAGTGCCAGGCTCGACTCTGGCCACCTGGGCTCAGGGCCCGGGTGTCTCTGCCCTACCTGGGCTCAGGGCCCGGGTGTCTCTGCCCCACCTGGGCTCAGGGCCGGGGTGTCTCTGCCCCACCTGGGCTCAGGGCCCGGGTGTCTCTGCCCCACCTGGGCTCAGGGCCCGGGTGTCTCTGCCCCACCTGGGCTCAGGGCCTGGGTTTGTCATACACTCAGCAAACAACAACAAAAGACTACAGAGAAATACCCATTTAAATCACTACTAGTTTCTCATCATAAACTGTGGAAGCCAGAACCCATGCTGAACAATACTTTTAAAGTACAGAGAGGGAAGAGCTGTCAGCTGAAGTTCTTATAGCCAGTGAAAACATCCTTCAGGATGAAGGCGAAATAAAAACATTTCGATGAAGGAAAACTAAGAAACTGCCACCTCTTCTTCAAGAAATGCTTCAGCAAGTTCTTCAGGTTAAAGGCAGACAGAGCCAGGTGGAACTGGTTATTCAGGTAAAAGTGAGCACCACCAGAAATCCTAAATACTTGGGCAAACATTACGTACTTTTTTCTCTTCTTTCTTTTAAATACATAGGAATTCTTTTTAAAAAATTTAAAAATATGTGGTTAACAATGTATATGAGTTTAATATGTTTGACAAGAACAGCAGAAAGAATAGAGGTGGGGCAAATGAAGCCATGTGAGTTCATTTTATATGAAATGATATGATCTTTTAAGTAGATTATAAAAAATTAAAATTATATTTTAATCCCTTAGGTTACACTAAAAAATGTAAAGGAATGTAGGTAAAATGCCAACAGGTCAATTTAACTTACATATGTGGTGTGTGCATATATATAGAGAGAGAAAGCACAAGAGAAAGATAACAGCCAGAGACTGTTACAAGAGACAAAAAAGCAAACTTCAAGTGTATTTGGTCTAGAAGGGATGCAGTTCATGTAGGTGGGCTCAAATGAATGAACTTGAAAGCCTCCCCTGCAAACAGTGCGCTTACATTACCGTAGTGGAGTGGTTGTATAACTATCGCTCAGTCCAGTTCAGTCGCTCAGTCGTGTCCGACTCTTTGTGACCCCATGAATCGCAGCACGCCAGGCCTCCCTGTCTATCACCAACTCCCGGAGTTCACTCAGACCCACGTCCATTGAGTCAGTGAGTCCATCCAGCCATCTCATCCTCTGTCGTCCCCTTCTTCTCCTGCCCCCAACCCCTCCCAGCATCAGAGTCTTTTCCAATGAGTCAACTCTTTGCGTGAGGTGGCCAAAGTACTGGAGTTTCAGCTTCAGCATCATTCCTGCCAAAGAAATCCCAGGGCTGATCTCCTTCAGAATGGACTCGTTGGATCTCCTTACAGTCCAAGGGACTCTCAAGAGTCTTCTCTAACACCACAGTTCAAAAGCATCAATTCTTCGGTGCTCAGCTTTCTTCACAGTCC
>NW_011494608.1:5546848-5557298 GCF_000754665.1 Bison bison bison | reverse complement strand
GAAAAACCATAGCCTTGACTAGACGAACCTTTGTTGGCAAAGTAATGTCTCTGCTTTTGAATATGCTATCTAGGTTGGTCATAACTTTCCTTCCAAGGAGTAAGCGTCTTTTAATTTCATGGCTGCAGTCACCATCTGCAGTGATTTTGGAGGCCCCCAAAATAAAGTCTGACATTGTTTCCACTGTTTCCCCATCTATTTCCCATGAAATGATGGGACCAGATGCCCTGATCTTCATTTTCTGAATGTTGGGTTTTAAGCCAACTTTTTCACTCTCTTCTTAAATACCCTTCAAGATGGAGTATTACCAAAGATAAAGAAGGAAGTCCGTGATGACGAAGCAGTCAGTCCATGAGCAGGGCATTGTCATCGTAAGTGTGCGGGTGTGTAATAACAGAGCTTCAAAGTACACAAGACAAAACCTACCTTCAACTGGAAGTGGTTACAGATAATTCCATAGTCATAACTGGGCATTTTAAGATCTTTCAGAAGTGATGAAAGTATTAGACCAAAAAACAAAAAAATTTAGTAAAGAAGTGAGTGGCACAGAGCTATTCACCACCTAACTGTATTTAGAGGACACTGCAGCAAACAGCTTCAGCATACACACCCTTTCCAAGTGTACAGCTGCGTTCACCAAGGTGAACTGTGTGTTGGGCCGCAGAAGCAAGACATGGTATATTCGAAATGACTGAAATCACACAGAGAATCTGTGTGTATTAGACTCTAGTTAATGGTATATGTGTCAAGGTTTTTAGGGGAAAGTATACTGATGTTTGCAATTTACTTTAAAATGCATGAACAGAACATGAATTAATAGGTGGGTAAATACATAAATATGTTAATGATATGCAATAAAACAAATATAGCTAACTATTAATAGTAGGTGGTGGGTTTACCAGTCCTTATTGTAAAATTTTTTAACTTTACTATATGTTTGAAAATGTTCATAGTAACAATGGGAAAAAAATTCCATTATTTTTTAAATGGAAGTCTCAGAATACTTAAGACACCACTGTACATTGTAAATATCTTAGAGGGGGAATTGGCTATGTATTCAATAATATTTCCCCAACTTATCCATCCCAGGAAACCCCCCACCCCATACCCTTTTAAGGAAGATCTCAAGGAAACAGAAATCCAAGAATCTATTGGTATAGCAAAATGGACCCAACCAAAATTTGCATCAGATAGCCCTGATCCGAGGTGGCTCAGTGGTGAAGACCTGGCCTGCCAATGCAGGAGACGTGAGTTCAGTCCCTGGGTCCGGAAGATCCCCCAGAGAAGGAAATGGGAACCCACTCCAGTATCCTTGCCTGGGGAATTCCATGGACAGAGGAGCCTGGTGGGCTATAGTCCCCGTAGTTGCAAAAGGGTCAGACACGACTTAGCGACTAAACAACAGCAACAACACGATAAGATGTTTATTCTAATCTCTCTGATTCCTCGCTGTGCAATTCCTGTATCTTTCTGTTCCAGCACCTGTAGAATGGGGCCGATAGTTGCATCTGCTTGAGGGATTATTTGGGGATTAAATGGGACCAGAGGTGTGGAAACCCTCCCTCGGTGTCTGGCATCTTGTCGGCAGTGGGTAATTGCTAGTGACGGCCTCCTTCCCCCCTGACCCGGGAGCGGCGTGCCTGGAGCTCTGCCTCTCTGCCCCGTCTTTGGCAGCGCTGTTGTAATAGATGGGCCAGGGGCAAGGAGGAGGAACCGCGAGCGCTTCTCAGTGCGTTCCAGTGTCCTGACGGCCAGGCAGCTTCCGTGTCACCAAGAGTGGTTCCAGCACAAGGGGAGAGGCGGGTGCGTGGGCTAGGCTTTGCTGTGGGAGAGCCCGTAGGATCTTGCATGGAAAAGGCAGGCCTGGCAGAGAAGGGTTTTCACACCCTGCATGAGCAAATGGACAGAAATGAGTTTGTGATTAGATTGCAGGCTCTCCAAGCCCCCCTTGGCACCTCACCAGCCAGCGTGTTGTGGGGAAGCATGGTGACGTCATTACTGGGACATTGGTACCACAGGCCCCAGAGGAGACGAGCCATGTGCGACTCAGGTCGCCCCAGATATTCTGATGCTTTGGACTGAATTAAAGGGGATACCACCATTTTCATAAAGCACCGTGTACTCAGGCCCGTCAGCACCCCAGTAGCATGTACCGGGTGATGACGTGGATCTGGCGCCGTGAGAGGCACCGGGCAAAACCATGACAGGTGTTTCTCAGCCTGGGCTGGGGGCAGAGGCGTGAGAACAGCAGAGCAACGAGGGTAACACACCCCAAACCGCTCTCGCTTTAAACTATGTGTTGTCTTGTCCTTCTTGAAAAAGAGAATAAAGTGCTGATTATTCCCCTTAAAAGCCTTCCTCAAAGGACACAATGTTTCACCAACGAAATGGGTAGGTTCTGGGGCTCTGATTTCAGCACAGTGACCACAGTGATGAGTACTCGATCACACACTTGAGGTCTGCTGAGAGGGCAGGTCTGAAATAGTCTCATTACACCAAAAACAACAAAAAAAGCACAGGCCAACACAATATTGTAAAGCAAATATCCTCCAGTAAAAAATTAGAAATATGTTAAAAAATATTTATGAAACCATTATGTAGATTCCAAAAGAGAAAAAACGTGTGTGAAGAGATGGACATGGAGTAACTTGATTGTAGCAATCATTCCACAGTGTATACATGTATCAAAACTTCCCACTGTACACTTTATGTAGATACAGCTTTTACTTGTTAGTTCCACCTCAGTAGTGTGTGTGTGTGTGCGTGCGCGTGTGTGTGTGCGCGCGCGCGCTGACTGGTGTCTGACTCTGTGTGACCCCATGGACTGTAGCCCACCAGGCTCCTCTGTCCCTGAGATTCTCCAGGCAAGAATACTGGAGTGGGTTGCCATTTCCGCCTCCAGGGATCTTCCTCTGCTGCCTCCGTAAAGGTGGACGGAAAAAAGGACAGAGGGAAGAGCAAGCTGAGTCTTGTCAGTTCATGATTATTCCCCCCAGCTGAAGGGTGATGTCACCAAGTCCAGCATGGTGAAGGACGAGTCCAGAGTGGGACTGCTGGTTTCACAGCTGGAAACTAGCACTGAAACCGAATCTACTGCTTAAAGACAGGCAGCTTCCCAAGACAGTCAGCAGGCCAAGGGCTGGGGGCCAACCATTAACAGCTGGCTGCAAACCCAGGGAGGCTGGTTTTACCACGCGGTGGCTGGCTGCAAGGTCACTCTCCAAGTCTGCACCAAAGGGCTCTGACAGCACAGAAGAGGGGCACAGGCAGACCATCTAAGGCCCAGAGCATTAATACCGACTCATCAGTCCTTTCAACGGCAATGCAGTTGGACAGAAACGAGCCCTGGGAGCTCTTCGGGCCGAGTGGCAAGAGAGACCCTGCGTCCCCGATGCGGCACCTATTAAGCCATCAGGGAGGGAGCTGGTCCCACCACTCAGAGGCCCCACTGCAAAAACTCCTTCATCAGGCTCGCCCGAAACTGTGCTTTAACAAAGCGCATTCTTTCCTGATTTCCTTCTCTCTGAGGAATGAGGAGCAGGAAGTGAGCCGTGTCTTCAGGCTTAGAATCAGGGACACACTGTGTTTTCTCTCTAGTCCACAACTTCAGCTGGTACCCAGTTCACACTCGAATGGCTCCTGCTCTTTGTTTCGCACCCCTAGGCCTAAAGCCCTGCTCTGTTACTCTCCAGATGTGTGACTAGTAAGTGTGCCACCGTGTGCCCGGCACCGTGCCAGGGGCTCTGCACCCAGCGACCCATCCTGTCTTCACCCAAGTCCCACGAGATCATTCTTTTCTTCTTGCTGCAGAAGCAGCAGCACCTCGGGGGGTTGCAGTGACTTACCATGCCAAACGTAGGTGACAAGAGCATGGAAGGCTTGAGTCGAGCAAGCACAACCCGACCCCACGCGATGAGCTTCCACAGGCGCCCAGCAGCGGGCTTACGTGAGGACTCTCCCCAGAAACAGAGAACCAAGAGCATGCTAAGGAAGCACAGCAGGGGCGGGGGGACAACATGCCAAGAAAATGGAACAAGAGGAAATAGAGTCGTGAACGTTCAGGGGTGCCTGCATCGAGGACAGGGCAGGCAAGGACACTGGACAGGGACTGAGGGCCGCTGGGACAGTGGACGTGCAGGGCGATGGCACACGTAAGAGCCTCACCTCTGCTGTTAACTGAGCATTTCCCGGGAACGAGGCCCCGTGCCAAGAGCGTCGGATATAAGAGCAGCGTTGTCGGCCCTGACAAGTACACTCTGTTGTTAACCATGCTTCGGATGTGAAGTGGAAGGCTGAGAGGGCCCGCTTCTTCCCTGTGGGTAGTTCCCCAGGTCGCTTGGTCGCCCGCATGTTCCCCCATCACCTCACTGAGCACCTGGAGTCGAGGGCAGGTCTGAGGTCTCCTGACTCCCCTCTCGCTCCTCCTGCTGCCTGGCACCAGGGAAGGCGCTGGAGAGGGCAGGTGAGGCCTGCTGTCTGTTGCAGGGCCAGGACAGATCGTGTGGGACCCCAGGGCCCCAGCGTCCCTGCACCAGAACCTGCAGGCTGGCCTGGCTCAGAGGTGCAGCCTCGTGGGGCGGGAGCGTGGGCCCCCCACCCCAGGAGGAGAGCGCCTCGCCTTCAGGCTGGCACAGGCCGGGTGGGGCAAGGTGTGCCACATCACTGTAGAATCATCTCATCTTCTAACCAGACCAGTGATGGTGTGGGGGGGCTTCAGAGCTAAGAGAGCTGGAGAAAGGGGGAGGGGGAATGCAGGGGCACTTCTGGAGGGCCCCTCTGAGGGCGAGGGGAGGTGGCAACACAAGCCCGCCTCCTTGGGGACAGACTCGCCCCAGCCCAGGGTGCTGGTGCGCTCCAGACACAGGCTGTCCTGTAACGTCGCTCAGTCAACAGGGTCCCCCCCCAGGAGCTAAAATAGCCCAGGCAATTAGTTCCGACAGCAACCAACACCTCTGTCTGCAGGAACCAGAGTTGCCATAGAAACAGCACAGCTCAGGAGGTGAGTGGACAGGGAAGGCTGGGCCCCTCCACCTGCGAGGCCCCCGGGGATGCGGGCCATCTGGGGGCTGGACTCGGGGGCAGGAGGGGACTAAGGCTGTCTGACGGATGCTTCCGCCACACCCCTGCCCAGGTGAATAGCACGCACCTAACGCTTTAGCCTCTAGATTGGCCTGTCCCTGTCGAACCGAGTGAGGGGATGGTGCGAGGCAGCAAAGGGACCCCTGGAGGCTGGCAGCTGGGGTCACGGCCTCCCCCACAGCGACCACGCAGACCCCGCCACGGTTCTTCAGGAGCAAACAGGTGTCATGTGCCCGCAGGCCACGCCACCGGTGGCCTCTGCTCAGGGGGAGGATGAAGCCGGGCTGGCAGCCGCTCCTCAGGGCAGCTCAGTCCCGGGGAGGCAGCCCCCTCGCTCGCTCACTCTCTCCAGGCCGGACGGAGCGGCCGGAGACCCGGCCGGACGGGCCCTGCACCCCTCTCCGCTCCTCGCGGGCTGAAGCGTCTGCAGACAGAGCCCTCCTGGCGCCCGGGGCCCCCGCCAGCTGTCTCAGCCCGTTGTCTCCGGCTGTCCCTTCCAAAGGCCCTGTGGTCCAGTAAAAGGGACCTGCTTTTTCAACTGAACCTGTCATTTCCCCCAGTTTTCCAGCTCCACTGGGTTGGACGGACGCCCTTGTGGGGCTGGAGCGGGCCTGTGGTGGCCACAGATCCCCTCAGGCCAGGGTGGGGATCAGTGAAGGAGCTGCAGGCGGGCAGGGACCCAGTGCAGGGAGAGCAGAGCAGGTGTGAAGAAGGCGACTGGGGCGGGGTGCCCGAGGCAGGGGGCAGAGAGGGGCCGTCACGGGCCCCCACACCTCCCAGGTTCCAGAAGCCTCCTCATGACACCCTTTTCCTGACCGTAAACCTCATACTTTTTTTTGGCCACAACACTGGACATGTGGGATCTTTGTTCCCTGACCAGGGATCGAACCCGTGCCCCCTGGAGTGGATGCGTGGAGTTCTCACCACTGGACAGCCCGGGAAGCCCCCGACCTCGTGCTTCTTGAGCCAGTGTGAGTGTGTCTTTGCAGCGTGCCTGTAGTCCTGCGGCTGAACGTTTCCATCTGTGTTAACCACGGTGCCTTATCTCCATGTTCCCCCCATTGTCTCCACGTGGTGAAAGCCGGCCAGTGCAGGAGTCAGTGCTCAGGTGCCCCCACGGGGCTCTCTCTCGGAGCCCAGGGTCCCTGCCTACACCCGTGTCCAGGCCTCTCTGCTGCTGTGTGTCTTGTCTTGTCTCCTAGACACAGGCTTTGCAGGGACAGGGCCAACTCCCGATGAGTGTCTGACACCCGATAGCACCCAGCACCTCACAGTTTTCAGTTCAGTCCATTGGAAGGAAAGGGACGTGTACCCCTTCTTGGAAAGGGTTGCTCCCATCAGAGACACACGGGTTCTGAGGAGCCCACGCCTGCAAAGAGGGACAGTTCACACGGCCACAGATGCGGTTCTGAATGGGAGCCACTACTCGGCACACGGACCCACCTTCAGGGAAGGGGGAGACTGGAGGGGGACCATTGTCACCCCCTGAGGACGCACCGACTCCCCTCTGCAAGGACAGACTGCCCTAGGAGCATGTGGCTGACAGAAAAGACGAGCAGACTCCAGACAACCCGCTGGCCAGCGCCCCGAGGGGCCAGATGCCCGTCTGAGAGGTGAAGGAGCATGCTCCCGCGGAGGCACCTTCTGGGTGGGCGACCAGGGGTTGGGGGCCTTGAGAGGAGAAAGACAGCCCATGGCTGGGGATCAGGAAAGGCTTAGGGGAGCGTCGGCCTTGGCACTGGACCCTGAAGCTCAGCGCTCGGCCGCTGTGGGAGAGGGCACGGGCATCCCAGGGAGATCAGCTGGCCATCTCTCAACGGTTATGCTGGGAACAAACTGCCCTGAGTGTCAGGGAGTCAGAGCTGGGCCTGCCAGGCACGCTTACACCCCACGGTGGCGCAGAGGTTGGCCGAGGCCCCTGGGCGCTGCCCGCAGGCCTTTCCTGCTGCGGGGTCAGGGTGGCCAACCCTACCTGTGCTTGCGGCTGGGAACAAGGACCAGCCAG
The DNA here is from genome assembly GCF_000754665.1 of Bison bison bison. Classification (NCBI taxonomy): domain Eukaryota; kingdom Metazoa; phylum Chordata; class Mammalia; order Artiodactyla; family Bovidae; genus Bison; species Bison bison. Next base: position 5,550,214 of record NW_011494608.1, on the reverse strand, counting down.
CCATGCTGTGGTCCTGGAAGCCCCTGTCCCGGCCTGGGGGTGTCACTGTGCACAGGCCTCGTGGCTGGGCCTGTTGGTGTGCAGGGTCCCCTGTGAAGGCCCAGGGCTGCCCTTGGAGCAGCTCCCTGGCTCCCACGCCCTCGCACGTCCAGGGCCCTAGCTCTGGGGTCGCCTCAGACCCAGGCTGTGTGCTCAGCCGTCCCCAGCCTTTTCTTTCCTTCTGAATCCTATCGCCGCTCTTTGGTGCTCCTGTGACGCTTGACAGATTTTCTGTGAATAAAGGGAAAAAATTGCAGCATAAATCATCCGGAGAGTAGCATTTTCTAATTTGGATGGGAGGCAAAACAACTCCGGATGGTTTTTTCCTCTTTCGTTTTCAGCAGGGTTTCTCTGTCGGGCCCTCGTCGTCTGCCTTGGAGCTGTAAGTCACAGTCCTGTTTCCAGGGGGAGGCAGGTTTGATTCCTCATCCTCGTGTTCGCGTTTCCCCTCCTCCCCCACTTCCTGGGACTTGTCATCCTTAATGACTCCGTGACAAGAGGTGACGGTCGGAGCCTCAGTCTTATCAGCGTGGGTGGACAAGCGACAGAGATCACAGCGTCTTCCGTGGGTGGCCTGGCCCGAGGCCGTTGGAGGCGGTTCTGGTTTCGCCGCCAACGGGACCGTCCGAGTTCACTGCCCCACCGGGACGAGCAGGCTCGGGCCCTGAGGCTCAGGCCGGGCTCTGTGCAGCCTCGTGGAAGCTGGGGCTCAGGCGCGTTTAGTCTGTGCAGAGAGGAGGGTGTGCTTGTTCCCTTCCGGCTGTGCCGGGCTGAAGGCGGGGTCCAGGGGCCCCGGCGCCTGAGCCGCGGGTGTGAGCCAGACCGTCGGAGGGGCGGCCGACCTTTCCGGGGCTCCAGGTGGGAACAGTGTTTGGGAGCTGCAGTTGTGACTGTCAGCCCAGCCATTCCCCCCGGTGCCCCTCACTCTCCTGGTCTGTGAAGTGGGGTGTGTTGGAGGCAAAGCTGTCCGGTGTGACTGGCGGCCAGTACCTGGCAGTTATGACTGAAATCCTCGCCTTCAGGTCAGAAGGCCGAGCCCCTCAAGTCGCAGTGGCCTCCCGTCACCCCATGCTTGAAATTGTAGACGTGGAGTTGGAGTCGCCTCCTGGCTGTTGCCCTCACCCCCACGGGGTGTGCATGGTGAGGGGCAGGACCGCGGGCTCGCTTGCCGCGAGGGGCAGTGGAGCCATGGAGGGAGCATGGGCTGATCCTGCCAGAGCCTCGGTTTCCGCATCTGTGAAAGGGGCACGTTAGCGAGGCAGTGGGGGTGCTGCCGTGTCCGCGATGGCTTTATTTCACGTAACCCTGTGTGGCCCCCCTGCTCCTCCTTCCTGTGCAGGCCCCCCGAGGAGGTCGGGGTCTCCCAGGGACAGCCAGTTTCTGTGGTGGGTTGGAAAGGAAGCCCAAGTTCCCTCCTCCGTGGGGCCTAACACCGGAGGGCCTCTCCCTGGACCTGATGGGTCTAGAGGGGCTGAAATTGCCTTTGAATGTTCATCTCGGCACTGTTACCTTTTTGTCCTTTTGACGTCTTGACTGGAAGGAGAGAGATTATAAATAGCTCTCATCCATTGCCTTAAAGGCCTGGGCTGCGTTTGCCACTTGAATGCAAAGCGGGAGCTGTTTCCGAAGCCTCGGTCTAGCCACTAGCTGCCTGTTCCCCACTGTGTCCCCTGCCAGCATCCATCCGGCCTGCTGTGGCCGAGGCTGCTGGGGAGCACTTTGGGAGCGCGCCTAACCGAGTCCTGCACTCGTGAACGCCGATTCTGGGGCGGCTCCTGCCCTGGCCCGTCCTGGGGGTCAGAGCAGAAGGCAAACTCGGGTCTGGGCAGCAGGCTCTGTGCGGCCAGCCCCCCGTAAGTACGACCTCTCCCCTGCATCCACAACATCCAGGTGGTCCTGGAGATGAGGGAAACGAAGGTGTACCCATTACCTGCCACCCACACCCTAAGTGTTTGTCTTTGTTGCCCGTGCGTCCTGGAGAGGTGTGCGTGGACACACGGGGCCCGCTCACGGCACTGTTCACGCCCACGGCTGAGTCGAGGACTGTCCCAGGGCTGGGGAAAGCCTCACCCACCAGGAGGTGGTGGTTACCCCGTTTTACAGGTGAGTATGCTGAGGTTTAGACCCTCGAGGAGGTCGGAGTGCGTGGACTAGAGACGCGGCTGGGAAGGCAGCGAGGGGGTCCCAGAGCCTGGTCCCCAGCTCAGCCCACTTGCAGACGTGCCCTGCTGAACTGAGCAGCCTAGCTGGGGCTGTGGTTACAGCAATAGCCCCCTCCGCCTCCCATGCCCGGGTGCCAGGCTGTAGCTTTGTGTTCCTGGAGTTCCAGGCCACCTGCCGAAGCCCAGTTGCAGAAGAGGAGCAGAATTATGCAGGGCTGTGGGGACCCACAAATCTGGAAGAGAAGCAGGCAGCCTGATGCTCTGTAAGGAGAGAGGCAGGGGCTGCTGGAGGCGTGGGGAGGGCCGAGCGGCCTTTCTTTGTTTTTCCCCCTCAGATGTGAGACACTGTGTCTGAGGCTGGCCGTGTTATGAAGTTACTTGGAGGCCCCTATGTCAGCTCACGTCCCTGGACGTCCTGCTGTGTTCTGGGGGCTCTAGGTTTTAGGCTCGGGCAGTACTGGCAGGTGGTTCCGCCATGTGGATGGGCTTGGGCTTGGCATCACTGCTTCTGAGAGCGGGTCACGTTTTCCTGTTCTCTTGCGCGGCAGGTGTGACTTTGTTTTGGACACTGCAGACTCTGACTCTGTTCTTTATGGGCCTCTGGAGAGAGCTGATGTTTTGTTCTGGCAGGCAGCCTGTCCAGTGAGGCTCCCTGTGTAAACCCTGCCTCGCCTTCCTGGGCTGGGCGCCGAGATCTCCGCTCCTCCAGCTCAGTCCCCCAAGCCTGCGCTCCGCTGGTCTGGGTCTGTCCAGTGTGACCTGCTAAACCGTTAACAGCTCACCCTGGGTGGTAGTGCTCGCCAACTTCTGTGGTGCAAATACCTCCCCGTGGCCAGATTCCAGGTCCCAGTGTGATCTCAGGGGACACGGGGGCAGCGCAGCCAGCAGTCCCCCTGGGCCCCTTAGGGTCAGGCCAAGATGCTCGTGTCTGTGCTCAGAGCCCCAGCCAGGCAGCCTGGCTTCTGCCCCGGCGGCCAGCGGTGTCCTGTGCGGCCTCGGCTCAGGGCCGAGCAGAACCTGAGACTCAGCTGTGGCGCTGAGGGGTCAGGTCCCAGTTCTGTTCTCGAAGCCTGTGCTCTGTTGAGCTAGGGGGTCCCACTCTCTGGCCCCTCCCCCTGAGGTTGCGCCCGATGCATACTCTGCCTCCTCCAGGGCCCCTTTTCCT
>NW_011494608.1:5546132-5546748 GCF_000754665.1 Bison bison bison | reverse complement strand
AAAGACGGCGTCCCCATTGGAGTTGGGCCCACGGTGCTGCTGCCTGGCGGTCCACACAGTGGCCGCGGCCGCTCTGGGGAGGAGGCGGGCGGGGCGGCCCCCACCCCACAGTGGCCCCCTGCCATGCCCTCCCTCCACGCGGCGTCCTGCTCTGCCTGCAGCACCCCCCGTGCCACCGCGCCCCCGCGGGGCCCTTGGGGGCTGCCCCTGTTGCCAGTCCAGACTTCTCCTCGCGGTCAGTGGGCCGGGCGGGCTGGCACGTGAGGGCCCAGGGGTCTGGGCGTGACTTCAGCCTTCGGTCTCACCCCCCTGGGCTCCTCATCCTCATCGCATCATTCAGGTTCTCAGAGGCAGTTTTTAGTAACTCATTCAGCAAACTCTTGTGGAGCACCTAAGTTCTAGGTCTATGAGAGACGTGAGACAGCTTCCTCCCTCTGTGAATTCATGGTGGTGTGTGTGTGTGTAACAGGCATGTGAACCAAGCAGGGTCATGAGTGTGCTTAACCGTTAGATAGCAGGCACAGGGGTCAGGGGTCGGGGTAGGGAGGGTGCACTTCTCGTGGGGAGGAGGGGGAGCAGGTCAGAGTGGGCGTCACGGAGCTGGGCCCTGAGATCG
>NW_011494608.1:5541890-5546001 GCF_000754665.1 Bison bison bison | reverse complement strand
CGCATGCTCTGTGCCCCCCCAGTGCCCTCTGCTCCTTGTGGCCCGATCAGCACCAGGGGGTGCTGTCCCTGGCGGGGTGTGTCTCCAGGAAGCCGTCCTGCCTGGAGAGCATCCTGGCTGCTCAGCATGAGGCCCGAGACCTTTTAAACATCAGTGACTCACCCCGATGTTGCCCTCCGTGTCCTCATTTTTACAGCAAGAAAAGGCTGCAAAAGGCCAGATCGTTTCCTGGGATGGCCCCGACCTGGGCAGAGGTGGGGCGCGAGCCCGGTTCTCTGTGTCTCCGAGGCCTGAGGGCCCTGTCGGCCCCCTGCACTGACTCGGGGGGTGAGAGGCTGGCCACCCCGCAGTGCTCTTCCCAAGCTGGACACATGCGCGGAAATCTGAACTCCTTCCTTTCCTGTTTGCTCTCCTCATCGCGTCTAGGAAGTAGGGCATTCAGATCAGGATTGATGAGACGTGTCATTAGGTGTGAAAGCACCTTTTTGCTAATGGCAGCTGGCTTAGTAATGACTGAGGCGTTCTGTTAGGAAAACGGAGATGTTTCACTGCCTTAAAATCAATCAGCTCCTGGTCCCCTCGGGGAGGTGGCGCTTCAGCCACACGAAAGGCTTTTGGGTGACTCCCAGTTGGGCCTGCGTTTTCTTCCAGGGAGGCGAGGACCGGCAGGCTGTGTCTGTCCCCGAGCACTGCCAGGTGGGGAGGTCTCTTTTCCAGGGTGGCTGCGGGGAGCACAGGGGCCCCAGGGGAGGCGGGCCGAGGGTGAGTTTAGCGGGGGGAGGCTGGGGTGCGGAGAGCGGTGTGCAGTGTGGGCACAGACTGGGAACGGCAAGATCGTTGTGGTGCTGGCGGCAGGAGGCGGGGGGGGCCCCCATGAGAGCAAGCCACAGAAACAGGTGTGGTCCGCAGTACCCGGACAGGCCACGGAGAAATCCACGCCAAGGCCTTCCATGGTGTCGGGGCGGCGGGGGCACTGTCTTGCTGTCGGCTTTGGCGGAGGCATGTGAAGAGGTTAATCAGAAGAGGTGGTTGTTGACATAATGAGGGCTCATGTGGGTGTCTCTGGAGTGAAGGCCTGGGCCCCCACTTTCTGCCTGCTCCAGCATCACCCCGACTTCACTAGGTTGAAGCTCACGGGCTGCCACCCTCGCCCCCTGACCGAGCCTGGGGGCGGCTGGGGAGCCTCAGTTTCCCCACCAGAGCAGACAGGAGCGCCAGTGCTGTGCTCGGGCTGCCTGGGGTCAAGTGGGAGTGAGGGCTCAGCTCAGCTCAGCTCATCAGGTGGCCTGAGGGTAGTGCCCGGCCCAGGAGAGGGCCAGCGCGTGGTAGGGATTGCTGCCCAGCACCTGGGCCTCAGAAAGAGTTTTGACCTTCTGCAGACGTACTCCAGTTTTTGCTTCGTCAAGGAGTCTCCCCTGATGGTATCTCAGTGTCTGTACACGCGTTGTGTGTGTGCACTATCTGTTGGTGCTGTTTGCACATACATGATAACTAGGCAGTCTCCAACTTGTAAATCCCTCTGGGAATCCCGTGCCCTAGACCTTCCGCTGTTCTGATGGCAAGTGTGGTTTGCATTTGGGCCACCACACTAGCCTCCGATCAGGTCTCTTCCCTGTCTCCAGCACCGCCCGCCTCCTTAACCCTCCCCTGGCTGCTGCCTTCCTTCTGGTAAACCTCCTTGGCCCCTTTGTCTAAAGAAATCTCTGGAAGCTCTAGGAAACCACTAGGCAGGACATCAAGGGTCGAATCCACTTTTCTTAGACTTCGTCAGTGCTCACCACCCCCACTTCCAGTTCTGTTTTCCGGATAAGCTGCAGCCCTTCAGAACCACGGCCACTGACATATACCGAGATCCGAGTCCTGCACATGGGGTGCGGGGGGCTGAGGGGAGGCCGGGGTAGAGTGACGTCATCAGGTCGCCAAAACTAGAGCCGGGGAGCCGGCAGGGTCGGTCCACACAACCTGCTGCCCAGGCCTAGAGGGCAGGGGAAGAGGGTCACGGGCCTGGGGTGTGGGGAGACAGGGAGGGAGACATGCTGGAGGGGAGCAGCTGGGAGCTGGCCTGCATCTGGTTTGGGGTGCCCGGCAGAAAGAATCGTGTAATAATAGCGATGCGAGAACTAGGATTTCTGAAATACTTTCTTATGAAGAATACGCTGTCCAGATTAATCCACAAATCACCTCTTGTAGCCCAGTCATATGCTCATACAGGTGACAAACCGGAGGGTTGCAGCGTTCAGGACACTCCCCGGGGCTACCCCGCCTGCTGGCCGGAGAGCAGAGCCCAGCAGAGACACTCCCCGGGGGCTACCCCGCCTGCTGGCCGGAGAGCAGAGCCCAGCAGAGGAGGCTCACAGCCATCGGAACCCCACTGTGGGGACTGGTTGGCATCTGCCGGGCACCCGTGAGCCTTCCTGGACAGGGTGTGAGGGGAGAAGGCTGGGCTCCACGGGCACAGGGCTGCGTCCCTCTGCCTCCCAGAGTGCCTTCCCTCCGTCCTCTGCGGCCATGTGTGCGCCGCCGAGGGAGCCCCAGGTTCCTCTTCTGTAGGACTCGGACGCTGACAGTGATAACGTTTATCAGCAGGCTGGTTGTGAGAATTAGAGAGAGGTGATTGTTGAGAACCCCGCAGACAGCCTGCCCTCAGGAAGGTCTCAGTGGTGAGGAGACCCCCTGCCAGGCCCTGCCTGAGCCCCTCCCTTCCGTGTTCCCCAGCTTAGGGAAGGGCAGGCACACACCCTGTAGAAGGCAGGATATCTGCATCCCGACGCAGAAGGATTCCTGGTCCACAGACACCAATTGCACATGGTCTTGAAGGTTCAGCTCCACTTAACAGGGGCATTTTTATCAAAGGGAGCTTTTATTTCCCCGGAGGCTAATTGAAGACTGTTGGCCTTCAGCAAACGCAGTGAATTTCATTTACCTTTGAGACTGGCGGGGTACCAGGGTCCTCGCACCGCACTCTGATGGCTGTAGCTGTCTGATCCATCTGTAACCGTTCCACAGAAGCTATTTCAGGGCTCTCTACCTGCTGGTTCTCGTGCTTCTGATTAGCTTGATGAGGGAAACTGCCGTGGTCTGTCTTAAATCCAGATGTCAAAACACTTCCATGGATTTCTCCCTAGTTCTTTCTTCAGCAGCATGCCAGGGGAAAGTCTGCCAGAGATGGGTTTGTTTCCCTCTTGCTCTTCGCCTCCCTAGAGGTGGGGCTGGGCCTGCGAGCTCTGCACCGCTGTTGGCCAAGTGGGTTTCGACCACCCCCCGCCTCTGCCGCAGCCTGTACGCCTTGTCCGACCCGCATGAGGCCCCGGGGAAGCCTGCCTTCTCCCTTCGGGCTCTTGGACCGAGGCCCTGGGCTTTTGCTTCCAGGCAGCATCCCTGCCAGGTGTCACCTGGGCGGGAGGTGCAGCGCCTCCCCTGCAGATGCTCTGCGCACACAGGGGGCCCCTGGCCGCCAGCCCCACTGCTCTGCCTCAGTTTCCCCATCCGCTCTGTGAAGGCAGTGAGGCCGCTGGAAGGGTGGCGTGTGTGCCAAGAGCAGGCTCTCAGTAAAGTTCTCCCTCTGGGGCTTCCTTCTCCTTTGTCTCCTCTGGTGTTTAAAACAATGTCCCTCTCTTCTTAAAACACACTTCTGATCTCGCTGTCCGCATGGGTCCACCTGCCCAGCAGAGCAGGGGATGTCCCCCGTGAGCCTCCGTGGGATGGCTCTGCTTACCCCTCCAGCCGCACCCCTGGAGCAGCCGGCCCGGTGTCCCCCCTGGAGCAGCCAGCCCAGTGTCCAGGGTGCGGAGTTGGGAGGGTTCACGCTCTACCACATCACGCCCTGTGCCACGTGTGACAGTCTGAGGACCCAGGAAGCTCCCTCCTCACCTCCGCCTGACTCCCAGCCTGAGCAGCCTCAGGGACGTGGGCAGCGCTGGGCGCCCCCTCTCTAGGCCACGCTGCACCGAGGTCCTCGGGTCCTAACCCTTGGCACACTCACCGCAGCCCTCCCAGCCCATCTCCCCCTGGTCTACTCTCCCCCAGGATCCTGCAGCTCCCGGGGAGGGGCCCTGCTTCAGGTTCACCTGCCTCCCTGCATGCCGAGCAGGGCGTGGGTCCCACAACGTGC
>NW_011494608.1:5523882-5541589 GCF_000754665.1 Bison bison bison | reverse complement strand
GGGGTCGGGATAACGGGGCTGCCGACCAGGCCCCCGCCGGTGCCCTCGCCCTTAGGTTCAGGTGCGTCCTCTGCACGGGTGATGGGAGAGAAGCGGGCACCCGACGGGGACGCTGCTGCTTCAGCAGTCCCTCCCTGGCCAGCACGTCACTCCGGAGGACTCAGAGGAGCCCGAGAGGGTGTCATACGCCTGCTTTTCACTTAAGGCTGTGTGGTGGCCATGGCCCGGCTGAGCCCACAGAGGCTGCCGCCCTAATCCAGCTCCCTGGGGTTTTCCCAGCCCATGTGGGCTGGGCATGGGCCGTGGGGAGAAGCCGGGACTAGCAAGCAGCTCGTTTCCTTTTCCAGTTGGCAGCGGGCAGGCACAAACCCTGAGGGTGCCCTGCGGCCGGGTCCTCACTGGGGTTAACGCATGTCCCCTCCCAGGAAGCCCCAGGCCCCTCTCACAGCTTCCCAGGGTGGGGGCTCCCAGTGGGTGACCCGTCACAGGCACCCCTGGTGCAGAAGGCAGAGGTGGGCAGAAACCAGGCCTTTCAGACTTCTGGGAAAGCGTCTGATTGGTCTTTTGATCTCAGTATAGACCTCCCCAGAGTTGTCAGGAGCGTTGGAGGAAACCCCAAGCTCACCCTTAGAGACCCAGAGGTCCAGGGGACTGCTGACATGGCTCCTGGCGCTCACCAGAGAGGGGGCCTTGCCTGGGGCGAGCTCGCACCGAGCCGGGGGCACGGTGGGCTCTGTGAGCAGGGCAGTGCAGAGAGTGGAGAGAGGGGGTACGGGAAGCGGGGCCAGCACTGGGGGGCCTCCGGGAGCGGGGGGCCGTGAAGGACGCGGGCTGAGGACGCAGTGGCTTGCTTGCACATTGGTCTCGGGGGAACGTTCTCTGTGATCGCAGGAGAGTGAAAAGAATAAATAAAATACAATGCCTAGCATTTATCTTACATTTTAGTTTTCATAAAATGTCTCTATAAACGCTTTCCTGTTTGGACCTCAATCCATTCTAGCAACATTTTTTTAACCACCCCCCAGAGTAATTGCTATAATTTTGAGCATTAATGATATGCCAAGTGGTCCGTGTTCCCCACAATCCTGACTGACCCCAGCCTCACGTGCTCATTTCACACGTGAAGAAGCGGAGGCCTGGAGACACCGGTCTAACCTGCCTCTGGCTGCCAAGCTCCCAGGTGACCAAGGTGGGCTTAGAATCCAGCTCTGGGCGGCTGCAGAGCCTTAGCTCCTTCGTCCACACAGTCTTCCGTCCTGGAGGAGGCTCTTCAGTCAGTGACCCGCCCTGGGCCCCACGTCCCGTCAAGAGCAGAGTTAGGCTTGAATTCCCCGCCTGCTGGGGAGTTCATCCCTCCCCTTCCCGCTGCATGGCAGGGATCCGGCGGGCCAGCCAGCCCTGCTTAGATGGAAGGCTTCTCCTGGAGAAGGCCCAGCAGAGAGAAATCAATTAAAGGCGACCCCGGGAGGCAGGGATCCAGGCCTCACTCTGCTTCCCGCGGGTTGTGGGGGGCAGCCGGCAGCTCGATGGCATTAAGAGTAAATCTCACTTTATTAAGCGCTGTCTTCTGAGCGGAGGACACTACTTACAGGCCCCCAAGTAGTCGTTCATCTGCAGAAATGCAAGGAAAGGGGGTTGTGCTTCCACCGAAACGTTGGCTGAGACGGAAGGAGGTGCTGCTGACACATGAGGCTGGTGTCTCTGGACGTGAGACGTGTCACTTCGTTTGTGGTCCTCTAATACAGGATAAACGCGTATCAGTTTTACGCGGGAGGTGTCGGGTTCACGGAAGGACTCGGAGGCTGCGTGTCTGGCTGTGGTGGAAGCAGCCATGGGCTAGAGGGGGCTCAGCGGAGTCCGGCTGCCCTCAGGGAGGAGGTGGACAGGGCGCTGGGGATATCAGGGCGTGGTGACAGAGGGAGGTATCCCAGCCAGCCTGGAAGGTGGGTGGGAGGCAGAGAGACTGGGTCTTGGGGGTGCCTTGGAGTCAGGGTTCCCTGGAGGAAGTTGTGAGAACTGGCCAGGGCAGCCTTTGAGCCTTTTGAGGGCCCTGGGAGAGCAGGTCCTCGTGGGTAAGAGGTCTGTTCTCCCTCAGCTCACCCCTCTGGAAGGCAGGTGCCGGGCCCTGGGGTCCCCTCGTGGATGGCCAGGGAGCACGTGCACAGGGGGAGTGTGACGGGCACCACGCGGGCCTCTGGTCCTGTCCTCCTGCAGAACTGGCTGGCCCCTTGCCTGCGATCACACCATGCGGTCACTCTTTGGAGAAGCTGTCTCCATAGCAAGAGGCCGTGGCTGCCTGGCAGCCCCTCGAGCCCCCACCCTGGCCTTGGCTGAACTCACAGAAAGCCCATCAAGAGGTGGGTGGGCCCTTAACCACCTCCAGCTCGCAGGTGAGGAACTGGAGACCCAGACAAACGGAGCACCCGAGACAGAGTGAAGGGGGCTGGGACCTGTCAGACGCTGGCGTCGGCTCAGCCTTCCCCCTATGAGTGGACCCCCGCCTGGGTGGGGGCAGCGAGAGCGGGGGCCCTGGCCCCCGGGCGCCCGCCGTGTCTGAGCTTCCCCGACCCTGTCCAGTGCCTGGCACTTAGCTACATCTGCCAGGTGTGTGCCTGGAGCTTGTGGGGCAGGGACGCCTCTACGGACCCCCATCTCCATGCTCGCCTGCTGCGGGACCCCCAGGCCGGGTTAGGAGTCCTCTGCCCTGTCAGCTGTCCCTGTGGCCTTGGGCAGGTGGTGGGTATGAGGATGGCGGGAGACGGTGACGGTGAGGCACGTGCCGGGTGCCCGTGGGTGCTGCCAGTCTCACGTTTGGCGTGATCCCCAATGGCGCTTTGATTCTTATAATACAGTGTATCTTCTCTTCAATTAAAAATGATAACAAGGAAGCTTTCTTTGAAACCATAACTGGTCTACGAGGCTTAACGAGAAAATGATCGTCTTGGGTGTGAGCCAGGAGTCAGGTTGATGCCATTTTCCTGTCTGCCCCAAGTTCTTCTCATTGAGGATGAATGACTCCGGAAGGCCAGCCTCCTCCCTTCCACTTGGCTAGTACTTCATTATAAACCAGAGACTAGGCTGGTGTTCTGCATAGTCAAACAGACTCCCGAAGGATGCACTACATAAATTTAGAATACCGTCTTATAACTATCAATTATCTCCCAATGAAAGTTCAATTTAATTATACATGGATAGTCCTTCTAAATCCGACTCCTTGATTTGTATTTAAATGTCATCATTATGACTTCCCTGGCGAGGTTATCAGCTGTTCAAAGGCTGAATCATATGATATGGTATTTAAAAAAAAAAAAAAAAAACCAGCACTTTTTTTATAGACTCTTCAGAAATCACAGCACCTTTTTTTAGTGCCAACTCTTAACTATTATTGTCACATTTGGCCATAAAATTAAACATGAAAATTGGCATTCCATAGTAGTATTAGTTTTATTTCCCTCCGACTCGGCAAAGATGAACAGACTCAAATAGCGGTGGGGACTGTCTGGAGCGGAGGCTGCAGAATGCACTGGGGTGCTGGGCCAGTATCAGAACTGCATTCAGGTCTCAAGCTCTTGCGTGAGCGGCTCGGGTCACTTCTTAACTGCCTGGCCCCTCAGCCTCCCTGCCTCCACGTATGGGATGCTGCGTGTGCCCGGGCCTGGCTTCCAGCCCCTTCCTGGAGGACATGAAGGACGGTGGTGAGGCTCAGGGCCGTGCCCAACGTCCAGGTCGACAGAGATGTAGAGTAGTCTTCGGGTCCTAGAGTTGCCATCCTGGCTCCAGGATTCTAGGCTAGGTGCCCCCTAGGCGAGTCACTCAACTTCTGGTACCTCGATTCCATCATCTGTGCAGAAGGAGGGTGCTGCCTTTGAGACATTCGCTGCATGGTGTGCCCTGGGGCTGCTGGAGGGGGAGCGATGTTGTAAATTTGGGGAGTGGGGTGGCCTGTGGCTGGCGGGCTCTGCAGTCACCAGGTCTGTGTCTTCCACCAGCTCTGAAAACCAGAGGAGCAAAGATCATTTCCTTTTAGGTCCTTGGCCTAAGCAAGGGAGAGCCAGAGAAAGCAAAAATCAGGGCGGCTCCGTCTGAGCACAGGCTCCCAGTGCGGCTGCCAGCTCTGTGCCTTTGGGCAGGTGGCTTTCGCTCACAGAGCTTCATCGCATCTGTGAAAGGAAGCATATCACAGCATCCTTAGGCTGCCGTCATAAAAAGATGAATACGTATTGAAAACACCTAGCCCAGGCTGGGCACGTGGTAAGCGTTTGTTGCATTTCATTTTTCCTCTTCTCCTCTTTTGTGGGCACACCTGGCTGTGCATTTCTTAAGGGTGGTGGTGGGTGATGTAATGTGATGCTTAGGCTCAGTCCGAAATTGTTTGAAAGAGCCCACCCCTCCTGCCCCACTGGCCCAGGCAGTCACAAATATAATCCCAGTGGTCAGTATGCATTCTGATCTATTCTGATCACAAGTCTTCTGAGAGCGGGCCTCTCTTTCCACTTTGCATTTGGCCAGAAGAGAGCCGGGTGTCGGGACGTGTCCACACCCACCTGCCAGGTAACAGTTACTGGTTCCTTTTGAGTTACCAGATGAGGAGACTGAGTTTGGCCCCTTTAGTGAAACTTAGGATGTATTCTGACCTTTGGTTTGAAGAGAGCACTAGTTTGCTTCAGGCCACCTTGGAAGTGAGGGAGTAGGAAGCAGTTCTACTCGGTAGGCATTTGAGGCGCTCCAGCTATACCCACAGGGGAGAAAGAGATGACTGGGCAATTCCTGAAGAAGTGTTCAGCCTCAGGAGTAGTTCAGACCCGCAGACTGAAACATCAGCGAAGCAGCCGCTTGCCTCTTACTGGCATAGATTTGAAACTCGATCATCATCAGTATCGGCCAGGATGCAGAGAGGGCCGCCCCCACCCCGCCCCCGGCTCTGTTGAGGGCACGTGCTCGGGGAGAACCTCCTTGAGAAGGGACTTGTTCCCTGCCTCTGGGCCTAAAAGGCTTTCATACCCCCACAGCAGTAATCCCACCTCTAGAGATGTGCTCTCACAGACAGCCGTAAATGCAGCGAGGAAATTTAAGCAGAAAGATGGTGGTTATGTCTTTTTTTTTCACCAATATTTTTTTTAAAGAATGCAAAATACCTGAAAAGTATGAAAAATAGGGGAGCTGGTAAAATTATGATACAGCCGTGTGATAGAATCTTCTGCAGACTGATCTTCAACGATGTGGAGTTGTTCATCTCATATTAACAGAATAAAGCGAGCCTTAAAATTGTGTGTATACGTATGTGTGTATGCATATATTTAACACTTTTATGACTTACACATACACTTATGTAATGATTTGTTACATTAAAATAGGAACACTTAGGAAAAAAAAGACTATAGAATCCATATATCAATCATAAGGGTATAAGATTCTGAGTACTTTTCCTTTTGCATGCTATTCTCTGTTTTCTGGCTTTTTGCAGTAAGCGTATCTACTTTTGTAATCAGAAAAGAATGGTAAAAGGGTAATTTTTTGAACGTGGTCCTTGCCCTGAAGTGCACTGTTTCTGTGCTTACGCTGAAGTGCCCCTAACTCTGGTGACCGACCCTTAATCGTCACGCTCTCGGCCAAATGCTGCACATTGACCAGTGTCCCAGTAATTCTTTCCAAGCGCTCGAGGCCTCTTCCTTAGGTTTAGTTTGCTGTTTATGCGCCCTGAATACCAGCTCCTGCTTGTTAAAGACAGAAATCGCCAAAGGCCCATTAGTGCCCGCTGGAGTTCAGGCGAATATTTCGGCCACTGCACAGACTATGAATTAAAAGAAAATGCCTGCTGTTATCTGTTGACTGGCAGTCATCTTGAGGGCCTGACACGAAGGAGCCGCCCTTTCTCCCCTTCTCTCTACGTCCCTTCATGTAGCACATTTTTGTTGAGTACCTACTCTGTGCCTGACTTTGTGCTAACAGGTAGGATTTCAAACATCAGTGAGACCCAGCCAGCTCCCGGCTGTGTGCATGTCAGGACCGTGGGCAAGGGAGGGGAGGCAGCAGGCGGTTAGAGCCTGACCGCCTCCTACGGACCAGGCACTGTCTCACCAGGAGACACAGCTGAACGTGGATGCAGGTATGGGGCAGGCAGCAGTGGCCTGGGTATTGCCGTTCAGTCGCTCAGTCATGTCTGACTCTGTCACTCCATGGACTGCAGCACAACAGGCTTCCCGTCCTTCACTGTCTTCCAGAGTTTGCTCACTCATGTCCATTGAGTCGATGATGCCATCCAAGCATCTCATCCTCTGCAGCCCCCTTCTCCTGCTGTCAGTCTTGCAGAGCATCAGGGTCTTTTCCAGTGAGTCAGCTCTTCGCATCAGGTGGCCAAAGTATTGGAGCTTCAGGTTCAGCATCAGTGCTTCCAATGCATATTCAGGGTTGATTTCCTTTAGGGTATTAGGGAGGATCTTAATTCACTGTTCATTTCTTCTTTGAACTGGTTCCTGCAGTGTGTCAGGCAGGCACAACTCTGGGCCTGGGAACACTGCTAAATAAGACAAGAGCATCTCTGCCCTCAGGGAGCCGAATTCTGATAGGATTGATAGACAGCTCACAAATCCAGAAGTAAATATTTGCAGCTCGTGGTACATGGTGTAGCAGAAATAGATTGAATACCGCCCTGGAGAAGGTGAGGGCGGGTGAGAGAGAAAGCTGCTGTGGAGAGGTGGTCTAGGAAGGCCTTTCTGAAGGTCTGATCTAAAGGATGAAAGACTCCAGCCGTGCCACGGGTCACGTGAAGAGCATTCCCACATGGGGAGCTGTGGCACAGAGGCTGAGTCATGGGATGGAAATTGCCCTATGGTTAAGAGTGTGGGCACCCAGGGTGTGAGACTTGGCAGAAACTTGAAGGTGGGGGGGATCCTGGGCGCAGGGGCTGCAAGTGGGCAGGTGGGGTGCTTTGTGGCTGGTGGGGTGCCGTGTGGCTGGTGGGGCGCAGCATGTGGCTGGCTGGGTGCGGCATGTGTGAACAAGCCAGTCTGGCGGAGGATGAAGTTTGAGGTGACAGGCAGGGCTCTGTGTTGAGTCTGCAGTTCCCACTGGGCTCTGAGTCCTCAGGGCTGAGTAATTGCCAGCCTGCTCTGCAATTCTCCCTTTGGTTCCTGTCTGCTTTATCCTGTTCCAGAATCCAGATTTCTTTCTGGGGTTGGACTCTCTGACTCTGTCTTTCGTGCTAAACTGTGTTGAACCAGCTCTGAAGCCAATGCTACCCTGGGAATCAATTATTTCATTTTCTTGGAGCAACTCCGTTATGAATTACTAACGATAACGATTCATTCTCCTGTTTCACGCTGGCATGTGCTGATTCCCCGAGAGCCCGCAGAAGAAATTGCCGTCCTGATTCACCCTCTGCTGTGTTTCCCCTTCTCTTAGAATGGCCATTCAAGTGGACAAGTTCAACTTTGAGAGTTTCCCAGAATCCCCTGCGGATAAGGGGCAGTTTGCAAATTCCAAACATCTGGAGGAGGAGAGGCAGGAAGCCCGAGGCCTGGAGATCAACAGCAAGCTGGACATCCACTGGACCATCATATCCTTTTCCCAGACCCGAGGAGCCCAGAGGGGTCAGCTAGTGAGTGCTGGGCACAGGTAACTCAGGAGAGGCCTGGCAGGGAGATCTGGACAGAGAGCAGACATTTTCTCACCTCTCACCGTGTCCAGGGCCCCAGGAGGGAAGATGAGGAAGGGCCTGCTTGGGGCGGGGGCTGCTCTTGGCTTGGGTTGCCTGTTTCTTGTCAGCATTCAGATCTGTGATAGTGACAAGTACTAACGGCTACCTGCCATGGCTGGGCTGGAAGGGCTTCCACTCACTGATGGTCGAATACAGGATGCGGTTGTCAGGGAAACTGAAATTGGGTTGAACAGCTTAGCCAGGCGTAGAGATGCCATTTTGAAAAACCTGGGATGGGAGCAGTTTAGGAGGCTGTGTTACAAAGGTCAGTTTCATAAAACAGCTGGCCCTGCCCTGAGCTTCAGAGCAATGCCTGGCTCATGGTTGACACCCAGTTGGATGAGTGGGAATCTGGAGGAACCCCAGGTTCCCTAGGTTCTGTGTTTCTTCAGCAGTCTTCACCGAGTGCCTGCTTTGGGTCAGGTGTACGGTGAGCCACCTGAGAGGTGGAGATGCAGAGATGAGGCCTCATGTGGTTGCGTGGTCTTGAAAGGGGTGGAAGTGCTCTGAGGATTAGATGCACGGCAAATCCCATGGACAGAGGAGCCTGGTGTGCTGCGGTACGTGGGATGGCAAGAGTTGGACACGACGTAGGGACTCAACAGCAACAACAGGGACAGAGCATTGGGCCAAGTGCTTCATCAGAGGAGCTGCTGGGGGCAGCGCAGTCAGGGAAGGCTTCATAGAGGAGGTGACGTTAGCGTGGACTTTTTAAAGATAAGTAGAAGCTTGTCAAGGGGAAAAGGGTGGAAAGTGCCCTGCAGTGCTCAGGATGCGAGAGGATGGTTCTCCTAGAGCGTCTTCCCAGGAAGAGGCAACTCTGAGGGGACTGTCTGTTATTTATCGGTATCTCGTTCACATGCTGATTCTGTGGAAATGGGTTGGCTGCAGCCTGTCATGTGGTCTCGGATCATTCCAGACCATCTTCCTGGTTTCTGGAAACATCCTCGGGCTGCAGGAGGCACGGTTTCCAGGACGGAGGCCACTTCCTTCATGCCAGCTCACGTGAATTTGAGCTTGGGAGACCAGACCTCTGTCTCCAAGGAGCTTGTGAAAAAGCACTGCAGATGGATGGCTTGGGAACCAGACGCTAAAAATAGAGCGTCCAGGGACTCATGGAGGGAACCGGGTGCACGTCGTGGGGTTAGGCGTTTGTCTCCTGTGGAGAGAGAAGTAAAACAGCGGGGACCACAGCGTTGCCCTTCCTGAGGTGCCCTGCATCTCAGCAGAGTCGGGGTCAGTCAGCTGGCATGTTTGAGTGAGCAGGGCCAACTCAGCCTGAGTCCAGCCAAGGACCTGCTTGGGCGGGGTGGCCAGAGCAGTGCTCACCTGCCCACCAGGGGGCCCTGAAAGCGCTCCTGACCCCTTGAGGGGATGGAGGCGCAGGGAGGAAGGAGGCGGTCAGCGGTCAGCTCTTGTGTCTGCGTCCTGACGCTGGAGCCAGGAGAGGCCCCCCCTGTGTTGTGGAGGCTCCACGCCTCCTGTGTGGGGTCCTCGTGGGGTCCCCATGTGAGCAGGGGGGCCCTGCTCCTTCTCAGAGCCTTAGCTTTCCCCAGGAGCTGCTGCAGAGCCTGGCCCACTGGGCTGGGGGTGATCCAGTCTGCACCCGGGGAGGAGGGCGCAGTGTGCTTGGGGGACCCAGAGGGAAGGGGGTCTCATCACGGAACCCACAGAGACTGGGCCTTGCTGGGAGCAAGGACATACAGCAGCACCTGTGAGCGTGGCTTCCTGGGTGCTGACCCGGGGGCCCACCTGGTCCTGGATGCCCACCCCCCAGCTCCCAGGGCACGTCTCACCCGTCTTGCTGATGCAGCTGCCTCCGCATTCCTGCGGAGAAACAAGGGGAGCTGGTACTGAACCGTCAGCCCCACTCGAGCCTGTGGCCCTTGCCTCCTAGTAGGATTATGGTGACCATCAAAACACTCACATTGTTTTATTGAAAACGTACTGAAATGTTTTGGGGTTTCTCTCCTTTCAGCCTTGATTCTTTAAAGAAGCTGACTTCCCTGTTTTGCGTTTTGATTAATAATTCATGCAAGCAAATCCTTATTGGATGCCCACCAGGTGCCAGGCACACCCGTCTCCTAGCTTTACTGATTGGAAGCCCGTCCCCACAGGGGATTCGAGTGACGAGAATTAACACTGTGGACATCTCTTCCCTCTGCGCTCCCCTCCTGTCTGGTAATGACATCTGGCATGGGACGAAGAGCAGACTTTCGCTATTGTAAACCTAAATCCAAGCAGATGGGAAGACCAAAGATGGAATTGCCTAATTATTTCATTATGCATTTTGATATTTTCTCAATATTTAGACTTCATAAAAAAGTCGAGCCTAATTTGACACCCATCCACGGTGATAAAAATGGCCCGTATGTAAGCCTGTACGGCTGGATAGATGCGTTTTAAAGGAAACTGGCTCTCGCGGTAGGTGTGTGCACACCTGTCTAGAGAATACCTGCTATACCCAGAAGAGCCCAGGGGACTCTGGGAGCTCGCTCTCTGCACGCGGCTCACCGT
This sequence comes from Bison bison bison, assembly GCF_000754665.1. NCBI lineage: Eukaryota > Metazoa > Chordata > Mammalia > Artiodactyla > Bovidae > Bison > Bison bison. The sequence continues at coordinate 5,531,376 of NW_011494608.1, read as the reverse complement.
CTGTGTGCCTTGTTTCTGCGCCTGGGGGCGGGCAGACGCAGAGGTGGGCGCTCAAGGCGCAGCCCTCGTGGGGTAAGACGGAGCTTTCCTGTGGTGGGACTGACCTGCCTCGGTGTTCCAGACCCGCCATGCACCGTGGACCCGAGTTGCCCCCTGCGGCAGGTTGTACAGAGCGCAGGCTGGAGCAGCGGGTCGCCCGGGCGGTGCTGAGGTGCTGGCCTGCCTGCCGGCCTTTCTCCCGCTCCCCTACTCCCCTACTCCCCTCCCCGCCCCCAAAGGCAAAGGTCGAGCTCTGGGGCCGCCTCCTCTGTGTCCTGCCCCCAGCAGCCTGGGCGCCTGGGCTCCCGAAGAGACGGGGTAGGGGGTGGAGAGTAGGCGTTGTCCGTCCCACCCAGGAAACCGCAGCCCTGCTTCCTCTGACCGCACCCTTGCTTTGTGAAACACGCAGGGCAGGCGTCAGTGCTGATTTTTTTTTTTAATTTTTGTTGAAGTCTAGTTGATCTATAATGTCACGTTTAATCTCTGTAGATTAATCTCTCAATCACTTTGCTGTAGAGCAAAGTGACTCAGGTATATCCATATATACATTTTTTCTTGTATCTTTGGCATTCTGGTTTATCCCAGGACACCGCATACAGTTCCCTGTGGTGAACAGGAGGACCTTCTTGTTCATCCGTTCTCTCTGTGTGATAGTTTGCATCTTCCAGCCCCAAACTCCATCCCTCCCCCCGACCCACCCCGGGTGCTGCAGGTCCAGGCAGGCTTTCCCACATGGAGCCTGGAGCCTGCTAACTGGCCAAGAGCCAGCATGGCTCAAGGGTCCCCGCAGGCTGCCTGGGGCGTCGTCGGGAGACCGCCCTCTGCAGGGACAGGGTGGCCTCATGCGGAGCAGGGGTGGGGGGCAGTCGGCCATCGGGGCCGTGAGCACCAGGGGCTTCTCGGTGTTTTCAGCCCTGAAGCTCCCTGGTTCAGCGGTTCACGCGCTGGCCCTGGGCCCGGGCAAGTGAGCTAACATTGAATACTGCTCTTTTAGATTTATGATCCCGCTCTCTCTTCTGAAACCCTGTGTATCATTTCCATTATCACCCGCGCTGTGCAAACCACCACGTGCGCGGCTCCCGTGTGTCGAGTTTCTTGGTGTGTGGTCCACGGGGCTGGGGAAGGGACACTGGGCAGCGGGGCAGACGCCGACCAGCGGGCGCTGCCGCCCAGCTCGCCCGCCCCCTCCCCCGGGCCTCTGTGTAGCCTCTCTGCTCCCCTTTCCTCCTCATCTGGTGACGGTGGTGATGGCAGCCCAGGGCGGACATGTGCTCTGGGGCGCTGCTGGGATCAGTCCTAACCATTCTATCCGCCCTTCTGATCCCCTGGGAAAGTGAAAGCGTTGGTTGCTCAGTCATGTCCGATTTCTCTGTGACCCCGTGGACTGTAGCCCACTAGCCTCCTCTGTCCATGGATTCTCCAGGCAAGAATATTCGAGTGGGTTGCCATTTCCTCCTCTAGGGGATCTTCTTCATCCAGGGCTTGAACCCGGGTCTCCCGTGTTGCAGCCAGACCTGATCCCTACCTGGTGCTGGACAGGATACTAGCATTTTTCTTACAACCTACAAGCTGGGTAGTACCTACCCCTTTTAAAAAATAGATACTTATTCTGGAAGTTGAATAACTCTCCTGACATGTGTCCCGGAGCTGGATGGCCAGGATCCGAGACCTCACGTTCTTTCCTGTTGCCTGAGGTCAGCCTGGAGTGACGGCCCACCCTCGAGGCACAGCTGTGCTTCCTGACCCTGGAAGGTGTCAGCACAGCTGAGCCCCCGCTTCCCGCTCTCCTCGGGGCCCGGCCCCAGGTGAGGCTCCTCCCAGACGGAGGGCGCTGGGCTGGGCCTCCCCAATGGCCGGCTCCTGGCGTCCCTGCCTTCATGTCTGCGGGGGTGCCTGAATGGGGTCAGGTCCCCCAGAATGTCTAGTTTGAGAGCTTTGGAAGCTGACTGTATCTTCCTTCACTCTCCATGTGGCATTCGGAGGAGGAGAGACAAGCGTCACGTAGGTGCAGGTGGGGGTCACCCTTTATGATTGGCCTCCCATGTCCGCTCTTCTCCGGGACCCTCTCTGCCGCCTCTCCCATCAAGCTCCAGCTGGAACCGCCCCCCTCTGGGCCCCTGCAACCCTCAGTGCTCAACTCCTGTTTGGGATAGTGCTTCCAGAGCACAGGAAAGTTTCTCCTCCCAACACTGTCTCCCAGGCCCGGCTGTGCTGTTCTTGAGGTCAGGTCCTGTCAGCAGCTGTCCCCTGATGACCTCCGCCTGCTGGGGTTTGTGCCAAGTGCTGGGACACTGCGGTGAGCAAGAACTCAGCCTGGAGTGGACTCTGCCTGATGGAGCCCGGGCGTGTGCTCCCTGCCCACCCCGGTGCCATGTGTAATCCTTAGCACTGAGGGATGGAAAGCATTTGGTGAATGGATGGTTTCTGTTTCATTGATGGAGCTGAACAGCCACCAGCTTGCTTGCATGACGCCGAGTGCCGTGAACGTAGGAAGGGAGTTTGCAGCCAGCGTGACTCGTCTAGCTGAAGCCTGGCTCCCTTTCCAGGGGCAGCGCTGCACAGACAGTCTGCAAGGGAGGCAGCTGCGGGAGGCGCTTGGGGCGAGCTCGGTGTCAGCACCCCTTCTCATTTTCCTGTTTGTTGCAAACCTCCCTTCGGAGAGCATTTCAGGGTTGGTGAGATGCCTACTGACCTAGCAGAATCCAAGCCCGGGTAGGTTTTCTGACAAGACCTGGGTGCCTGCTCCGCTGATCCCCACGAGGCTGGTGGCCTGGACCATCTGGGCTGGGTCTCTGCCAGGTGGGCTGATAAGCACGTGTCTTCCGCCTTCTGTCTAGAGGTTATTTGTAACCATCTGGCTGCTTGAGGGTGAGGCAGAGGCTCAAGGAGCCCAGTGGCAAACTGGGCTTTAGGTGCCTAAGAATCAGTAGCAGGAGAGGGGCTGGAATGCCTCTGTGGGATTCTCAGGGTACGTAGGCTTAAGTAATGGGAAGCAGAGGTGTATGGAGCAGGGTCGTGCGCCCAGAGGGGCTGTCTTCTCGGGGCTGGCCCCAGGCCATGCCGCTGACGGTGGCCATGTTTGGTCACCCTCTATAAATCCCAGAAGTGGCTTTGGCATTTGTCATCAGTTTTTACTAGTCCGTCCTAAAGGAAATTAACCCTGAATATTCATTGCAAGGACTGATGTTGAAGCTCCAATACTTTGGCCATCTGATGTGAAGAGCCAACTCATTGGAAAAGACCCTGATGCTGGGAATGGTTGAAGACAGAAGGGGACGACAGAGGATGAGATGGTTGGATGGCATCACTGACTCAGTGGACATGAATTTGAGCAAACTCCAGGAGATAGTGGAGGAGAGAGGATTCTGGTGTGTCGCAGTCCATGGGGTCGAAGAGTCAGACATGACGAAGCGACTGAACAACAACAGTCACACCCCTGTACGGCTCAAAGCACAATGTCTTCAGTGTAGTCGGTCATCACCAGGACAGGTGACCTGGCACACGGCCATCCTCAGCTTCTCAATTTCCAATACAGTGTTCCCACCAGTGAGGAAAACCTGTCAATACATGAGCCCTCCTTACTTTAAAGACAGAGGCAGATGAGACTTGCCTGGTGGCCCAGCGGCTAAGACTCTGAATGCCCAAAGCAAGGGGCCCAGGTTCAATCCCTGGTCAGGGAACTAGATCCCACATGATGCAACTGAAGATCTCGCATGCTGCAGCTAAGACCCAGTGCAGCCAAATACATAAAGTATTTATGATAAATAAAGACGCAGGAAGGTTAAGCTGTTTGCGCTGATTTGCCTGAGATAGCCCCTCAGCCTCCCTGATTGACTCCTAGCTAACTCTCACAGACGCTTTTATCGGAGCTCTGTCTTCTCATCACCCAAGAGAAATTAGGTATTTTTAGATAAGACTCCTTTAAAACAGTGCACTAGGTTTTCCTACTAGTCACATTAGGAGAGACAGCTTTATCTAAATGGATTCTAAAACAGGCAGCTCCTGTCCTCAGCGCAGCCGATTCCTTGATCGTCTTCAGTCAAGTGCGGGCTTGCATCATGTCTCTGTCCTAAGGGAATCGGTGTTTATGGCTGTGGGTGATCACGGCTTCAGAGGCTTGATCCTCGTTGTGGGGACGCTGAGCCAGCCAGAGAAAAGCACCGCTCCTGACCTTCCTTTGAGGCTGTAAAGTTGCCCTGGCTGCTTAGCCTTCAGCGGACGGCGGGAGGGATGGGGCAGGGACACGTGTTTGATCCTTGACACCCCCCACTTCCAATCTGGATATGCACGCCTTGAAGTTACTTTGAAAGGAACCAGGGTTAGGCGCAGGGAGAGAGTGCACGGATGTGAGGTTTGGCCGGCTGGGAGAGTGGGGAAGGGCTCCGGGCCCGGAGTGCACAGAAGAGTTCCCCGAGTGTGCGTGAGCGGGCACACGAATCCACGCGCCCTGTGCTCACGTGATTGGCCACCTGTTGGGCTTGTGCACGTTCTGTGTGCTTGTGGCGTGACAATGATTGTGAGCATCTAATAGCATAAAATTACTTACGGAGCTTACGTAATAGCTAATACCTGTATGGCCCTTACTAGACACCAGCACCGTTCTGAGCAATTTACATAGATTTACCCAATTTTTACAAAACCCCAGTGAAGCGGTCTTTATCCGCATTCCACAGATGAGAGAACCTTGGTCCTGTGAGGTGACCTACCTTGTGCCGGGTCACCTGGCTACTAAGTGGCGGAGCTGGGACTCGTGCCTGGCCGTCTGGCTCCAGAGTCTGCGCTCTCGCCAGCTCTGTGCTGGGAAGAAGAACAGAAGGCGCCTGGTCTCCGCCACGACGGCCTCCATCTTCCGGATGAAGCTGGAGAGACGAGCATCCCTCGGGCACGCTGCTGGCTGCAGGGCTCCCTCCTTTCTGCCAACCCTCTGCCCCAAGACTCCCCTTTCCTCGCCCAGCAGGACCGCGGCCCTGAATCACTTTCAGACTCTCCCCAGCAGTTCGTGGGCCATCCAGGGAGCTGAGCCCAGACACCACCAGCGCCCCTGCTGGGACAACACCCGGCATCAGCATTCTCAAAGTTCACGATGCAAATTGGAAAACAAAGTCATGGGAAAGAGGCTCATTAATCACCTAGAGCAGTCTTTCCATTAGCGTAATCCCTAGTTATGACAATTTGCTAATTCATTGGAGCTGAAGTGTGGCGGCTAAGTCCCTGCACCTGTGGGTGTCTCTCCAGAGCAGGTGCGTGGGGCACAGGCAGCGTGTCTTCCTGGGAGGGGGCGAGGTGCAGGCCTGCTTTCCACGGGGCTCCCCACTCTGGGATCCTCATCTCAGAGCCAGTGTGGGGATGCCTACGTCAGCTGCTCTTGAGGGCTGGTCTCCGTGGACCACGTGTGACAGCCAGGTGTTCAGAGTCCAGTGCTTCCCTCTCTTGGGAGAGACCCAGGCCTCCACCCGCTAGCTGCACCTTCCCCACGGGAGGAGCTGATGGAATGAACAGTTGTTTTTCTAAAGTGTCAGACTGGCTCGTGGTAAACTTCAGTCCCATACGCACAGGCAGGATCTCAAAAACTGCTCTGTGGTTTTGAGGCATCCTCTGCAGCCCGTGCCCAAATGTTTCACGCTAATGGGCTGGCAGAAAATGAGAGGGAAGATATTTTATTAAGTTTCTGCACCTTCCTTGCCTCTGGATCTGTTTTTCCAAGATTTGACCGCAAATTTCCATTGTCCCCGGGCTTCTCTGGTGGCTCCAAGGTGAAGAATCCGCTTGCTAATGCAGGAGACGCAGGAGACACAAGTTCAGTCCCTGGATTGGGAGGATCCCCTAAAGAAGAAAGTGGCAACCCCTCCCCCACAGTATTCTTGCCTGGAAAACTACCATGGACAGAGGAGCCTGGTGGGCAGCAGTCCATGGGGTCGCAGAGAGTCAGACAGGACTTAGTGACAAAACACACACACATCCATGGTTCCCATGACACACAGAAGGTTAACCAACACAACATGTGTGGAGACATTTGTAAGCAAAACAGTTCTGCACAGGTATAGACTAGGTGTAATTAACAATGATGCGTCACTAACAGTCCTAAGATATGATCCTTGTGTGATAGACGGGGTTTCTTAAAGTAGGGAAGACCTCACCTTGGTCAGTCTTCTCATCCCCAGCAGCTCCTGCAGCCCACATCATAGGTGTTGACGTGCTGGCATGGATCCAGGCCCGCCCACTGGCAGGAAGGCTCTTGGGGGCACTTGTACCCCCACGGGTGCAAGCACAGTGTCCATTCATAGCGGTCTGGCTGGGGTGATGGCTGGAGTGGAGATGGATTCTAGAGGATGTCCCAGATGACATGAAGTTCAAGCTTGAGATGGGTGGTGGTCACGAGGAGGCCAAGGCCGAAGAGGGTTCCAGGCTGGGGGGTGCGGGAGTCAGGGCCCCGAGGCAGGAAACAGCCTGTTGTCACCGGTCCCAGTGGTTTGGCTTGGCTGGTGCACACCGAGTCCTCCAGGTCTGCGGGGGAGAGATCAGCCTGGGAAAACTTGCGGAGAAGTTGTGTAGCCTCCATGGGAGCTGGGATTTTATCCCTAGGGTGCTTGAAGGGCTTCCGGCTAGGGGCAGTGTGGTTGCACTCGGTTTAGGAGGCTGGAATGACCACTCCCCCTGTCTCTGCCCCCTGGTTTGGCGTGGGACGTCCATGACGTCCCTGCTGCAGGATCGTACCCCCCGGTCCTGGAAGTGAGGCGGGAGGGCCTGTGAGGCCAGGGTGTACAGATCCTGCTTCTCGGTTCTCGGCCAGGCCGCTGAAGGGTGTGGAGTTGAAGTGGAGAACCCGCCAGCGTTGGGGTTCCCGTTGGGCTACGGGCTGCCTGACCCCATCTATGCTCTGTGGGTTTACTGGGGAACCAGCGCGGGGGCCCCACTCTGAGCCTGGTGTGTGAGGGACGCGGGACAAGGCCTCTCAGAGCCAGGGAATCACCCTTCCCAAGTGATGGTGTCTTGGTTGTTCCTCGTTTTCTGGTTTTGAAGCATGTAAGCCTTTCTCTTCTAGCAGATTTTAGGCTTGAAGAAGGGACTGGGAGATGCTACCATCGGAGAGCTGGGCTGAGTCACTTCTGCCACCTCCATGCCATCTCTCTGTCCCCAAAGAGCCGTGTCCTCTGCCTCTCGCCAGTAGGGGAGGGCCGTGAGGTGCAGGCCGGCGTTCAGTGCGGAGCTCCCTAACCCGAGGGTGCAGCAGTGAACGGTCATAAGCTGTGGCCCAGGGTCGTCGTCACTTAAAGCCACTGTATCACTCCTGGAGAAGCTCTCGTCCAGTTGACTTTTACAGCCTCCCAGCCCTGCGGCTCTGAATTAGGGACTTGGAGACGGGAAGCCTGGCCTTGGCCCCAGGCACTCACCGCAGCCTTGTCCGGGAACAGTTGTGGCCATAAATACCCATGGCCCGGAGTGGCCGGTGCTACC
>NW_011494608.1:5522746-5523782 GCF_000754665.1 Bison bison bison | reverse complement strand
GGAGTTAGGCAGGGAGCCCAGCGCTGAGCAGTGGCCCGCGGGCTTCCTGCTGGTGCTCGAAGCTGGCCGCTTTGGGGCTGCCTGCTCATCAGCCTGGCAAGTTTGAGTACAGGGTAGCAGTGGAAGTTTAAACTGAGCCAGGGCCAGCCTGGGCCTCTTGGCTCCCCGCCTCTGAGACGTGAGTGAACTGAGGTGGCTCCAGGGAACTCAGCTGTGGCTGAGGCAGGAAGCTGCAGGCTCAGAGGGCACTGTGAAGGGGCCATGTGGCTCCTTGGAAGAGCCAGAAGTCGCCTGTGGGAGGCCTCAGAGGCAGAATGAACGTGTGTTGGGTGAACTGAGCAGGGCGCTTGGGGTTTCTTATGTTCCAGGTGCACAGGGTTTGTTGATGGGTTTGTGCTCGTGGGTGTGGCTGGGAGACTTGGAAAGCCTGACTGGCACCAGCAGTGGCCTACAGTCTCCCTGCTGCAAGAGTAGATCGTGGGGACAAGAAAACATCCACTGACTTGGAATCTTAATTGCAGTCTCCCAAGTGACTGTTGCTGTTTTAGTCGCTAAGTTGTGTCCAACTCTTTTGTGACCCCATGCACCATAGCCTGCCAGGCTCTTTCATACATGGAATTCTCCAGGCAAGAATACTGGAGTGGGTTGCCATGCTCTTCTCCAGGGGATCTTCCTGACCCAGGGATTGAACCTGCCTATCCTGTATTGCAGGCAGAATCTTCACCAGGGAGCCAGAGGGGAAGCCCTTCCCAGGTGACTGCTGCTGCTAAGTCGCTTCAGTCGTGTCCGACTCTGTGCGACCCCATAGACGGCAGCCAACCAGGCTCCGCCGTCCCTGGGATTCCCCAGGCAAGAACGCTGGAGTGGGTTGCCCTTTCCTTCTCCAGTGCATGAAAGTGAAAAGTGAAAGTGAAGTCACTCAGTCGTGTCGAACTCTTCGCGACCTCGGCTTAAAGGGAAGTCAGGCTCTTCAGCACTACGAACAGTGCCCTCTGTGTGGGAGGAAGGTGGCTGGCTGGCCGCGCTCCTGCTGGGA
>NW_011494608.1:5508231-5522646 GCF_000754665.1 Bison bison bison | reverse complement strand
CAGACAGGGTCCTGGCCCTGTGCACTGGTGTCCTCATTTATCAAGTGGGAGTCACAGGTCCCTGCATCCAGTTTACTGTGAGGAGTCCGTGCAGTGTTTATAGCAAAGTATCTGAAAGTGGGAGCCGTATCATGGGCTCCAGGGTGGGATGGACTCAATCCTGCCACTTCCTAGCTGTGTTCTCTTTTCTCCTTATCCCCATGGGCCTGAGGTTTGTTTGTTTGTTTGTTTGCTTAAATCTCTGAGATGGAAATAATAGTCCCTGTCTTATACCCACCACATTCTCAGGTTTTAATTTGAAAATAGCAAGTATTTTTAAACTGAGAAGATCCATGCTAAACACTTAGCGCTGGGCCTCCCTCATAGGACTCACTTTGGAAATGCTCTCTTTGCAGCAGTAGTAGTGATGGGAATTACCGTCCATCATCATCATTCTTTTCTGACCTCTTGCCCTGAACGCCAGAGTCCGGGTATTTAAGAAAGAGCAGCCACTGCCACATCCACCGTCCTCACTATAGCATTGTCATCCGGGCTGTGAGAGTGGCTGATTAGGGTCTCGGTAGCCAGGGTTGTGTTCTTGTGTCCAGGCTCAGACACAAGGCTGTTTTGGTGGCTTATGGGGCCGAAGGGGAGGGGGATGCCCATGCAGGTAATTGGCTTTATTAGCTCAGCTGTATAATTTTATGGCTCATGTCCGAGAGCAAATTAATACAGAAATATGCTATTAGAATGGCTTCCAAAGCCCCAGTGCCACTTGGCAACTTTGTGATTACTCACTGGCTCACTTGCTCTTCTAACTGATCATTTCAGAGCTCCGCATCCTGGCTGTGCTCGTCAGGCACTATTTCTGTTCTTCAAGCACCATGTGTGATCAGCCTCAAAAGCCTGCCATGATTTTTTTTTTTTAAACAAGAGGCAGTAAGCTGCCATATTCTGAAGTCTTAATTTCATATAAGTGAAAATAACCCCCAGAGAGTCAGGAAAGAAGACAGGAAAAAGCGAGCACACGCACGTGGCCCCTGCACCACCTACCTGGGGTGCTGACTCATGCCAGCGTGCATTTAGTCCTCAGTGTTCATGGAGCAGCCACGGTGACTGGGGCACTGGTCCAGACACCACTAGGAGGGCTCTGCCCTTGCACGGCTGACAGGCCAGGGGTGGAGCCAGACAGCAGGAGACACACACATCTGGTGGGGTCGCTGAGGGTCTCTGGAGCAGAGGCAGCTCAGGGAAGCCTTCCTGGAGGAGGTGAGGTCTGAGAAGAGAGTTAAAGGATGAGTATAGTGAGGAGGCAGAAAAGGGCAGGGAGCAGCATTTCCAGGCAAAGAGCATAGAATGTGGAGACTGGAGTTCCAAGAAAGCACATGGTGTTTTGGAAGAAAGGAAACAGGGTCAAGGTAGCCAGAGAAGGGCCTGGGTGGAGGTGGCAGGCCTGGAGAGGTAGGCAGGGGCTCCTGCGTGCTCTGGGCTCCGACAGCTTGGCCCGAGCTCCTGTCTCAGACCCCCTGCCGTGTGTGGCTAGCTGGCCCTCTTGGGCCCTGGCAGGAGGGACCCCGGAACTCTGGTCTCTGTTCCCTCCAGGCCTTGGCGCCCCTTGCTGCCCGCCCCGGCCTGTTCTGCTCCGCCAGCCTGGCTCCATCCTGGCACGGCTGTCCTCCGGCTGGACAGGCGCAGTGGCCTGTTCCTGCGTTGTCGTCCTTCTTGGAGTGTGAGCCTCCCGAGTTTCAGGCTCATGTGCGGTCATTTCAGCGTGCTCAGTGCTTCTCACCACGCATCGCTCGCTTCAGACACACTCGGTGTGTTCGTTGAGTGCCGTTACCTTGCTAAAGGAGGAAAGTAACAGGATTCTCCCCACTTTCCCGGTCACTAGAGAGTGTCAGAGCTATAGTCTTCCCTTTTGATTGGGGCTTAAACGCTGCGGCTTTCATTTATGTAGGAAAAGGGAAAGCAGTTTACAGCTGTGTTTCTGAGGACCACACGGGCTGTTTAATATTAGCACCTTGGAGACATCTATTTTCTGCACTTCTAAACCCAATTTCTTCATCCACTGATACTTGCTGAGAGGCAGTATGACTTCCTCAATTATGAACTTGCCTGAGTGAGCACGTTCGTAATAATATGTGTAATTACATCAAGATGTGTAACGTGACAGACGTGGAAGCAGCATGAAACCGACACGTGTAGAGAAACACGTTGGGCTGTATTGAACAGTGAGCCACAGTTTGCACGCTCTTTAGGAAAAACAACCTTCCCTCTTCTTTATTTCCCCCAGCAAGAACGGCTGCTGGATTGAACCTATCTGGGTGGATTTCCCTTCTTCACACAACAGCTCAATTTATCAGATTTGGTGGTGGACAGTGGGGGGAGAGGCCCTTGACACATCTACATACCTGTTTCCCACATATCTGACCAACCCTTGAGAGGAGGAGGCCGTTCAACCACTGTGTAGGGTTTCCTGTCTGTCAAGAAACTTGTAGAACTTCTCCGGGCCCTGGGCTTGGCGATCCCAGAGTTTTCCTTAACGACGCTCACCCATCTCTGAAGCGCACGGGCGAGGCGAGTGTGGAGGGCCTCCTGAACCAGCTGGTCTTGGAGCACCTGCAGCTGGCTCCTCTGCTGTGGGGTGAGTACTGCCCGTCACCTCTGGGTGTGCGCGCTCCTTCGTTCAGAACTCGCGGGCTCGCGTTTGGTGCTGCTGTGTGCCGAGGTCTTCAGGGAACTGGGCAGGGAGGTCTGTGTCTCTCCCGAGCTTGGTCTGCGGATGTCCGGTCAGCACAGCCTTATGGCCGGGCTGCTGCCCTCTGAGCTCAGGCGTGGTGACAATGCGGATCCCCTTGCTGCAGAACCCGCATCCTCCGTGGTGCACTTACGGTGTCTGCATGGATGTGACTTCTGCAGACACTTGTGCTCCTCGAGTGATGAGTGAAGACGTGGTGGGCAGGAGCGAGGGGGTGGTTCCTCCTGGCTCCTGGATGAGCTGAGTTTGTTTGGTAAACACCGTAACTTACCCCGGTACTTGGCCCGAGAGAGCGCTGGAAGGTGGCGCTTACAGCAAGGTGTTTGAACGCTTGTTGCCTGTCACACCTGCAACGTTCACCCCAGTCTGTGCCTTCCTAAATAGCAGTGGAAATTTTTGTTGAGAAACAAGCTCAAATGTAGAATTGTTGTTGAAATGAGAGTCTGTATTATTCTCTGGAAATGATCCCGACATGTAATCTGTGCTGGGTCAGATGCAGACAATCATGGATGTGCCTTCTTTCTCTGCTTTAACCCAGAAACTGTTGTGAGTCAGTAGCTGGTCTTTCCTCCAGTTAATTCATTAGTTTGACCTCCTGGTTTTGCACTCTAGAGACACAGGAGAATTACCCCAGGGGCTGGAGGAGAAAGACAGACCTCTCCCCCTGATGTTCCCTCACTGGTCTTCAGTTTGTGAGAACCCCTCGAGCTGCCCGGGACTGCCCACTCTCCTGGGCTCCCCACTCCCATGGGTGAAGGTTGCTGGGGGTCCGGTGAGCAGTGCCGACGTGGCAGCTGTGAGTGGACTGAGCCTGACACCCGGGGGCTCCTTCCTTGGAATCTGCCTGCCTCGCTGGTCCAGCCCAAGTGAGAGGAGGTGGATGGTTGTTTCTGCAGAACGTGTCTCAGTTTGCACCTCTCAGGGTGTCCCTCACTTTCCTAGCTCAGAAAACTTTGTCTCTCGGCGACCTGGGCTCAGACAGCGACTTCCACCGGATACGCTGGCCGAGGAGGGTCGGACACCCAGCCCTCCTGCCCCCGGGGCTGGGCAGGCCCCAGGAATCCAGCCCTAGGAAACAGTGACACAAAGTGTGTACCCAGGCATCGAGTCAGTCAAAAGAAGGGAGTGCTCCAAGGCACCGGCCGATGGGGAGTGAGCCCCGTGGGGTCAGACTCCTTCCGGAGATGGGGTGGGGGGCACCCTGCTGGGTTTGCGCTGGTCTCCCTATAGGTGTTTTCCTTGTCGTATGTCATGTGCACACCAGTGCCGGTATTAAGGATTGTATCCTGGAGGAGATGCATGAGTTGTTACACCACAGGATCAGGACTCAAAGGCGTTTCCTCCAGGAGGTCTCGTGGGCCCAGCACCTTCAGGCCCCCAGCAGCATTCAGTGCGGCCTGGGTCTTGTCTCCGAGGGTCCACACGCCCCAGAAACACCGCGTGATATCTCTCTGTTCCGTGTCATGATTAATTTAACTGTCGCCACATCTGGCAGTTTCCAGGGAATATCCGTCTGCATGCATTTTTCTCTGATTTTCCTCAGCTTGCTCGTTTTGGAGTTATGAAGTCAAAAGACGTGGGATTTTTAAGGCTTTTGGGCTGTTTCGTGGAGTGGACGTGTGACTCTTGACATTGATGGTGCCGTGGGCGTTGTGGGAGCCCGAGTTTTTGCGGTGACTTTCCCACCCCGTAGAGTGTAGTTCCAGGTCAGGGGCCGAGAGGTGAGACCGTGAGTTTTGTCTGCCCACCTGCTGCCCCGGGCTGGCCTCCCCGGCCCACCGTCTGTCTGCACTGGGCTGGGGCTTCATCCCTGGCCCCAGTGCACACCACCTGCCCTGTCCCTGTCACCTGTGCCGTAGAGCCAACATCTCAGGGTCACTGGCTCCTTTCCGCATCACTCAGGCTGTCCTGGTTTTTCAGAGGCAAGGTTCCTTACCCTGGAATCTTGACCTTCCCATTCATTCGCTTCACAAAAGCAATATATTCTTGTTATAGAAAAGCAGGGCAAATCAGAAAAATTCAATGGAGAAAAATTATCTTTTTCCACTCTTGCGCCCCCAAAACCAGTCTCTATTTCGTCTCCTTTTTGTGCCTTTCTAAGTCTTTCTGCTGTCCCCCAGTTCACATTTTGTTCGCCGAGATGATCATACCGCTCTTGTACTCTGTGTCCTTTTTTTTTTAATACTTGAGAAAACAAGTATTTCTCACGTTATGAGCACGTCTTACACTTGCCGTTCAGGTCCTCGTTATCCTTTCATCATGTTGACGCAGGCTGATTTACTGCTCGTCCTGGTGTCCGGGTGCCTCTGCTCTTTGGAGGTGTTTGCTGTTACGTAAGTTGCTCGCACCGGCTGCACACAGAGCCTTTCTGTGTCTCGGGGCCACGGCCCCCGTGGGAAGGCCCTGACATGACTCCTGCCCTGCGGGCCGGTGCCAGAGACCACAGCGCCTGTGCCAGCACTGCCGCTCACCGGGCCGCTGATGGGGCCCACCGGGACTGATGTCATGTGGGGGTCCCGGAGGAGAGGAAGCCAGGTTCTGGGCTGGCTCCAAGACTGTGTGCGTTCCTTCTGCAGAGCGTCTCAGGGCAAGGTGGGACAGAGGGCAGGGCAGAGCCCCGGCAGGGCTGGGGAGGGGCCTGGGGCAGGACCCCTACTCAGCTGCCTCCTGTCTCTGTTCGTCTGGGAGCAGAACCGTGGGCTGGGGGAGGCTACATTCCCACAAGGGTGGGAGCCTGGCAGAGCCTAGCAGGCCTCCTGACGGCCTGAGTCGAGGGCCGGTCCAGCTGTTTCCATGGATACTGGGTGGTGGTGACTAGCAGACTGAGCAGTTTCTCACACTGATTTGACTGTCCCACAGCGCTGCCCCGTCTCCCTCCCCAGCTGACAGCACTGTCCTCGTCCCGGCCTCTCAGATGCACAGCGCCTGGTCTGTGCCGGCGAGCCCTGGTCAGGTGTCAGCTACACCGTGGACAGCATGCTTTCAGTGCACATCCTCCAGATAATCGCCGAGCAGACCCCCGCCCCACTGCTGAGCTGTGATGTGCAGGAAGCTCTTGTGGGCACGAGGGCAATGCCCGTCTGGGAGACAGTGGCCAGGTGGTGCCTTGTGTGGGGTCACCCACTGCTGTGCCCGAGAGAACCACATACCCTCATACTGGGGAATAAGACGCTGTGCCTAAACTCTCTATGCAGTTTGTCTGACCCGTGCAAGTCTTCAGGTCATAATTACCATCCCCCTGTTACAAATTGGGTGCTAGTTTTAGCAGGTCTTGTAAGGTCTTCATAGAACCGTTCAGCTTCAGCTTCTTGCGCGTTACTGGTTGGGTCTTAGACTTGGATTATGCCTTGGAAATGAACAGAGATCATTCTTTCGTTTTTGAGATTGCACCCAAGTACTGCATTTTGGACTCTTTTGTTGACTATTAGGGCTATTCCATTTCTTCTAAGGGATTCTTGCCCACAGTAGTAGGTATAATGGTTATCTGAGTTAAATTCTCTTCTTCTCAGAGCTATTTGTAAGGCCTCCTCAGACAGCCATTTTGCTTTTTTGCATTTCTTTTTCCTGGGGATGGTCTTGATCGCTGCCTCCTGTACAGTGTCACGAACCTCTGTCCATAGTTCATCAGGCACTCTGTCTATCAGATCTGGTTCCTTAAATCTATTTGTCACTTCCACTATATAATCATAAGGGATTTGATTTAGGTCATACCTGAATGATTTAGTGGTTTTCCTCACTTTCTTCAATTTAAATCTGAATTTGGCAATAAGGAGTTCATGATCTGAGCCACAGTCAGCTCCTGGTCTTGTTTTTGCTGACTGTATACAGCTTCTCTATCTTTGGCTGCACAGAATATAATCAGTCTGATTTCGGTGTTGGTCATCTGGTGATATCCACGTGTAGAGTCTTCTCTTGTGTTGTTGGAAGAGGGTGTTTGTTATGACCAGTGCTTTCTCTTGGCAAAACTCTATTAGCCTTTGCCCTGCTTCATTCTGTACTCCAAGGCCAAATTCCAATCACAAAGAAAGGAAATGCCAAAGAATGCTCAAACTACCACACAATTGCACTCATCTCACATGGTAGTAAAGTAATGCTCAAAATTCTCCAGCCAGGCTTCAGCAATACATGAACCGTGAACTTCCAGACGTTCAAGCTGGTTTTAGAAAAGGCAGAGGAACCAGAGATCAAATTGCCAAAATCCGCTGGATCATCAAAAAAGCAAGAGAGGTCCAGAAAAATATCCATTTCTGCTTTATTCACTATGCTAAAGCCTTTGACTGTGTGGATCACAATAAACTGTGGAAAATTCTGAAGGAGATGGGAATACCAGACCACCTGACCAGCCTCTTGAGAAACTTGTATGCAGGTCAGGAAGCAACAGTTAGAACTGGACAGGGAACAACAGACTGGTTCCAAATAGGAAAAGGAGTACGTCAAGGCTGTATATTGTCACCCTGCTTATTTAACTTATATGCAGTGTACATCATGAGAAACGCTGGGCTGGATGAAGCACAAGCTGGAATCAAGATTGCTGGGAGAAACATCAATAACCTCAGATATGCAGATGACATGACCCTTATGGCAGAAAGTGAAGAAGAACTAAAGAGCCTTTTGATGAAAGTGAAAGAGGAGAGTGAAAAAATTGGCTTAAAGCTCAACATTCAGAAAACTAATATCATGGCATCTGGTCCCATCACTTCATGGCAAATAGATGGGGAAGCAGTGGAAACAGTTTTTTTTTCAGTTATTTTTATGGGCTCCAAAATCACTGCAGATAGAGACTATGGCCATGAAATTAAAAGACGCTTGTTCCTTGGAAGAAAAGCTATGACCCACCTAGACAGCATATTAAAAAGCAGAGTCATTAGTTTGCCAACAAAGGTCCGTCTAGTCAAAGCTATGGTTTTTTCAGTAGTCATGTGTGAATGTGAGAGTTGGACCATAAAGAAAGCTGAGCACTGAAGAATTGAAGCTTTTGAACTGTGGTATTGGAGAAAACTCTTGAGAGTCCCTTGGACTGCAAGGAGATCCAGCCAGTCCATCCTAAGGGAGATCAGTCCTGAATATTCATTGGAAGGACTGATACTGAAGCTGAAACTCTGATACTTTGGCCACCTGGTGCAAATAATTGACTCATTGGAAAAGACGCTGATCCTGGAAAAGATTGAAGGCAGGAGGAGAAGGGGACGGCAGAGGATAAGATGGTGGGATGACATCACCAACTTGATGGACGTGAGTTTGAGCAAGCTGCGGGAGTTGGTGATGGATAGGGAAGCCTGGCGTGCTGCAGTCCTTGGGGTTGCAAAGAGTCAGACATGACTGAGCGACTGAACTGAACTGTTACAAATTAGGAAACAGACTTGTGGGGTGTTTGTTGCATGAAGTTACAGGGAATACACAGATTCTTGGATGGGTGGATCCATCCATCTGCACCCAGGTGCTGGGGACCCAGAGGTAAATTAGACTTGATCCCTGCCACTGCTGGTCTGATGCAGGTAGAGGATTCCAGGTCGGTTGACAGACCATCCCCACGCAGCCTGGTGTGCTTGCCAGCTGTCCTGGAAGCAGCAGCCAGAGGCAGCCCTGGACCCTGACACCTGCAGTCACCTGTCTCAAAGGAGTGCGCTTGGGACGAAGCACAGCCCACAGCCCTGACGAGGCTCACAGGCCTCCCTGGGGACAGAACCACTGCAGGGTGCTGTGGGTTCGTCGTGTCTGAATGTTGCTTCGTCTGCCTCAGTGGCCCCTCGTGCATTGTCCACCTCCGCCCAGGAGTCTGGACCCAGGCGCTCCAGGCAGCCAGCCTGTCCTGTGCCAGAACTCCGGCTGCTCCCGCCCTCCCGGGGCTCTCGGGGAGACGCATCCCAAGTCCTGCAGAACGTCCTCTCATCGAGCTGGTACCTGGAGGCCTCAGTGGGGGACCGTCAGTTTGTTTATGTCATGAGATTCGTGGGCGAAAGGCCACACTTGTGTCTTTGGACACACACGGCTGTGTGTGGCCCAGGCTTCCCTGGCAGCTGAGCTGCCCGCTAACCTCCATCTCCTTAGCTTAGCGATGTTCTCCCCCACAGCCCACGTTCCAAAGAGCTGTGCTTGGGAAGAGTGCCAGCACTCAGGCCCCCTGACCAGGCCAGGTGTATAGGGCCAGGTTAGCCAGACTTTGGTGAGTCCCAGATGCCAGAAACCCAGATATGATCCTTGGGTTGGGGAGATTCCCCTGGAGAAGGAAATGACCACCCACTCCAGTATTGTTGCCTGGAGAATCCCTTGGGCAGAGGAGCCTGGGGGGCTGTAGTCCCTGGGGTCACGCAGAGTCAGACCCGATGAAGCGCTTGTCAGCAGCAGCAGAGGCTGACGGGCTGAGGACCCCTCCCTGAGGCTGGGCAGTGGCGAGTGGTCATCTGGTCTGAAGCCTGGCTGGCCCGGGGGTGGGTGCAGGGAAGCCAAGGGGCTGAGTCATTGTCTCTTTGGCCCCTTTGCCAAATATAATTATGTAAATTGATTTTTAAAAGGGGGGAAAATTTATAAAAGAAGATAAAACATCCAGAGTGTGTGTACCTCCCTGGGTACCTTGGGAGAACTTTCCGCCACTCTCCTTTGTTTCTTAATGACACAGGCTGGGTCTCCTTCCTATGGAGATACTCACAGGTAGGTGGAGCTGCAACAGTCTTTTTAATGGCAGGCAAGATGTATGTAATTTATTTACTCTGTATCTTTTGATGGACCTTTAGCATCTTTTGCTATTATCAACATTGTTGCAACAAATATCCTTACAAGTAGCCTAGTGCTCCCAGGAGTGAGTCAAGCTGGAAATTACTCTTTTAAATTTAGCAATCTCTTAAAAAAAAAAAACCTCATATTTTTATATCATACTTAGAAAGACTTTCCTCATTTAGCTTATATTAAAAAAAAAACGAATACTTTCATGGACTCAGTTGTTTTAACATTGAAATCTTTTATTTATCTGGAATTTTTTAAGGCGTGAGTAGTGAGGCATGGAGCCACCTTTTCTTTTTCCGGAAAACTGGCTAGTTATCCACAAGTTACTTAATGAATAATTTGTCTTCTCCTTGGAGAAGGAAATGGCAATCCACTCTGGTATTATTGCCTGGAAAATCCCATGGATGGAGGAGCCTGGTAGGCTACCGTCCATGGGGTCGCAAAGAGTCGGACGCGACTGAGCGACTTCACTTTCTTCTTTCTTCATAAATAAGCAATGCCATTTTCACATATGCGTAGGAAAATCTTTGAATTCTCTTCCATTAACCTGTCTGTCCACTAGCCAGTGCCACCCTTGTGCGTGTAAGTTCACAGTGTACTTGAATATTGGCTTGGGTAATCCTGTTCCGTCTTTTTCTTGCATTTGTTCCTTTGTTTATTTAAATATTGTGGCGAGAAAACACACAATACAAATTTGCCATCTTAATCTTCCTTAAGGGTGCCGTTAAGGCTAGTGTTAATTGTATTTTTGTTATTATGCCAAAGATCTGTAGAATTTTTTCGTTTTGTAAAATCAACCCTATACCCGTTGAACATCTTTCATATGTATTTTTCTGACTTCGGTAAGAGCTTACGTAGCTCACTTTTTAAAAAAGAAAATTTCTGTAGGTCTTTAACTGCCTTTTTGAGGTTTTTTCCCCCCTATTTTTGCTTCTTTTATATAATTTTGCTTCCTCTTTTTTTTTTTTTCTTGATTGAGCAAGCTAACACATGATCTACTTTCTTCATTAATTATATCCGCTGTCTCTTTTCTAATTCAGTAATTCTTCTATCTTTACTAATTTTTTTTCTGCCTGATTTGAGCTTATATTATTTTCCCCTCACTTACTGGGTTGGACATCATTCATTTAAAATTTCCTATTATTAGTCTAGTTTTATGGGGCTATGAATTTTCCTATGATTCTATTTCCTATGATTTCCATTTCTGCTTCCTGTAGTATGGCTCTAACCATATTCTGGTATTCAAATTTCTCATATTGGGTATTTTCAGGCATCCTTTGATTTTAGTTTGCTTCATCTTCATCTTTATCTGAGCCTTTTTGTCTTCTCCTTTTGTTGTGAATTTGTAGTGTAACAGCACTGCGATCAGTTTAATACTATTCTCACCTCTTAGAATTTACTGAGATTTCTTTGTGGATAGTTTTTTGTGTCTGACTACTCCATGGACATGTAAAAGGAAGGCTTATTCCTTGTTTTAAGTGTGTTGAGTTGAAATGTGTCACCCGGCTCTACCTTACCAATTTGCTTAGGGTTTTAAGATCCTTCCTTATTTGATCTCACTTGGACTTTGAGAAGTGAATTACGATTACTGCTAACATGGATCGTCTTCACCCTGATGGCCTTCTGTCCATCAATGTAATTCTGTCTTGTAATATGTGCAATATGAAAGCTGATGGGCTTTAGTGCATAGAAGTCATAATTCTTCTCACTTTGTTGTGCCTTTTACCATTTTAAGTGTCTTTGTCTGTCTCCTCTAATGTTTTTGCCCTTTATTCAATCTGGTATGATCCTATAATTCCCATCCTTGCTTTGTTTTTGTTTGGTTGATGTATCTTTGCCTCTTGTTTTGGTTTAAACATTTGAGAATTACTTTTTTCCCCCCATGTGGTTCTCTTAGATCAAGCATCGAGCTGAGTTTTGTTTGTGATCTGACTTCAGTGTCTTTTTGATTAATAAGTGAATTTAGACCACTTACATTCTTTGATATGGCACATGTGTTTGGTCTTAACTGTCATAGATTCTGTTATGCTTTATGTTCTAGTAGTAGTTACTCATCTTGACTTTTGTGATCTGTGTCTTCTTGGTTTTGTTTTGTGTGATGATTTTTTTTTCTTCCTCTCCAAGCTCTCTTCTCTTGTTTCCCCATTCCCCCATCACGTTCTAAGGCCATGCCTGCCTTATTTTTCTCCACAGTTCTTATTATTCTCTGAAAGTTCATTACCAATGCAGGTTTTTTCCCCCCGCGTCTCTCCACCCCTGCTGGAGTATAAGCTCCAGAGAGAGAGCCTGGTCTTTGCCACACTCTCAGAACCTGAAACGGTTGCTGGGACGTTTCAGTGACGGCGGAACGTATCAGCTGGGTAAATATTTGCTGAAGGGATTAATAATGTAACCTTCACAGTCTATCTCAGAAGCAGATAGTGTTATTTTTGTGCTTTAGGGGGACGGAAATGCAAAGCATCTGCGGGGTCATTCAGCCAGTGAGTGGCAGAGTGAAGACTGGAGCTCAGTCGCTGTGACTCCAGAGTCCATGTTTTCCCCACTTTTATGCCTCCTGGAATCATGATGAGCTGGTGACCTACAGCTGGATTTCACACCTAGGTCTACTGACTTCTAGCCAGAATTTCCTTAGGCTTTTAGAAGTAAAAGTAAGGAAAAAGAAAAAAAGGAGGGAGCAATTGTGTTATTTTTGACAGCCTGCAGAAAACTTGCAAGCACAGTGGTTAGAATTGTTTTCTGAGCTGCTTTAGAGTCTGTGGCTGGCTTGGTGCACCGTCATCCCAAACTCTGCATTTCCTACGCACGAGGAGTGTCCTTTGTTCCTGAAGGTTCCGGGTGGGGCTCAGAGCCACGGCCGCCTTCAGTCAGCATGTCTCTAGTCTCCAGCAGGCTGGGACAGTTCCTCAGGCTTTGCCTTTTTTTGTTTAACCTTGGTGCTTCCCTATATCACCAACCAGCCACGTGTGGATGCCCCCCACCTGGGTCCATGTGACGTGTCCTCGTGGTTAGAGTCAGTGCCCGCGTCCCTGGCAGGGGTCACACCTCTCAGATGACCCATGAGCTCTGTTGTCCTGCCGAGACAAAGGTGTTGGCCGCCTTGCTCCGCTGACAGGGCGCTGCCCACTGGCGTTCCCTCCTCTCAGGCTCCTTTATAATCACTAAGCATTCTGTGGGAAGGTGCTTTGAAACTTCGTAAACACCAACTACTCATCATACTACTCTTTGTCCCTTTACTCTGCATGGAGTCACCCTCCCCTACTTTACTACTCAGTGGATTAAGCATGTTACCATCATTATTCATTCTGACGCCCCGTGGGCACTCTGTCGGGCTGATTCCTGTGCCTGTCGACACGTCTCCATCATCCTCTGAACACGCCCTTGCTTCCTGGCACCAGGGGTCCCAGGTTCGCTGTCGGGTACTGCTCTGACAGCATACATTTTCCCCAGAGGCCTCAATTCCCGTGAGTGAAGACCAGTGTTTAGACACCGAGATGCAGACAGGAGAATAGCTGTCTGTCCCAGGGAGTTGCTACTCCCCAGCCTTCTCGGAGGGCAGAGCCCAGGGTATGCATGGACACGTAAGGACAGACTTGCCCATGCACGCTCAGTGTCTCCTGTCTGTACCGACGGCCACCAGATCACCCTGACACTCTCATTCCAGTCCAGCACAGCAAGGCCCCTTCTGGTCTGTCCCCTTTCCCCACTTCCTGGGCGACGAGCAGTTGGCGTCCATTCTCTCTTGTGGAAATGCCAACCCGCCAGTGCCCCCGCTGCAACCAGGTTCCCACCTCTACCCCAGCCCTGCCCCCCTCTCAGCGTCTCAACTTCTTGACCTGCATGGGCGGATCCCAGTGGGGTGCAGATGCCCTCCACACCCCCCTGGCCCCCCGTTCCCCCTGCCCTGGGCCCCTCCCTGCTGCCCATGCCACCCTTCCCGCACCCCGTCTCTGCTCCCCTTCCCCCCACCCCGTGGGGGGCTCTCAGCTAGCAGCTTCCCTGCATCCCAGCTCCATCTCTTGCCGATGGCCCAGCCTCCTCCCTCCCCGTCCCCTGTGCCCCTTCTGCTGCTCCTCAATCACTGCCTTCTGTGCTGCTGCCCAGGGTGTCCTACTGGCAGTGGTCCTCCCTGCCTCAGGTTGTCCTGCCAGCCCCTGTCACCAGGGACAGCGCCGCAAGGCCAGCATTTGGGTTGCAGACTCCTCCTGGACTCATGTGGCTTCCTTGTGTCGTGCAGAGCACCCAAGGCTGCTGCCCATCCGGAGGGGCTGTCGCGCCCACTGCCCTGGTGGCCCTGCCTTTCCTCCTCCAAGGCCCAGGTCCCCTGTGGCCCTGCCCCCATGCGGCCTGGCCCCATCACCTCCCCTGCGCCGGCCATCCTCAGCACAGTCGCAGTGAGCGCCGGCCCGTATGGGTGCCCCGTGCTCTGTCCGTCGGCTGTGCCAGCTTCGCGCCCTCTGGCCAGCGGTGCCTCCATATTCTTCTTAAGTTGCCCCCGTCTCGCCATCTGAGGTGGAAGCCCTTTGAGTACAGACACAGGATCAGCCTCTTATTTCCCCGGCTTCACTGGGGAAGATGCTGAAGAGTGTATATGCCTGGTTTTCAGTCTGCAAGATGCTCACAGGTCCATGTGGCCTCAGAGCCTGGAAGATGCCCTGTGGGGGAGATGGCCCGGTCGTCCCGGCTCACAGAGGACAGCTGGGGGCGTGCGGCCAGGAGGGCGCCTTGCCCGAGGTCTCCCTCCCAGGACACCGAGCCTAGGGCCTCTGACTCCCTCTGTGCTGCTGCCCTGAGACCTGGAACCCGGCGTCAGGTCGGTGATGGAAGTGCGGGCAGCTTTCAGGGGCGTGAGGAGGGGTCTGTGCCAGGATCTGGGCCCAGTTCCCCGAAGAAGAGCAAGCACTGGTCAGGAGGCTTGAGCCGTCTTCTTGAGCAGCCAGGGAGGGGCTGCAGGGGGAGTG
>NW_011494608.1:5507207-5508027 GCF_000754665.1 Bison bison bison | reverse complement strand
ACTGTCTTGTCCTAAGGCCTGGGAGATGACCGTGAGGCTCAGCAGTCAACCAATAATAAACGTGAGCCTGCTCCATAAGGAGTCTCTTAGGGCACTTGGGCCTGCCCCTGAGTAGTTAAAATTCCAGCCCTGTGCCCCTGCCCCGCCCAGACTGCCTGGGCAGACGGGTGACCCAGGCGGGACCCGTGTTTGAACCCCCAGTGGCAGGCAGTGCCGACCCCTAGGCCCTCGATGCCTGAGTCCTGGCCGGGAACCGCTGGGCTTTCTGGCCATCCCGGGGCGTGTCGCCGTTGCCCCAAATCCCAGCTTCTATTTCCAGCCCTCCACAGGGAGAAGGCTGCTCACTGCCCGCGCCGGCAGGCCCTCCGTGTCTCACCAGTGGGTGCGTATTTTTAGCTGCAGCATTCAGAGCAAGGCTGCCAGTGAGACGGTGCGTGCGGGGTGCATGTGGCGGTGGTGGTGATGGAGGGGGTGCCTCCGCCTTCCCCACGTGGGCAAGTCTGCCATCTCAGCCTTTCTCAAAGCCAAAGCATCTTTTCTAGACGTGGCAGGGAAGGCCCGGCCAGTGTGGGCCTGCTGCCGGAGGCTTGGGCGAGGGAGCAGTAGGATGCCCGAGTGGGGAGCTGGCGCCTGGTCCTGCCCATGGGCACAGCAGCTCAGCCACCTCCCCACCACCAGAAGGAGGGGCCTCACTGGCCATCTGGCCCCACCTGGGGGCTGGCCCCAGACGTCCGGGGGCAGCAGCCCAGAGGCTGCTGGGGTGGCCGAAGGGGAGCCTGGTCAGTTACAGCACAGCCAACACCCAGGGACTGTGCCGGGT
>NW_011494608.1:5504209-5507107 GCF_000754665.1 Bison bison bison | reverse complement strand
CTGCAGGGGGGTCGTCTGCAGAGGGAAGCACCCCCCACCCCTGCAGGGGACTGCAGGGGCGCTGCTCCTGTCGCACTGGGGAGCGGCAGGGCTGGCTCCGGTCTTGTTTTCCCCAGCCTGGCGGGGCACTCCGCCTGAGGCCCACCCTCCCTGGCTGCAGCGGGATCCAGGCCGTACGGTGGCCCCTATCCGTCTGCTCACTCCTCCCTCGTTCATTTCTTCACGGGGAGCCATGTCCTCGGCAAGTTCGTTGGCTCTCCAGGTGCTGAGCCAAGCCCCAGACTCTGCAGGAGCCGAAAGGGGCCTTGGGAAGCATCTCATGTATTTGTTCTCCCACTTGGCATTAAGTTTAACCAATTCCTGTTGGCTTTTTCTCGTGGAGAAGATGAGCCAGATGACCTTCCATGCGTATTTTTGGAAGTACCTGCTGAGATAAAGGCCCAGGCCTCGGGTGGGGTTTCTGGTTTCCCAATCAGAGGAGGGGCCCTGGGGCTGTGCCACCGGCTTCCGTGCCAGGACATGGGGGTGGGCCCCTGGCAGCCCATCCCTGCTCAGTGGTGTCTCAGCCTAGACCAGACGGACTTAGGCCTGCTAAGCACAAGGCCGAGCAGGGGCAAAGGGCCACAGTGCACGTGTTTGCGTCTCAGGAGGCCCGAGGGACGTGGTGGGGCTGTGCAGAGCTTGGGTCTTCCTGATGGAGGTGTGGCCAGGAGGCAGGGGCGGGAGGGGGCAGGCACTGGCCTTCCCCTTGCCCTTGAGGCCTGGCCTTTGGGGCGTGCTCAGGGGCACAGGCATCTCCATTTGGTGCGTGGAGAAACAGCTCACAGTTCTGACCACTCACCCAAGATTGAGCATCTGGAAGTTGGGCTGGGTCAGGGCCCCGGGCTCGCCATCCCAGGGCTCCTTGTGCCCCTGAGATCAGCCAGCAGAGGGGAAGACGTGCCTTTTCCTGGTTCAGGGACAGCTGCGTGCCCTACACTGACGGCCTCCACGGCCTCGCCCAGAGCTGCCCTCTGGCCCCTGTGAACAGCTGAGCAGACAGGTCCTGACAGGAGGGGCGGCCTGACTGGGTCTCCTTCAAGTCGCCCAGGGTGGTGGTGTCCGAGCTGAGCCCCCTGCAGCCCAGGCTGGGAGGGGCGCATGTCTGGACGCAGAAGCTCTGGCTTTAGTCGTGGGCCCGAGTGACTGTGGATTGGTGATTCTGCCCGAGTGCTCACTCCCTCCTCCCCTGACAGTCCTTCCCTTGGGTGGACGGCAGCTGGAGTGACGGACCACGTGCACGGCCATGACCATGGAGACGCCCTCGGTGGGGAGCTCACGGGAGGTGGGTGTGGACAGGTCCGCTCCCTCGGGGTCCTGTGTTCGCAGAAGTAGAGCTGGTCTTCCTCCTGTGGTCTGTCCCTCTCGCTCAGCCGCCACCAGACAGGGCTCCTGGCTCCCCTCGATTTTACCCTCCGTTTCTGTGTCTCACCCACGTTATTTGAAATGTGCTAAATAAGCACTGAACAGATGCTTAAGAGAGAGTGTTTGAAATTAAGCTGTTTAATTTCTTAGGAAGGAAAGGAGGTCTGGAAGCAAATGTGGGTCAGCTCAAGCTGCAATGCTAAGAGGTTTGGGGGGTGAAATATCTCCTTCCCATTTGAGGCATGGACAAAGGAAGCCATCCTTTAAAAGGCTCTGGCTTCAGGGCCACTTTGAAGCCAGACCTTGAGCCTGACAAGGCAGCTTCAAAGACTCCGCTGCTGACCTTTTCCAGGCGGCTCCTGACAACATCCTTCTCCCTGAGGCCTTGGCCAGTGCTTCGTCACCGGACGGTTGATCGAGTCCAGCAGCTGGAAAAAACAAGCCGAGCGACCTTCGCTCTCGGAGATGTCAGTTTTCTCAGAGGGTCGGCCCCATGGCTCGAAACGCCTTTCCCCAGCCTCCCTTGGTGGTGGGAGATGTTCAGATCCTGGTGGAACAGAGAAATGCAGGGCAGCGCGCTGTCTGCCGGAACCACAGCAGAAGCCGCATGCCCGGGTCCTCCTCCTCAGGTCCGAGGCGTCTCCTCACAGAACCGCAGTCTCTGGGTCTAAATGGACCACGGTCCCGGTTTGTGGGGCTGAGCGGGAGGGTAATGGACACGGTGTGTCCCCAGCCTCTGTCTAGCCGGGGTGTGTGGTGCACGTTACCTTCTCAGCAATAGGAGCTGATCAGACTCACGAATCGGCTGAGCTTGGCCATTGTGTCGAGGGCTGCTGGATCCTCTGTGTTCCCCTTTGCAGACAGCTGACCACTTCCTGCAGGTGTTTCTTCCCTGTCCACCCAAAGTGCACTCTTTCTAGTGGAGGAAGCCCTGTTTTTTGAGGGTGGGGCAAAGTTCATCACAACAAGGCACCAAGGGCAGGATGGCAAGGCAGACGTGATCGCTGTGCTTTGTCACAGAGGGGAGCCGGGCCAGAGACTCGGAGCACCGGCCACAGTCCCCCCCCTGCAGGTTCCACAGCTCGTCCCCTGTCTAGGTTGGATGGGCAGCGGCAGCCGCTCCAGGCACACGTGGAAGCCCGTTCCTCCTGACGGCGTATGTGGCCCTGATGGAACGTCCATGAGTTCAGCCATGGGAAGGTGCCAGAGAGCCACTTCCTGCCAGCCTGTGAGATACCCGCTCAGCCAGGGCCACACGGTTCCTGGGATCTGCAGGCTGCATTGTCTGCTTATTTCAGCCTTGTCAAGAAGCAGCTGTGTTCAGGGGCCCAGTGGGGGCAGGAACCCTCGACTCTGCCAGAGGCCTGGAGAGAGGCCACCCTGGGGTCGGGGGAAGGGACCAGTCAGCACCTGCTTCCTGGGCACACACCGTGAACCCCGCTGAGGGCCTGGAACGGGGGTCCGGGAGGCTGGCTGGTAGGAGATGCTGAGGGC
>NW_011494608.1:5503007-5503658 GCF_000754665.1 Bison bison bison | reverse complement strand
GGCTCTCCATGGGGCCGAGTGCCTGGAGCCCAGATGGTGAGGGGCAGCTGAGTCGGGCGAGCACCAGCTCCTGTGGCCTTGGCAGGGGGGCGGGGCGGATTGTTATCCCTTTCCAACCTTGGCTAAGTCCCCAGTCCAGCGAGTGATGAGGCATCTAGAGAGTCCAGATGCGTGTGTTTCACAGCAGGAAGACGCGGGGGCCCCACCCGTGGCCTGTGCTCTTTGTGAGACAGGAGGGGAGATCGAGTCATGGGACTAGGGACACCGTGGATGCTGGAGGGCTGAGGTGTAGGGAGGCGTCTAGCTGTGGTCCTGGGCACAGGAGCTTGGCCGCAGTCAGAGCTCATTAGACACATGCTGAGTTAGTGCAGGAGGAGGCCAGGGGGATGCGGTCAACAAAGGGGCAGATTCAGTTCCCAGATGAAATAGGGAAGGGGGAGGGAGGCGGTCACCCTGGAGCAGAGGCTGGTAGGTGCCACGCCCGACAGACCGACAGAAGCTTCTCTGTCCATCCACCCACGCTTCCGGAGAGTATGGGCTGGGCCCCGTGGGACGGGGGAGCAGGTGGGGCCTGGAGCAGAGGATTGTTCCGGGACTGCGTTTCTGGCTGGGGTGGGGGGGGGGACTGTGGCCCTTGCGGCATTCTATTTC
>NW_011494608.1:5498714-5502907 GCF_000754665.1 Bison bison bison | reverse complement strand
CCCGCCGTTGGCCCTCTCCTCCTCAGACAAAGAAGCTCCCCGGCCGCCATTAGGAGGAAGCGTGCATTTGCCCTGCTTCCCGAAGCTGTGGTGCGTGGTCAGCTACACGCCTTTTCTGTTTCTGGAAGCACAAACTATTATGCAGAAATCCAGCCTTGCTTAGTAAGCACCAGAAAGCCCCAAGTTCACTAGATGTCTCGGGGTCACGGGGTCCCCGGGGTCATGGGGTCACGGGGCGGGCGAGCAACCCCGATGGCTGCTCCTGCGTTGGGCACACAGGACGGGGTGCCACGCCAGGGAGGGGGCGGTGGCAGGCTCCTGTGAGCCCTGAGCTGGGGCGCGGGGCTCAGACCACACAGCTGCCTGGGCCTCCAGGGCTTGGATTCAAGTCAGTGCTCCCCCTTGAGTGGTGGCTTGGGCCAGTGCTTGGGGGATGGGGCAGGGGGCCCTGAAGTTCTCATGGGGTGCTGAGAACAGGGCACCGCACCTTGCCTGGGCGCCATGAGAGAGGAGGCTGAAAGTAGCCATGGGATTGCAACGTGCAAAGCAGGAGGAGAGGTTTCTAGGAGACAGTGGGGTGAGCAGGGCCGAGGGGCGGGGCCTGCAAGGTGCTGACCCGCGTCCAAGACCCCGAAGACCACCCCCACGCCTTCTCCAACCCCGACGACCACCCCCACGCCTTCTCCAACCCCGACGACTATGCCATGCCTTCTCCAACCCCAGCGACCACCCCCATGCCTTCTCCAACCCCGACGACCTCCCCCCACACCTTGCCTCCTGCGGATAGCACCCGCGTCTTCCTGCTCTTCTGTGAGCACACAGCGCCTCCTGTCAGACCCCCTGCCTGCTGGGTTCCGGAACACCCCACTGCCCCGCTTCCCCTCAGAGACACACACCCCCCTGGAGAGCAGAGGGTGGCCGAATCTCGTCTGTGTCCCCACACCGGGCACAGCGCCGGAGCCGTGACAGGCGCCCGGAGACCATCTGAACGGAAGATGGGGGGCACGAGCAGACCACGGGGCGTCTGAATGGACGGACGTGTGAGTGTGGACGCGTGTTCCCTGCTACCTGGTCCGGTCCTGCCGGTCTCTCCCTCGGTCTCCTCCCCCTCCCTCAGTCAGTCCTTTCAGGCCGGTGCCGGGTTGTGACTCGGGGAGAAATCGCTTCTGCAAGCAAGCCTGTCTCATTTACAAGTGGAGCCAGTGCTCAGATAGTTAGTGCCGTTGCTCTTGAGAAAAGTTGGTGAGTCGTTTGCTTGCCGCCCCCTGCCCCCCCAATCTGGTGCCTTTGCTGTTGGCCTGCGTTCCAGGTGAGCCTGGGGAGGGCTGGTGGTATCTGCACAGCGTCTCCTGCCAGAGCTCAGGCGCCTCCTGGTCGGGGGCGGCGGGAGGCAGCGCCCACGGCCCTCTGCGGTCGTCTCTGGGGGCGCCGGTGGCCCCGGGAGAGCTGGCGCTGATCCTAGGGTGTCCCAGGTGGAGGTGGGGGTTGGAGGAGGTGCATCAAGATGAGGCTCCAGGCACACAGCTGCCCGCAGGTGAGACCCCCAGCCTGATGTGCAGCCTTGCCCAGTGTCCGCAGCCCTTCCTACGGACCCCTGCCCCCAAAGCCCGGATCCTCGTGATGGGAGAGTGTGGTGGAGCGGGCTCCCGGAGTGAGGGGGCGCATCAGACTGAGAAGCGGAGGGGCCTGCACCGGGCTGTCACTCCTCCAGCAGGGCCTTGTTTCATCTCCGATGTGACCCAGGGAGGCGGGGAGAGCTGTCCACTCTGCACGTGGAGGGACTGAGGGACGGGGACTCGAGGAGCTGGGCTCGAGGTCAGAGGCGCGTCTGGGCTCCCACCGAGCACACGGCCCCCCAGTCCCCTGTGCTGCCAGGCCTGGCGACGGGCCGGGGATACTGGGCGGTCACCTCAGGGACTCGCCCGTCTCCCAGGCTGTGGAAACCATGCATCCGACGGTGGCCCCAGGCACAGGGTCAGGCTGGCCTTCCAGGAGGAGGCTGCTGTTTTCCGGGCAGCTTCCCAATGCCCGCACCTGACGGAGCTTCCTGGGTCCAGGCCCCAGGCGGGCCACTTGAGACTCACCAGAAGAGCTTATAGGAGGGCATTCCTGACCCCTGTAGCATAAGCATCCTTACGCAGAGGCTCAGGAGTGGGGCCCAAGTCCGCACATCTAACAGGCAGCCAATGCAACAATTCCCAGGAGCCGAGCCCCTCCTGTCCTGGGTCTCACGCAACCTGTGGCTTTGGGGATGCCACTGCTGTGTGAAGCTGCTGAATCCGAAGCTCAGGGAAGTGACATGACTTGGTGAGGCGCTGGAGCCAGGACGCAGGCGCCATCAGGGCCCAGAGCCGAGCGCCAGGCACCCCGTGACCCAAAGGGCTGTGCGGTCACAGCCTGAGGTTCTCAGCAGGAGACCGGAAGGCCCGAACGAGAGCCAGTACCGAGCGGCTTCAGCATCCCGGTTCAGGACCTTTGGGCCTGATTATTTATTTGCCCTTCGATCTGCGGCCTAGCTCCTGGTTACAGGGTCACCAGGTAGGCCTGGTCGTCTTTCCGGCGTTTTTGTGGAGGAGGCAGTCTCCTGCCTCTTGGGGACGTGAACAAATAGAGGTTTAATAATTGACGCTTGCATCTCAGGAGCACCGAGCCAGCTGCATCTGCAGGGGATTGATCGCCCCACGGAAGGAGTGGGCATCCCACCCAGAGCCCGGAGGCCCTGCTGGCTCAGGCTTCAGGCTGGCAGGAGGGGCGAGGTTGGTGTGACTTACGGGGGCGGGGGTGCCGGTGTGTCCTTGGTGCCCACTCTGTGGGGCTCGATCAAGACCCAGCCCCGCCAGCCAGTGTTCTGAGAGGTCTGAGCAGGGGAGGATGGAGGGAGGAGGTCATCAGAGCTGCCCTGTGCCCACCTGACCGAGTGCCGGCCTCGAGCCGAGCCCTGCTTGTGAAGGAGCTGCCGCCCTCACTGGGCTCTCATCCCGCCAGGGCTCAGAGAGGCCACACTCCCTCCCCAGAGCCACGCGCTGCACTTGACTCCAGGTGCCTGGCTGGGCCCCCCTTACCAGGGCATGCTGGACACCGGACACCGTGCCTGGGGCTCCCACACGTCCTCCCACCCGCCCCAGCAGCAAAGGAGACCCTCCATGAGCAGCCCCGCCCAGGTATAGGGCGCAGGCCAGGCCGCGCGGGACCCCAGCCAGGCCTGCGCACACCGAGCTCTTAGCGCCCTTCCAGCACCAGAAGCGTTGTGAACGGTGGCATCTGCGACCTAGGGCTCTGGGGAGCAGAGCCGGCCCTTTGAGCCTGACTCAGAGAGAGCGAGATGATTTCGGTTCTTGATGTTCCATAGCCGTCAGGGGAGTGGAGGGATTTTTCATGTGTTGGAAGAGCTCAGCCGACAGAGACTTCTGAGCGCAGTGAGCCTCTCAAAACCCTCCGATGCGTCTCCTTCCCCAGAATGCTCGAAGACACAGCACAGCCAAATGTGTGCGTTTTCCTGGTTTTCTTGTTTTAACTGCAGTGAGACCATTTGCTCTGAAAATTAAAACTAAACAAAAATATTAAACAAAACCCCAAATAACATTTACATATTTTGCATATTCGATGTGTAAGTTATATGTAATCAGTCTATGTGAGGTTTACCTATAATTATAATAATTGGATGCTATATGCAATATTAAAATATTAAACATCCCCGTATTTATTTAGAAGTAGAGATAACAAACCCAGAGCGAGGCCCCAGCCTCCCGTTTGAGGTCACCCCTGTGGGGCTCTCTCACTCTGCCCCTGTGCTCCCTAACCACGGGAGACCGCGTTCCTGTCTCCAGGAAGGGCCCCTGCACACCCGCGTTCCCACTCGGGGGGTGGGGCGCCGTTGGTGGGTGCTGAGCCTGGGGCTCGCTGACCACACAGGCTGTGACCGGCAGGCCTTCCCCGGATAGAGGCGGCACCTCAAGGTGCTGACGGGACGGAGTGTCAGCTCGGGGCCATCCATGACAACCTAGGTGGTGGGAGGGAGCTTCAGGACAGAGGGGACATACGTATACTTACTGCTGATTCACGTGGATGCACGGCTGGAACCAACACGGTATTGCAAAGCAGTTATCCTCCAATTAAAAAGAAATTTTTAAAAAGAATTGTCCATGAGATGCCTAGATCAGGACCATTCCCAGGAAAGAAGCTGCAGAGAATGT
>NW_011494608.1:5473872-5498614 GCF_000754665.1 Bison bison bison | reverse complement strand
AATGTTTTGGAGCTAAGAACACGTGTGGCCTGTTGAGCTGCTGGCACGGACGCTCGGCAGGTGGCAGAGGGCAGGGGCCTGCGGACAGCCATGTCTCTGCTGCCTCAGAGGGCCCCGCCCCACCGCTGGGTCCACCCGCATCTTGAAGGATTGTGGCCCAGCCTGTTCAGTGAAGGGTGATGAACTCATCTTCTCGTCTCATTAATCAAAACCACAGACCTGCCAGCCAGAGCTGCTGCCAGCGTGCGGTAACTGGTGTCACTGCGCAGAGCGGTGTGTGCTCTAGCTGCGGGGAGGAGGCGTGCTGTTTTCTTAGGTTTGTGCTGCCCGATGCGGGGCAACCGTACGATTTCCAGTGGGCTGTTTGAATGTTGAAAATCATCACCATTAATCCTATCAGTGCCTCCGGGAACACTCCTAGCTGGGAGCAGCCACTAGCTAGGAGCTGGGCCTTGGGGGTCGCTGGGGAAGGACCCAGGATGCAGAGAGAAAACTGTCAGAGGCTCAGGCAGTAGGCACTCACCCTCCTGGAGATACACGACCACGACTGTGCTCACTCGTACATCAGGTTGTTGAACACCATGTACCATAGCGTATAACCAAGCCTGTGTTATCTATTTAATATGGCAAATAATGCAGCCGTATTATACAGTCAGAACAGTTCCGAGGCCGTTCCCTCACGATTATGAAGACGTTCTTAACGAGGAGTGTAACGGAGTTACAGACCCGATCAGGGCAGTGTGCGAGGAGGCGGTGCGCCGTGCTCCTCCCCTCCCCTCCCTGCTCCCTGGTGCGCTTCTCCCACAGCTGAGCAAACGGGGCCAGCCGAGCCGAGGGCTCCTGGTCAGCGTGCAGCTCTGCCCATGACGGGAGCTGCGTCCTGGGCACAGCTGGGCGTCGTCCGCTTCCCACATGCGCTGTGCTCCGTGAGGGGTCTCGGGCCTCAGGAGAGCTGTCTTTTCCTTGGGTATCTGGACAAGCACAGAGGAGAGAGGCCCTCCAGGAATCTCCTGCCCGAGATGGGCTCTGGGGACCAGTGGGCAGGGGCAGGTGTGCCCTGCAGTCACCTGGATCGAAAGTTATGGATGGAGCAGAGGCCTGATCCAACGTGATCACGTTCAGTGTTGGATGTCCATGGAGCCCCCTGCCTTGAGCAGACCTGCCTCCAGCTGAGACACATGGTCAGTCTGGACCTTCAGGCTGCGTGGGGCCGAAGTTGCCTCACCAGAGAGGGAGATGTACGTGCTGAGCCAAGGCAAGGCTGCTTCAGAAAAGGAGACAGCTCAGGACATGGTTGGCCTGGAGCACAGGCCCCGGGGTCTGGAGTCTCTCTTCTGAAACCCGCTAATTCATCTAAGCCTGTAGATCTCTATTTCAGGGCCTTGGAGATATAGAATCACACATACACATTTATATGGAGAGGGCTGAGTCTGTGCATTTCTTGTGTCTTTGTATAGGGAGATCCAACTTTAGACATGCATTCGTATGTGGATGTTGCACGGATACATGTACGTGTGTGTGTAGTCTATGCAGCGTATCCTGGTTCTCACATCAGTGGAGGGTTTTCTTCTCCAGTTTATTTACCAGGTCATCCATCCGTGTGTCATTGCCCCTCTGGTGCGTGTGGCTCTGTGTGCACACGTGCACGCGTGTTTCACTCACCTATCATCATGAGCCGTGACACGGGCTTCAGTTCAGGGAGGCCAGATGATGACGTTTCCTGGGCAGGTGGGCGGGTGGCTATGGAGTGAGTTCCACGCCCGTCCTCCCGTGATGCCCGCACGGTGCCCCAGCGCTGCTGGTGGGTGGGCTAGCAGGGTCTGCCTGGTGCCCCAGGGGCCCAGCTGTCTGAGTGAGGCTGTCAGCTGCCACATTCCCATTGCCTGTCTCTGTTCGCAGCCCCCTCCCTCAAAGCCTGCTGAGAAAGCCCTTTCCATTGAGCGATGCCCACCAGCTTCCCAGCGAGGCCCTGCAGAGCATCTGAAATTCTCCATCAGGGACCTTGCTCTGTCCCTGGAGACCAAAGTCCAGGCCCCAGCGTCCCAGGGCCCCTGCTCAGCAACAGGAGTTCCCTGCTGTGGGTCAGGAGGGGTGGTGGTCCTTGGTGCTGGAGGGTCTTGAAGGTGCTCGTCTCCCCAGGCCTTCCAAGGGGCACATGGATGCTCAGCCTCGTCCCCGGGCGCGTCCGAGGCTGTCGTTTCTGTTTCTCGTGTTTGTCTGGAAGGGTGATGCAGGGCTGAGCGAGCATGCTCGCTGGGTGCAGGGCCCGTGTGTCTGTGTGCGTCCTCTGGATGGAATGGATAGATTGACCCCATTTCCCCGCCAGGATGAACGCGGTCCCGTCCTTTCCTCGCTCGGCACTTCCGGGCGATGACGGAAGAGTGTGTGTAGTGCGTGTGCTTCCCCTTCTCAGAAATCACTTCTTTTTTTTCTGTTCACCATGAGTCACAGTCAGCTTTCTTGGTAGAAGCCTTGTCTTTGGAACACGGGCGTGCTCCTGCGGGCCCTCCCTGGCCCACTCTGAGCGGTCTGCAGCATCGTCCTTCCCGGCTGGAGACTTGTCCTCCTGTGTGCCCACAGTGATGGGGTTTGGGGGCCCCGTGGGGCTGGGACAGCAGCGGGTCCGGATCCTGGCACAGAGTCACCTCTTGATGGGTAATCGTTGAATGGATGATTGAAGGAATGAATGTTTTGATTAACTTGACCAGATAGTTTCAATCACTTCTTAATGAATTTGGAGAATCAATCTGTCTGATTAAAAAAAGGATGCCGATTTGATGTTGTATTGGATTCACAGACTGCACCGTGTGATCAGAACCCTGACTGGTGGTGCCCACCCCCGGCCTCCCCGGCCCGAAGGGCAGGCGGTCTTGGCAGCCTGGAGCGCTGAGTAGCAGCGGAGCTGAGAAGCTGCCGTGCAGGTGCGGCCCCGAGCCGGTCCCCGGGGCTTGGTCCCCTCGAGTTCTCAGACATCTGAACGCAGCACCCGGCTTCCAGCGTGTCTGAAGTCCTGTTTCTTACCCAGAGTAACTAGAACTCAGTGAAATGGTTACATTTTCTTTCCAAGACCATTAGGTGTGTGCGCGCAAGAGTGCGCGAGAGTTCATTTCTTTTTTAAAAATTAATTAGCTTTTGACTACACTGGTTGTTTAATGGACTTCCCTGGTAGCTCAGACGGTAAAGCATCTGCCTACAATGCGGAAGACCCGGGTTCGATTCCTGGGTTGGGAAGATCCTCTGGAGAAGGAAATGGCACCCTACTCCAGTACTCTTGCTTGGAAAATCCCATGGACGAGCAGCATGGTAGGCTACAGTCCATAGGGTCGCAAAGAGTTGGACACGACCGAGTGACGTCACTCACTCACTCACGCTGGGTCTTTGCTGCTATGCGAGTGGTGGTGAGCAGGGAGGGGCTGCTCTAGTTGCGACGCTCAGGCTTCTCTTCATGGCGCCTTCTCCTGGTGCAGATTCTGGAACACATGGGCTCAGTAGTTGTGGCACATGGGTTTGGTTGCTCCACGGCATGTGGGATCTTAGTTCCCAGACCAGGGATCAAACCCATGTCCCCTGCATTGGTAGGTGGATTGTTA
Organism: Bison bison bison; assembly: GCF_000754665.1. Classification (NCBI taxonomy): domain Eukaryota; kingdom Metazoa; phylum Chordata; class Mammalia; order Artiodactyla; family Bovidae; genus Bison; species Bison bison. The sequence continues at coordinate 5,495,024 of NW_011494608.1, read as the reverse complement.
ACCTCTGGACCACCAGGGATATCCCCAAGAGCTAATTTCCTTAAATGTTTTGTAAATATCTTCATTTTCACTCTTTTCCCACAAAGATGGATTCATTGCACTTGCTTTGCTGATCTTGGGTGTGGCTCAGCTTGTCCCACCAGAGTCGTGGGGACCTGCGGTTTGCAGGCTGGTGAGGACTGCGGGTGGGGCTGGAGCTGGGCCGTTGGTTGGAAATACAGCAGAAGAGACTAGCAAATAGCATCCAGGTCATCACCCTCCCGCAGAGCTGGCTGCTATCACGGCGTAAGACTAGGAGCTCCATCCAGTCTAGGGCTGGTGGTTGGCTTCTGTGGGGGGCCCAGGTCCATATCCCTTCCTTCCAGGCCTCCACTGGTCTTCTCCAGCTTCAGGCCTTGACAGACTTTGCTGAACTCTCCTTGTGACTCTGGGGGCCCAGCCCAGCCACTTCCTCCAGGTCTCTCTGTTGCCTGGGTCCCAGGTAGGTGATGCTCCTGGTTGCCACAACCCTGCCCTGCCTCTCCCTGCCTTCCCTGCTTGCGCTTGGAGCTGCCGCCGCCTCCAGGAAGCCTTCCGCGTCCCCTGTCCTTGATTTGCCCTTGTCCTAGCACTCCTTCCCCCGGGATGAGACTCAGGGGCTGACTCAGCTTCCCACAGGCCAGGCCACGAGCCCCTGAACATGGGGACCAAATCTGTGATGGACAGAGGCTGCAGGTCGTATCTTGTAGTCTGAGGTGTGGCTTCTGCAGCAGAAAGCCCAAAATAATGGGTGAGATAAAGTTGAGACGTCTCTGTCACACGGAAACTGGTGGCAGGCAGATCCAGGGTGGTGTGACGTGCCCGGTGCCAGGGGCCTGGATCTCCCCGTGCCCCCACCACCACCCAACTGACTGTAGCCAAGAATTTCAAAGGAAGGAGGAAGGAGGGGGAGGAGCACTGGTGGGCCCCGTCGGGAGGCTTCCTGGAGTCTGCACAGATCCCCTCTCTCTACGTAGCACCAGCCAATATTTAGTTTAGTCCCAGTGCCCCTCCTGCCCACAGCTGCCAGTCCCAGGGCTGGGGGTGGCTGGACCGGCCAGGAACACCTGGCACAGCCGGCCCCGCCCATCCTGCCAAACACCTGTCTCTTGCCCGCCCGGGCCTCGGTGTCCTCATCTGTAAAACAAAGAGTGTGCTCACGCTCACCTGCTGGGTTTCAGGGCGTTAGATTGGACACGCCTGTCCTGGGGCCTGGACACTAGATTGCAGAGCATCACCCAGTGACTAGCACACGGTTCCAGAGCAGAGAGACGAGCGCTCTGAAGCCCATCGCCCCCAGGGCAGGGAGGAGGTGGTGATGCCTGCCTCGCTGTGCTGCGAGGTCCCGGCTGCACCTCCCGCCCCCTTGCCAGGGGCAGCTCTGCGCCCCGAGCCCTCCCCTGCTAGTCTCCTCCCGCCTCCCTGAGCTTCAGGACCTGTGATCATAGCCCTGGGCAAGAAAGCAAGAGAAAGCGTTGACTCCGCTGCCCGCTGTGATGGAGCACCTGCCGATTGTGTTTATTTGTCGGGGCTGCGGCGAGGCTGGGTTCGTGGGGGGAGGGTACCGGCTCTGGCAGGAGGGGGTGGGGGTCCACTCTGCCCTCCAGTGCCCCCTGCTCACTGTGGGTGGGGCAGGCAGGGGGAGGCCTGGCTGGAGGGCTCCTCCTAGGACAGAGCTGGACAGGAGCAGCTTATAAAGCATCTTGCCCCAGGCAGGATGCCCACCCTGGTGGGAGCACTTAAAACGGAGAAGGCGGCGCAGCCCCAAGGCCAAGAAGGAGCGGGATTTCAGCAGCCCGGAAAGTACCTACCCCCCAGCTGTCCAGGTTTCAGACAATCTTTTAAACGCACAGCATGGAGCTTGGGGTTTAGAAGACCCCCAGGAAGTGGTGGTTGCATTTGATTTCATCTGTGAGCGTCTGGGCTCTGGATGAAGTTGATCTGTGTTTCCCTGACCCTCCTGCTTCCCAGGTGGCGCCAATGGTAAAGAACCCGCCTGCCAGTGCAGGAGACTTAAGAGACTCGAGTTCAGTCCCTGGGTCAGGAAGATCCCCCTGGAGGAGGGCATGGCCATCCACTCCAGTATTGCCTGGAGAATCCCATGGGCAGAGGAGCCTGGCGGGCTACAGTCCATGGGGTCACAAAGAGTGGGACACGACTGAAGAGACTTAGCATGCACGCCCATGACACCCTGCTCACCAGGGTGACCCCAGGATCCCACGCTGGATGAGGATGCTGGCATGTCAACCATGCCTCTGGGTAAGAGGCTGAGGGGATGAGGGCTCTGGACTGTGGGTGGTAGAGGAAGGCACTGCTGTCCCCCAGGCTCACCAGGGGCCTATCTCCAAACTACAGGCCTAGAGAACCCCCGAGATGCCCCCAGGACCACCTGCCTAGTCGGGAGCACAGCCAGCAGCCGGAGGGAGACTGGTTCCAGCTCATGTTCCCTGCGCTCCCGGTCAGAGCAGGAGGTGGCCAGGGGTCCTTCCGCAGGAAGCAGGGTGTCAGCAGGGCCTAGATGACCCCCACACGACCTGGCCGAGGTCACCCAGGAATGGTGGTTGCTATGAATTCTTGCCCCAAGGGCCCTTCTGGCCCAAGACCATCGGCAAATGAGGGTCGTTGTCAGCTCCCTGCTGGCTCCCCCGCTTGCCTCGGGCCTGCAGGCTCGCACCAGGAGGGCCCTTGGGGATTCCTGGGTTGGCTGGCAGCACCTGGGCCCCTCTGGCATTCCTGGGGAGCCGTGCCAGGTTGGCCCAGCAATTGTAAAAAGCTGCATTCAGCTTTGCCTCAGTGCCATGACTACCACGTCATGTGCCTTTAAAGCACCTGGTAAATGATGACCAACATTCACTCAGTTATTCATTCAGCAAATATTTATCTGTGCTCTTTGCCAAGCCCTGGGTGTGTAGTGTGCCGGGTCCCATGGCATTTCCAGGCCCCTGGCCTGAGGTCCTCCAGGTGCGGGGTCAGGGCTGGGGACCACTCCCGGGGCCTTGCCGTGTGCACGTGCCTGGGGCTCAGGCGGCCAGGCCAGCTGAGCTTCGTCTCCCTTGCCTTCGGTAGGAAGCAGACCCTGCTGGGGCGGCAGAGTAATTGTTAAGAGCCCCACTTCCTTCGGTGCCTGCGTCTCAGAAAGCAGAGCCCGTTGGAGCCAGCACAGGGCAGGCTGTGGAAGCCGCGGGTCCTGGGAGGGAGAGGCCACCAGTTTTTACCCCATGTCCCCAGGCCTGGCCGGGGGCTGCCCTTCCCGTCTTAGGAAGGCACCCTCATTCCCCTGGGAATACTCCTTCCTTCCTCCTAACTGTGTTAACTAAATTGGGGAGACACCTAGCAGAGCCGGCAGCTTCCTGGAGGAAGTGGCATTTCAGGGGTGCCCTGGAGGAGCAAGGGGTGCAGAGAACACTTGAGGGGTGCAGCTGACTTCAGGGGTGTGGGGTGAGGGTCCTCCGACGCCACTGTCCAGCAGACACACGAGGCTCCTGTCAGCTCAGGGCCTTGGTCTGCTCACTGACCACTCTCCCAGTGTCAGCCCTTGTCGCCTGCGGTGGTGGCCCGTCTGGTTCCCTCTCTCGGCGTGGACGTCACTTGTTGAGAGCTGTCCCTGGCTCCCGGGGGTGATCGGGACGCACCCCACCCAGACCCTGCTCTTGCTGTACCCACTGCTCAGCCGGGTGTCCCACGGGGGCAGGACCATGACGTTCACGTCCTCTAAGTATATCCCCAATCCCTGGAGCAGTATCAGGCATGTGGCAGGCATTCCATGTTTGCTGGATGCACAGAGGAGCCAGACCCCGAGGCTTTACCTGTGGGAGTCGCAGGGACCCAGGCAGACAAGGATGGCAGAACGTCTTTAGGCCAAGATAACAGCGTGAGCAGAGACCACTGTGGGCCACCCCTCTTGTGGTGCATTAGGTGTTATTTGGTAGGTGATGGTACCACACAGGCCTCCTGTTATGGTCAATCAGCCCCCGGAGAACGTGGCTGTGTGTATTCTCACCAGCCTGGTGTTGGCTCCCAGTCGCTACAAGGCTGGCTGACCCGGGGCTGCAGCTGCTCGCCCGCCTGCCCACCAGCTGACAAAGGCCCTGAGCTCCCCTTAGCAGGGCTGGAAAGAGGGAGGGGTAAGAGGACGGAAATCGAAGGTCAAGCTCCCAGGCAGCCCCTGGATGTCCAGCCTCATCTACAAGAGCCGTCTGTCCAAGGCAGCTGTAAACGTGCGTTTGAGGGCCGAGACTGTCCAGCGGGCTCTAGCGGGGCAGCCGCCCCGAGGCACAGGTCACTGTGGCTGCCAAGGGCCGGGGGATGTGTCTGTCATCATGGCCAACAGCCTGGTTCTGGGGTACCGCAGCCCCCGGAAGGAAGTAGGCTGACGGGACGCCGGCCCCGGGAGGCTCCGAGGCCCCAGGTCCAGCAGCAGTGGGGAAAGGACGCTCTTCCCCGTGGCATCTCCGAGCAGCTGGCGGGAGGGCGTCTCGCCCGGCACAGGCCCTTGGGCTCGGTCCCCAGGGCTGCCCCGCATGCTCACGTGCCTAGTTGCCCGTCCCTGTCTGTCCCTGCCCGCTGAGCCAGTGTTTGGGGGCTGAGCGGGGCAGAGGTGGACCCTGTGCTCACAACCTCCCGGCCCACAGGGCAGAAAAGCCCCCAAATACCTAGGATGTCAGCCAACCAAGGTAAGGTCTGAATCGGGGAGCAGGTGGAGCCCATGCAAGGCCCCAGACACCGTGTGTGGGGCGGGGGTTTGGGCGGGGCCTGGGGTGGCTGCACGCAAGGAGCAGTCCCACGTCCCACGTCCCACCCCGGCCCGCCGTCTGGAGACGGTGACGGGACCCCTTCTTTCCCTGCCCAGCCAGGGGCTGTCTTGGGGCTCCGTGCGTGTGGAGTGTGATCCAGCCCTTCCCGCGGTCACCGTGCACTCCATCGTGGCGATAATAAGGACCACAATCTGGCCGGCAAGCTTGAACGGCCTTTCTGTTCCATACAGATGTGTCGTCTTGGGCTTTAAAGCTTATAAAGTATTTTTTTTTTCTGTTCACTTTCTCACTGGTTCCCCATCCAAACCCCGCTGTTGGGAGACCCTCGGGGTCCCGCCGTGAACCGTCATCCAAGTCTCACAGCTGAACCTGGACTTGAACCTAGATCTCTGGGCTCCAAGTCCTCATTATTGTTTTTCTTTCTAAGAGGAAAAAAAAATTACAGAAGGAGAAGGCGTTCCTGTCAGACTTTCTGACTCCCTGGAGGTGGTGCGGCCCCATCACAGCTTCCTGTTCTCAACAACAGGAGCAAACATTCGGGGTTTAGACGATCGTCTTCTCTAGTTTACAAAATAAAACACCTCCATGTAGAAGCGCCTTCCTCAAAGAGCATTTGTTCCTTCTCAGAACAAGTCACACGTGTGCTGAGATTTCCAAGCCTTGGTCTCTCCTGGGGAATTCATCAGAATGTTCCAGGCCTCCGGGAAGCCCTGCTTGTTTATCTCCCGGCGTCCGGACCAATTGGGAGTTTGCGGTCCTTAGCTGAGTTGTCCGTCCCGCGGTCTGCAGCATCCCACCTGTGGGAGTGATGGAAAGCTCTGGGATCAGATGGGCTGGGCCCCGGGCTGGCCCGAGCCCCCTGTCCTCCACGTCTGTCTGCCAGAGGCGCCTGGCGGGCTCTGGGACGTCTGGACTTGCGGAGGCTCCCAGGAGCAGGTGCACAGCCAGCCCAGGGGTCAGCACCAGAACAGTGTCCTCCAGAGTCGGAGAAGGGTGAGCGATTCTTTGTCCAGGCGCCCGTCCCTTCCCTTGGTGAGAAGTACCATTTGTCCAAAAATAAGTACAGATTGTCCAAGTGGCTGGCAATCAGGCCGCCCTGCCGCCCCGCTGGAGCCTGGGGAATGGGGTTAATTCTCGAACGTCACCAGACTTCTTCTGCTGTCCACTGAGCCCCGTCCTCCCTGTCACTGCTTCTGTAGGCTTTCTAGGGAAACTCTCATCGTATTTTTAATCTTCAGCTTCGCCTCTTGTGTCTCAGCAAACCAAGTGGCTTGGATCCTCTCCATCCCACTCTGACAGTTCTTATCAATCTCCTCCTTAATTAAAGATGGCAGATTTGGCCTCTGTGCCTCTTACCTGCCATCAGCTGGGGCCCGATCAGGTACAGCAGTGGGGACTGGCCTCTCGTGCTGCCGCGACGGCCGCCGTCCCCGGGGCTACGAGGTGGGATGGGTGAGTGGGTGGATACACACGGAAAGACAGACAGACAGCGCTCCCAAAGCATCGGCCCGCAGGAGAGGGGGGGTGATAAGGATGCGTGCTACCCAGCCGTGGTGAGCAGGGCCAGGACAGGCCTGCAGGATTTCGCTCAGTGCTTTTCAGAATTTATTAGCCAGATGCAGCGTATCTGCAGCCCAACAGATAAAACAAATGAAGGGCAGCTAAGCTCTGGTTCTAGGCTGTGAGGAGGCCAGAGAGGCCGATCGGGTGGGTGAAGGCTTGCCCCCCCGCCGCCCCCAGTTTAAAAAAAAATTGGTGCTTGGGACTACCCTGATGGTCCAGTGGCTAGAACTCCATGCTTCTGAGGCAGGGGGCCCCAGGTTTTGTCCCTGGTTGGGGAACTAGAGCCCCACGTGCCCCAAGTAAGACTTGGTGCAGCCAAAGAAATAAATTTTAAAAATTGGTGCTCTAGTGGGTGTAGGGCTCTGAGAGGGGAGACGGGTGGTTATGGGTCTTGTTCACAGCAGCAAACCCCCATCCGCAGAAGAGCCTGAACACCACCGGGCGGACGGCAGGCTTCCCCTCACAGGGGCACCTTCTTCTTTAAACTCTTCCCCTCAGCCTTCAGTCACCCTGTGCAAGTGAGTCACCCCAGCAGTGAGAACCCACAGCACCCGGCATGGAAACGCCCCAGTTTGAGGACTGCTGGGGGCCCGGACCCCCGTGGAGCCGGCCTCACCTAGTAGTACCTCTCCTCCGGCCTGTGACCGACCTCATCAGAGCGTCACATCTTCAGACAGGGACACTCATGGCCAAGCCCATGTGTCTCAGGTGTGATCCGGTTTGAGTTTCTGTTGCACAGACCGCTGGGGAGGCCTGTGTGTGTGGAACTGGTCACACCAAGGACGGGTGGGGAAACATGCCACTCTGCAGCCTGTGGACCTGCGCCCACATTCAGGCTGTTCTGCCCGAGCCCTGGGTCAGCCAGACCAGCAGACCCCTCTGGGTCCCACTCCCTCGGCTGGAAGCAGCGGCGACGGTAGTACCTGCTGCTCCAGGCATTCCCCGGGGCGAAGAGTCACAGAGCTCAGGGGTTCCCGGCACGGGCCAGGTGGCTGACAGGTCCCCACATGTGGCCCTGTCTTCATAAAGGAGCCACCCCGCACACTCAGTGTGCACAGCGCTTAGTGAGCGCACACACAGTCCTTGGTCACAGACTCTTGGCCCAGTTATTCCCCAAGGAGCCCTCCACTGTCCCTGGGACGTTTCCCTGGATATGAGTGTGCAGCATGGATTTTCCCAGGTTTCTGCTACCTGTAGATTCCGGTGTACCCGGAGAGGAGTAATGCCTCTTTGTGGGAGATTCTGCTTCATAGGAAGAGAATTCTTTGCTCTGCCGGGCACACGTGGCCGACCTCTGCAGCTGAGCAGCTCGTTCCGTGCCAGAGGGGTGGAGGTCTGAGTTGGGAAGGGGAGGGGTCAGCTGCCTGTCCGGGAGTGCACCATGCTCAGTCCAGAAGGAGAATTCTCTGAAGAAGGTAACTGCCAGTGGCAGAATCTTGAAAGCTAAGGAGAAGTCAGCTGGGGCAGGGGAGCTTCCAGAAGATTCTCTACTCAGGGTATCACCAGGCTAAAACCGGGGTGTTTCTTGGGTGGAATTCTTCCCTGAAGGCCCTGGAAAAAGTCCACTTCCATGCTCTTTCTTATTGTTGGCAGAATTCAGGTCCTTATGGCCGTAGGACTGAGGTCCCTGGATCCTTGCTGGCAGTCAGCAGGGGTGACTATCAGCTCCTAAGGCTGCTCCCCATTGGTTGATATGTGTCCCCTCCATCCCAAGCCTGCAGTGGCATAGAGAATCCTTTTCACTCTCCTCTGACTTCCTCTTCTGAGCACAGCTGGAGAAAATTCTCTGCATTAAAGGGTTCCCCAGTTAGGTCAGGCCCACTTTGAACATCTGCCTTTCACCAGATGGGCCTTCCCTGATGGCTCAGTTGGTAAAGAATCCACCTGCAATGCAGGAGACCCCGGTTCAATTCCTGGGTCAGGAAGATCCCCTGGAGAAGGGATAGGCTCCCCATTCTAGCATTCTTGGGCTTCCCTTATGGCTCAGCTGGTAAAGAATCTGCCTGCAATGCAGGAGACTTGGGTTTGATCCCTGGATTGGGAAGATCCCCCTGGAGAAGGGAATGGCTACCCATTCCAGTATTCTGGCCTGGAGGATTCCATGGACTGTATAGTCCATGGGGTCACAAAGAGTTGGACACGACTGAGCGACTTTCACTTTTCACCAGATGACGTAACATAATCACAGCAGTGATAGCGTCATATTCACGGGGTTCTACCCACACGCAAGAGGAGATTATATAGGCATGGAGGGAGAAAGGGCAGCTGATCCGACCTGGAGGCCAGCCTGCTTCCTAGAGGAGGCTGCCCTGGGCAGAGTTGTGAACAGTGAACAGAGTTCCAAGCAGGGAACAGACCCTCTCTTCGCTCACTCTGGTGGGCCTCAGGAGCCTTCCCCTAGAGTATTAGGGCCACCCTTAGCCTAGACCTCAAGTCCTTGGTGAATCCAAGGACCAAGGAATATCGTCATAAATGTTTGAGGTCAGAGTTCCGGGCCCCGCCTGGCCTCCTGCCCACCAGATCTGACCAGCAGTGGCCCCCGGGTGGGCACGGCAGGTCTCGCTGGCTGCTCACGGCCCAGAATTCCGATCCCCTCCTCTCTCTGTGTCGCACGTGCCCATCAGACTTGGAGCCCAGTGGCAGTCGGATAGTACCATGTACGTGCTGCCGGTTTCACAGGAAGGCCAAAGAAGAAAGAGGCTATTTTGCACTTAGATTAGAAAATGCGTCCAGGAGGCAGCAGAGTCCATCTTGAGAGACCAGGAGTCTGGTGGGGCAGTGACAGCTTTGCCCCAGAAGCTCTCGAGCCCAGTGACCCCACCCTCACCCCTTTCATAACCTGTTACTGGTGGGGATGCCCGTGACAGCCTGATGGAAGGGTGCCAGGGACGGGGGGAAGTGTAGCCGGTACGGCCAGGGCCTTTATCAGAAACCTGTGCAGCATGCAGAGCTGTCACAGAGGCTTCTGCAGGCGAGCTGAGCACGGGCCCCGGGGCCACACCACCTGTGCCAAGACCCCTCCAGCAAATGATGTCTGTCACTTAACTGCATTGCAAGCTGCTTTGCATAAAAATGAGCCTGTTTAAAGCACTTCCTCTGTCCCGCCAGCCCCTCGTCTGGTGGCTGTCATCTGAGGGCTCCTGGTGGGTGAGAATCCCTGCCGTGAGGGCATGGGTGACAGGTGGGGGGTGCTGTGCATGGAGAGGCATGGGATGTGGTGTGCCCACAGGCTGCAGGGGTCCCAGAGGGGGTGTGGCTGAGCATGGGCACAAATCCAGGGTTATGCAGTTCCCTATGGAGAGCAGAATTAAAGGTAATCATTCAAATTGAGGTGATCTGTGTGTGTGTGTGTGTGTGTGTGTGTGTTCACAGGTGGTGTGCATACATGTGAGTGGGCATGCGTGTGCATGTGCCTTTCTTCCTATAGCCCCTGTTAGGATTGAGTAGGAAGAAAGCCTACTTTCAGAAGTGGTTCTTCTGACTCATGTCTGCATCCGTCTCTGATCACTTCCTGTAAATTGTACTTATGGGATCGCTCTAGCACCTGCCACCTTTTCCCATTTTCTGTGGAGTGGCCCCAGAGCCTCACCTATTGAGCCTGGGCCATCCCGATCATCAGCCCCTCCCTGCCATGTGCGTGGGAACCTTTCTCTGGGCTCCCAGGACCCAGACCTCCCACCATCACCATCACCTTCTCACCCTGATACGCAGCTGACTCCCACATCCGTGAGACTTCCAGGTAAGATCAGGTCTGAGCAGGTGCCTGGCCCTTAGAGGAAGCTCAGAAGATATTTCGGTAATGAATGCACCTCCCATCTGACCCTCAGGTCCACCCTCCTGCCCCAGGGCTTGGCGTCCGGCCCCCTTAGCTCTCACAGCTGCCCCGTCCTCCTGGGCACAGGGACAGCCCTCCCCCAGGCCCCTGCCCTCCCGGCAGGGAGGACACCCTGGCTCCAGCCGCTCCCCCCTTCTCTGCAGGCAGGTGGCCTGAGCTACCCTCCCCCCTTCGTCCCCAGAGCCTGGCACAGTGCTTGCACCATGGGTACTTGGGCCGGGGAGTGACCAGAGCCCTTCAGCTTGAGACCTCCTTGTCTAGAGCTGCAGCTGCCCGGGTCAGGGGCCAGTGGCCCCCTAGGACCCTCCACGGGGCGTGTGTCGCCAGCCCTGTCCTGCAGAGCAGCGGGCTGAAAACAAGCCGGGAAACTTCATCTCCTGGGGGTGGAAGTGACGTTTTCCTCAGAACTTACTATGGAAATGAAATCTCCATTTTTATTGGGAACGGTAATTGATCCCATAGGGATTGGGGCAGCAATTCTCAGGTCCGAGTCGCTGAGGGGACCCATGCAGCCCCTCCCGGGTCCCACTGCTCGGCCTCCACGGCCATGGCCATCCTGCGAGCAGCGCTGCTCTGAGTGATGCTGGCTGGGACAGCAGCCTCGATGGGCTCGGTGCCGCCCACAACAGCAGCGCCCCGCCCCGTCCCTCGCTGTCTCGGGGCAGTCTTGCCTCTGGTCCTTCGGAGACCTGGGCCCTCGGTGACATCTTCCCAGTCCCTTCTCTGTTAGACTCCTCTCTGGTCCGGGTACAGGACGCTCCATGTGCGCGAGGCCCCCTGCCTCAGAGGGCCTGCCTGCAAGAGGTTGGTGCCCACCTGTCTGCGTCCTCCTGTTTCACCCTGATGGGGAAAACAGACCACTGTCTCTCTGGCTTGCTTCTCCCTGGTGGCTGGCAAGCTTGGGGATCTCCTCTGTTGACCCCATAGACCCCTCCCCTTGAATCCCCTGGTGCGCCCTCTGCCCCTCCGCCTGGGAGATGCTGTGTCTTTTTCTCACCCACCTGCAGGAAGTCATAACCTAGGCAGAAGAGCCGATTGTCCGCTGAGCAAGCCGTGGGTACAGCTTCCTCATCTCCTGTTTCCTGTGACTTTGTGCCTTTGCCATAAAGAGTCCCTTCCTTTTCCTGCAGTTCAGCGTCCTCTGAGGAATGTCTCCCCCACTTCCTATTTTATCCATGTTCTTTTCGTTTCCTTCTTCATTTAGAACGTTAATCTATCTGGAATTTATTTGCGCACGTAGAACGAGGTGGATCCTGGCCTGTCGTCCTAGAGATGTTTAGTCAGTTATGCCAGAGCCAATTTACTTTGAAAACCACACTTTCTCCTCTGAATTAGCATGCCATCTATGTAATATATTTAGTTCCTGTGTAAACATGGATCTGCTTCTGGATTCTCTGATCTGTGATGTTGAAAACATTTGTCTGCTTCTGCACTCTCACCGTGCCCTTTAGATTAAGTCTTAACATCTGGCAACGCAAGCCCCCTGCTGCTTTTGCTGTTCTTCTTTTACACTTTTCTTAGTTGTATGAATTAGAAGGACATTTTTATCCAGTTAAAAGTTACATTCTAATTAGAAATGTAACAAATTCATATATGTATATATATTCGAATATGTAAAATATTTTCTTTAAAAATAGTTCTTACAATTTCATTTTCTTCTATCTCAAGAGCTGTTTATTTGGGGAGAGGTCTTCTAAATCTTTTCTGTGAAGTCACTTTGGGCATTTATTAATGTAACCTGATTTTTCTCCCCTTTAAAGTGCTGTGGTGAGCTAGGCTGATTGGTTTCTTGGTGCGAGCCATCCTGAGGATAAACCGTTCTTGGTCGTGGTGAGCACTTCTGTGACGTACTGATGTGTTTGGCTCATAGTTTATCTCTATTCTTTGCATCTCTTGTCATAAGTGGAACTCATCTGCAGTTGTCTCTGAAATGCTGTCTCCAGATGTCACCTCTGCACGCCGACGAGGTGGTCCCCGTCTCGGGGACGGGGGCGCCCCCCAGGAGCAGTGCGCCGTTAGGGAGTAAGTGCTGCGGTTGAGATGTGTGTGAGGGGTTGAGAGGGGAAAGGCAGTCTGGGGGGCTGTGCCCGAGGAGGGCAGGGTGTTGACATAGGAGCTGATCCTTTTCGAACGACTGAATCGGTGCCAAGTGGCGGGCAGCCGGTACCGGGCCCCCGGGACGGTCCAGAGGGTGGCTGGGTGAGGAACGCGAGCAGGGCACGGGGTCGGTCCTCGTGATCTGCGTGTGGAGAGGACGTGAGCCTCAGGTCAGCTGCGTGACCTTGAGCAAGTGACTTACCACTCCTGCACCCCAATCTCGTCCCTGACACAGTGGTAACACGTGCCTTCTATGCTGAAAACGCGAGGACCCCGGGACCCCAGGGGCCGGCCATCTGAGGACAGGAGACTTGGGCTGGGGCCGCTGTTTCTCCCACACCCGCCCTCCCACAGCTTCCTCCCTACTTTATCGGAGGGAAGATAAAGCCAGTTGGCAGCCTGACTTTGGAGCTGCCCCAGGCCGAGTAGGGGAGCCACCCATGGCAGCCGGAGCACGCGGGCCTTGGGGGCAGGGGTGGCCCGCCCGAGCCCCCGCAGACGCCCTGCTGATGCTCCTGAGGCCGCGCCTGCAGTCTGTCCGCCATGGGCATCCTTCCAGGCATCTCTCAGGACAGGAGCTCCCACTGTTCTCAGCGACCAGCCCTTCCTTCTAGGCCAGCTAGCAGGGCTCAGGGGGAAGAGGAGTTTGGATTCAGATGTGGATTCAGAGTCTAGCTCTGCCACCTGTTAGCAGCAAACCCAAGAAAAGTGAGTGTTCTGAGCCTCCGTCTCGCGTCTGCCTGGACCGAGACATGAGAACCCAGCCTGGGTGTCAGCTCCGCTCCTAGTGAGACTCCAAAGTCAGCTTTTGTTGCTGTTTTAGTCACTCAGCCGTGTCTGAGTCTGCAACCCCTTGGACTGTAGCCCACCGGGCTCTCTGTCCATAGGGTTCTCCAGAAGAGAACACTGGAGTAGGTTGCCGTTTCCTATTCCAGGGGATCTTCCTGACTCAGGAATTGAACCCAGTCTCCTGCATTGGCGCGTGGATTCTTTACCACTGAGCCACCTGGGAAGCTGCTAATGTTGACTTGCCCAAGGTCAAATAGGTGTGAAATCTCACCTGCGTGAGTCACCAGCACGCAGGCCCGCTAAGCCTCCTCCCTCGCTCCTCCGGCCAGCAGGGAGAGGGGCTCGTGCTGGTCCCGTTTCACAGGTCAGAACAGCGATGGAGGTGACCCTGGGGGCAGAGCTCCCTTAGGGATGCAGACGGCAGGCTCTGGTTCGTGTGTTCTTCGGCTCGCAGAGCAGCACCCCTGCCGTGGGCCTCAGGCTGCATTGCCCTTGTGCCCTGTTCACAGGCTCCTCCGCCTGTCCCCCCGACACTGGGCCCACTGACCCCTCGCCTACTGGCCGCTGCGCCTTTGTCCTTGGTATCCACTGAGCTCCGCCCATCACTCTTCACCTCTTCCCAGGATGGCCTCTCTCCTCGTGGGCACACCTGTGTCTGTTTCATCACTCTCCTCTCTGGGGGTTTCCGGAGGCAGCGGACAGTCACACGGGTGCCTCGGCCCGTCTGCATGGCTCTCCCACCACCCGTCTTTCCAGTTGCCCACTGACTCCACTCGGGGCAGGTGTGCTCAGGTGCCAGGTGTACCCGTGGGAACATTGGCTGTGGGAGCACTCAGGGGGACTTGGGGAGGGGGCGGGGTGTGGGGAGGCGGGAGGGGCTGGCAGGATGCTCGGCGGTGTCTGCTCGGGGAAGCCGCGGTCAGCCTCTGGGCTGGCCGTAGGTGTGGGGTTGATTATCTGTGGCTGTGCGGTGGAGTGAGCATAATCGTATCGGCTCCTGGTGTGTGCTGGGCACGCTTGTGGTCTCGGATGTGATGCTAGTGGGGGCAGGGCTGCTGCCCCCTCGGGCTTGGAACGCCAGGTGGGCAGGTTTGCGGAGGACCCCGGGTGCCGGCGGGTGAACCCAGGCTTGGCCAAGACAGAGGAAGGGCGTCACGGTGGGCAGGGACAGAACGTAGGGCAGCTTCCCCGGGTTCGTCCCCAGCGAGATCTCCACCCAGCCGCCCACGCGCCGGTGTGTTTCAGGGCCCGCCTCCCTCTGAGGCAGCCTGTTGCCTGGGGCATTCGGGGCGTCGGGTGCTGCTGCTCGGCGGCCGCCCTGACGCTGCCGGCCTGTCGTCACGCTGGCAGGATGGCCTCGCTCCCGGCACTGCGCCCGTTTAGTCCAAATGCTGCCGACGCGGCAACCCAGGGCAAAGCGCTGAGTCCGTCTTTGGGCGAGGCTGTACTGCAAAGTACATTTTAGCAGCAGCTTCTGTACAAGTCGAGCTAACAACTTTTTTTGCTCTGGGGGTACATGCTAAGTGGGACAAGATAAATGGATTATCCGAGCTTTGCATTCGTCTCCCTCTAGGGGGTTATCAAGTTAGATGTTTTTAGGGATGAGATATTATAGTCTCTAGAGATATATCCTTGTTTTGAACTAGGTTGGGTACAGGAACTCAGGGTCTAAGTCAAGCACATCCCCTCCTTGGCAAAGAGAAGTGAAAACCTACGAAGGACCAGCCAGACCTGGGTGTGAGTTGTAACAGAAGCTGAAAGTGGAAACGACCAAGCTAGGTGTCCCCCAGCTGGGGTCTCGGCGACTCGGGGTCTACCCTTTGATGGCACGTTGCTCAGACATTGAAAGGAATGGAGTGCCGAGATGTGCTGAAATGTGGGTGCGTGTTTAACATATCACGTGAGGTGAAAGAAGCCAGACGTTAAAAGCTACACACCATCCGATTCCATTTGTTTGAAGCATCTGGAGCAGGTAAATCTATAGAGACGGGAAGTAGATCAGTGGTTGTTGGGGGCGAGGGGGTGGGTGAGACAGCCCCTAGGTGCAGGGTTCCTGCTTAGTGGGTGACCTGCTCTGACTGAGGTGGTGGTGATGGGTGCACACTGTGAATGTGCTGGAAGCTCTGGATTATATACCTTAAGGCGGCACGCTATGCTGTGTATGAGGTACATCTCAAAGATGTTAAAAAATAGTAAGCTTTTTAAAAAACCAGGCAGAACCCTGCCTCAGCCACCCTCAGGCTCTGCGACCTTAGCTAAGCTCCTTAAGCTTTCTGCCTCTTGCCCTCTCCTGTGTTAAATGAGACTCATGACACCCACCTGTGCAGAGGGACGTCCCATCCCACCAAGACAGAGCCACCCAACCCGTGCCAGCACGTCCCCCACCCCGCCGTTCTACACTGCCCACCATCAGAGGCTTTCTGGGGCATCAGACAGAGAGCCCTGGGAGACGGGAGCCCTGCTGGGCACTTCACACACGCTGCAGAGCCCGTTTCAGTCTCTGGAACATTCTCTCTCCAAGCCTCTGCACGGCCTGGAGTTCTCAAATACCCAGGAAAGAAGGCATCATGAGCACCCCCATCAGATCCACATCCCCCAGACCTGCAGACACTCCCAAGGGAACGCACGTCTCAGTCTCGGGGCATCTGCCCTTTATCTGGGCTGAAAGCCAGGGCCCCGCCCACCTGGCAAGGCCTGGGGAGTTCAGTGAGAATAAGAGAGCTTAAAGGAGGCAGGCAGAGAGCTTGATCTGATTTTCACCAACTGCCCAAGTGGGTGCCCCATTAGGAGGTGCCTCTGGACCCCTAACATGAGAGAAGCCCTCCCCAGCCAGGGTGGGGGCCTATGGTGGCGTGTGATGAGTGATTTGAAAGTCCCATTGGGAGACACGCTGGGAGCATTACTGCTCCAGACAGCAGAGAAAACTGGCTGCAGACCCAGGTCTTCCGTGGTCCAGCCAGTGGGGGCTGGCCGGGCCCCTGGCTGGTTGAACTTCAGGCTCCAACCCTGCTGGAGGCGTGTGAGCCGAGGGCTGGAGCCGCTGCTGCCCCCATGGGCTCATGTGCTCTGTTTGCAGACCCGGGCGCCCTGGGGACTGGCGCATGGGCACTTCCTGGCTTCACAGAGCAAACTCACAGACCGTCCAGACCACATATTTGGATGGCATTCCCTTCAGATCGTTGCCAAGGTGACCGAGATATAGACCCCCACTGTGGAGCATCCTGCCACTGGCTGAGCACACAGCCAGGCGAGGAGGGGAGCCCTGCCCTGCACCCCCACCCCACACCCACCCCCTCCTCCAGCTGCTTATCTGGCCTCCCAGAGACACGACTTCTAAATGTGAGGCTTAACTATCTGACGGCAAATCAAACCCTCCATGACTTTTATGCTGTGTTCTTTCCCCGAGAATAACTGTGCACTGAACTTTTCATCTCAACGGTAAACCCCTCCCTCACACGGCGGCCGGGAGCCAGCCCCCACTGCGAGTCATCCGCACACGGGTCCCCACGGGTCCATTCATTTGATTCGTTTGTTCGACACACATTAAATACCTACTGCATGCCAGGGATAGAGCAGGGAGCACGGTGGCACCATCCCACCCTCCAGCGCCCACTTTCTATCAGTCAGTTCAGTTGCTCAGTAGTGTCTGACTCTGTGACCCCATGGAGTGCAGCACGCCAGGCCTCCCTGTCCATCACCAACTCCCGGAGCTTACTCAAACTCATGTCCATCGCATCGGTGATGCCATCCAACCATCTCATCCTCTGTTGTCCCCTTCTCTTCCTGCCTTCAATCTCTCCCAGCATCATGGTCTTTTCAAGTGAGTCAGTTCTTCTCATCGGGTGGCCAAAGTATTGGAGCTTCAGCATCAATCCTTCCAATGAAGAGTCAGGGCTGATTTCCTTTAGGATGGGCTGGTTGGACCGCCTTGCTGTCCAAGGAACTCTCACTTTCTGTAGGTGAGACAAGTGTCTGGTAGTGGCTGGAGACAGGGAGGGCAGGGAAGGCCTTGCCGAGGGGGCCACATCAGCAAAGACCCCAAGGAAGGTGGGCCAAGCCAGGGAGTATTAAGGAGGGACACTCGAGGCCAAGG
This sequence comes from Bison bison bison, assembly GCF_000754665.1. Taxonomy (NCBI): domain Eukaryota; kingdom Metazoa; phylum Chordata; class Mammalia; order Artiodactyla; family Bovidae; genus Bison; species Bison bison. Next base: position 5,477,875 of record NW_011494608.1, on the reverse strand, counting down.
AAGGGGCAGGGCCAAGGGTCTAGGGGGAAACAGCCGACCATGTACAGGAGCTAGCAGGGGACCCCAGGGCCCGAGCAGAGTGACGGGTTGGGGAGAGGGCAGGCCACCAGGGGGTGTCCGGGGATGTGTTAGCTTTTGGGCTTCTGCTGTAGTACCACAGTTTTCCTTCAACAAATCTCTAAGAGAAGAAGAAGGGCCTTGGGAGCAGGTGCTGAGAAAGCTCAGCCGGCTGGTGCTGAGGGCCTACTGTGTGCGTCAGGCTAGGGCCTCTGCGTGCGGGAGAGCTCAGATGCTTCTGGGAAGGAGAAAGAAATCGAGAGACAGTGAAACGGCATGTGGGCCCCGGGAGCCCAGAGAGGGTCACTGGGAAGGCCTTTCAGCAGGTCCTCTCGGCTGCAAGGGTGGAGGTCATGTGGACTAAAGGAGAGGGTTTTCCCAGAAGTCCTGTGTAGGGATGGGAGCTCCAGAAGGCCCTGGGGCATGTTCCTGCCAGTTGGTGCTGACCACCCAGTCCACGGACAGTAGGGCAGGGTTACGAGAGGATGGAGGTGACGAGTGACATGTGTAAGGCCCCTCGGTTCGTGGCAGTGCATGTGGCAGAGGGTGCTGGGTGCTTGGGGCTGTGCCTTGATGGCGTTCTGTGGCCAGCACTCTGCCAGTCAGTAAACATCTGACGAGTGACTGAGCCCCAGCCGTGGAGCTCCCAGGCCTTCAGAGGCCGCCTGGCCCCCCACTTCTGCGCCAGTCCCTGCAGGAGGTCTGGCAGCTGCTTTAGGGAGGTGCTCACGGGAGCCCCGCCCCTCCCTGGGGCCCTTGTCCAGGGGCTCAGAGTAGGGGATGGAGACTGGGTGGAGTTGCCATGGTGATGACGGAACAAGGGGCAGGTTCTGACAGAGCCCCTGAGAGTGGGCAGAAAGTGCCGTTGTGGGGACATGGCCCCTTTCGGAAGCCAGTGAAGGGGGTGGTTCCGGCAGGTTGTGACTTAGCGCTTGATGCATGAGGTTATGGGGATTACACTTGTCTGCACGCAGAGCCAGGGGGAGGCCAAGAAGTGGCTCTCCAGGGAATTTCCTGGCGATCCTGTGGTTGGGTTGGTGCTCTCACTGCCGGGGCCCAGGTTCAACTCCTGGTCAGGGGACTAAGATCCTGCAAGCCATGGAGTGCAGCCAAAAAAAAAAAACCAAGTCTTTCCAAAGGAGAGCCAAGCCTTCCTTCCTGGGAACTTGTGACTCTGACTGTATGTGGCCAAAGGGGGTTTCTGTAGGTGTGAGTTAAGGGACTTGAGGTTATCCCAGATAACATGCATGCATGCATGCTAAATTGCTTTAGTCGTGTCCAACTCTTCGTGACCCTGTGGACTATAGCCCACCAGGCTCCTCTGTCCATGGGATTCTCCAGGCAAGAAAACTGGAGTGGGTTTCCTTGTCCTCCTCCAGGGGATCTTCCTGACCCAGGGATTGAACCTGCATTTCCTGTCTCCTGCATTGGCAGGCAGGTTCTTTACCACTAGCGCCATCTGGGAAGCCTGTCCCAGATAACACGCATGGGCCCTAAATGCAGCAGCGTGTTGTTACAGGAGGGAGGCCGAAGAAGGGTCAACGCACAGGAGAGAAGGCCGTGTGACCCCAGAGGCAGAGGCTGGAGCAGTGCAGCTACAAGCCAGGGAAAGCCAGCAGCCAGCAAGGCTGGGAGAACAAGGATCAGAGTCTCCCGGGGCTCTGACGGGAGTGCGGCTCTGCCAGCACCTCGTTTCAGCCCAGCGATGCTGATTTCAGACTTCTGGCTCCTGAGCGGTAGGAGAATAGATGGCTGTGGTTTTCAGCCACTCAGTTTGCGGTAATTTGTTAAAGCAGCCCAGGAACCTCTTCCAAGCAGCACTGCTTGGATCCCATTGTGTGTTCCCATACTGGCTTATTGAAGTGATGGCCAGCATCCAGAGTTTAGAAGATAACCATTTGGAGCAGTGGCTCACAGTCTCCAGTGGATTGGAGTCAATTATACCCTTGTATCCGGAGCCAGTCCCTGCAAAGCACAGATCCTGATGTAGCCACACCTCGGGCAGCACCCTCCACGCCTCCCCTCCACCCCCTCCTTTAAGAAGGCAGACACAGAAGCAATCAGAAGCATCTGTCACTATCGTTCCGGCTCTCATCTCCCAGCTTAGCTGCTGTACCCTCGCCCAGCCCCCACATCTTCAGAAGCTTCTCTTTAGGACGATAAGGTCATATTTCTAAATCCTAGATCCAATTAAAAGTGTCTGTTTCCATGCAAGATTGGTATATCAATTGTATTTCTATACACTAGCAATGAACACAAATAAAATTAAGAGCACAACTCCATCTACATTGGCAGAACAAAGGAATAAACCTAAGAAGTATATATGCTGAAAATTACAAAATATCCTTGAAAGAAATTAAAATGTTTAAAAACGTAACTAATTAGAAATCTTTTGTTCGTGGATCAGATGACTTAATTTTGTTAAGATCAATCCTCCCCAAACTGATCTACAGATTCAGTACAATCCTTATCAGAATTCCAGCTGGTCTCTTGGCAGAAGTTGGCAAGCTGAGCCTAGAATTCAAATTCAAGGGACCCAGAATAGCCAAAATAATATTGAAGGGAAAAAAAAAGGAATAAAGTTGGATGACTCACACTTCCTAATTTCAAACTTATTATGAAGTCATACCTATTTATTGAAGAAAATCCATGTGTAAGTGGACACGTTCAAGTCAAATCCGTGTTATTCAAGAGTCGGCTATGTATTCAACAAATTGCTGGGACAACTGGATATCCATATGCAAAAGAATGAAGCTGGACCCCTTCTTTACACCATATGTCAAAATTAAGTCCAAATGAATCAAATACCTAAAAATAAAAGCTAAAACTACAAAGCACTTAGAAGAAATCATAGGGATAAATCTTCGTAGCCTTGGACTTGCCACCCTTCCCCTAGACAGGATACCATTGTTATTGTCCAACAACAAAAGGATAACTTGCACTTCATTGAATGCAAATCGCAGTCACAATACGAGGCCACTTGTCCCCTGCTAGGATGATGTGGGGAGCTGGAACCACGTACTCTGCTAGTTTGAATGTAAAACGGTGCAGCTGCTTTAGAAAGTTAAATGTAAGCGTCCTATATGACCCAGCAGTTCCACTCTGAGATGCATATATACCCAAGAGAATTGAAAACTTGTTCACACAAAAACTTGTACACAAATGTTCATGGCAGCATCTTCATAGCAGCCAAGCAGTGGAGACAGCACAAGCGTCCGTCAACTGATGAACAGATAAGTGTGAGTCATCCATGTTGTGGAATGTTACTCGGCTGAGAAAAGGAACTGGGGGTTCCTGATCCATGCTGCTGCTGCATGGGTGAGCCTCGAGAACATTGTGCTAATGAAAGAAGCCAGACACACAAGCTCACCTACTGGCTGATTGCTTTCACGTGAGATGTCCAGAACAGGCACATCTATAGAGACAGAAGTAGATGAGTGTTGCCCGGCCGGGAGGTGGGGGTGGGGGACAGTGTGGGGAGTGACTGAGTCACCCAGCTCCTGAACATGTGCCCCAGAATAAGGGTCCTGGGGCTGGGACAGACCTCCCAGGTGACTGGGGCGGGCTCCGCTCCCTGAGCCGCAGCACCGCTGGGTGACCTGCATGCGCCCCCCACCCCCCAGCGCAGAGCTGGGCTCTTGAGCCCCTGGAGAAGCCCAGGGCTCTGCTCGCAGACTGACTTTGTGAACAGCACCGGGAGCAGGGCAGCAAGGAGAGGGAACGTCCTGAGCAGGCCTCCTCCCCACTCCATCTCTGCTTGTGCTGAGAACCAGTCTCCTACTGATGCCGGCGGAGCCCCTCCGCCTCCTCCTGCGTTGGCTTTGCTTAGTGACTGTTCACCACAGCTGGTGACCCCGAGCATCACACGCTGGGGTCCCTGTCCCTTCCCACTGCTGTTCGGCAGAGGGGGGTCTCAGGCTGGTAATTGGTTTGTGCTTGGCTTGGT
>NW_011494608.1:5471012-5473763 GCF_000754665.1 Bison bison bison | reverse complement strand
ATTCCAAAGCTCTGCCTCCCACCTCTCTCGTCTCCCCGGCCGGTCTTGCATCGTGATCCTGATGGCTTCCCAACACTCCAGCTGTGTACTCAGGGTTTCAGGTTAGCCTTGGGCTCTTTGTCAGATAATTGAAAAGGATGCTTTCAGATGCTAAGTGGTGGCTCTAAGTGCTCATCAAAGTGTCCGCTTGCTGATGACTTCACCTCTCCCACCGCCCCCACCGCACTCCTACCCTGCGTTGATTACATATCCCATCAGCTGCACTGCCTGGCAATTAAGCCCTGTGAGCCCCAGGGGAGAGCTGTGTCTGAATCATGGAAGCTCAGGCTGGAAGGGTCCCTGGGGGCTGTCTGGCCAGCTCCCCCATCTTCCTGGTAGTGCTCTGAGATCTCCGTGTCCAGGTGTCTCACTGAAGCGCCTGCGGAGAGGGCCCTGGTGACACAGGGTGGCACCTGGCTCTTACAGCTCATCAGCAGTGGCCTTTCTTCCTCCAGAGGTGTCTGGTGGATGGGTCCTGTACACGATGCAGGCGCGGCAAAGCAGAGTGGGCTCTGTGCTGGAGCAGGACAGCTGGGCCTGTCCCTCTTTCACCGTGGCCTCTGGGGACCTGGACGAGACCCTGAGTCCTGGGTGTAGAGTCCAACATGGAGCAAAGAATCCTCTCTCGTGCCTGTCCCTGCTGCTGCTGCTAAGTCGCTTTAGTTGTGTCTGACTCTGTGCGACCCCATAGACGGCAGCCCACCAGGCTCCTCTGTCCCTGATATTCTCCAGGCAAGAACACTGGAGTGGGTTGCCATTTCCTTCTCCAGTGCCTGATGTCTCCCCAAGAACCCAGTGCATTATTTCTTCCCAGGGCTCCGAGAGTCCTAAGGGAGTTAGGGTCGAGATGTGCCCAGCACACAGTAGGGCCTGCACGAACCCTGGTTCCTGTCTTTCGCTCCCTGACTGTCCTTCCCCAGGCTTAAGAAAGGAACAATAGGCTTTCTTGGTTGTGGGCCTGCTCTCAGGTCCTCTCCATGACAGACACGGCGATCATCACATGAACAGATTTAACGTGTGATGAAGTCCCAGTGGTCGCTGCTGCTCGTTTGGGACTCGAGGCTGCAGGTAGTGTGCGGGTCCTTATTTAGCACCCGTCCCTGCTGGACCTTCCGAGGCTCAGCCGGGGGAGCCCCAGGCAGAAGCAGCGTCCACCTGGTGACGTGCACAAGCGCGTCCTCTGCTGTGCGGCCGTGGACCCAACAGAAATGACAGGGTGAGCACGGTCTGTGGGCCACGGGCCAGGAACAGAGCTGGAGAGGACGGCCGGGTCACTGTCCTGCTCCTGGGGGTGCATGATCGCCAGGCAGGGTTCACACCTGGGTTCCTAGAGCTTGCCCCCCAGGGGTGCCTGGCGTGAAGAGCTGTGTTAGGGATGCTGCCCGGTCCCCCAGGTGGCCAGGGTCACCACTTGGCCTGGGTCCCCTCTTCTCCCAGACGCCTGTCCGACAGCCACGTTGGGCAGCCCTCCTGAGTCATGCGATAGTTTGGAGCCTCCTTGGACGGCGCGAACCCCGTGGCAGTCATGTGGTGCACGCTGGGGGTGGTAAGGAGGGCAGCATGGGCTGTGCACAGTGCCCAGTGCCAGGGGGGCAAGATGGGGTCCCAGACCAGTCTGTGAGCTCCTGGGCGCCCCTCCAGAGGGTGGGCTCCCAGTCTCCATGGCTGCATGAGGAGCTCACGGCCCCTCCCCTTGGCTGCTGCCTCCCTAAACAAGCTGACCGTCCGCTGGGGGACAGCCGTAGAATGACAGGCTTGGCCGCAGAAGGGGCAGGCTGGGCGGGAGCCAGCCCCCCCCACCCCCGCTGGGTGTGGGGTGCCCTGCAGAGGGGAGCACACCTCCATGGGCGTGGTCGGGATGGAGCAGAGTCAGGGTTTCCTTTCGAAAGCTCCTCTGACTTGGAACCAACTCTGGGCCAGGCGTGTCACCCTCCATGAGATGGCCCCTCTGTACGGGGCCCCCAGAGCCATCACCTCACTTACCGAGGAGGTGGGGATCGTGTCCCGTTTAAGAGGGCAGGAAACGGAGGCTCGGAGAAGTTAAGCGTCTCTCCCAGGGCACACTGCCTAGTAAGTGGCCCAGGCTGGTTTTGAACGTGGCTCCTTTGCACCTGGCTGCCTTGGCCCCTGGCTGGATGAGCAGTTCCCTTCACAGCCAGACCCAGTGAGTCACTCGGCCAGCAAGCCTGGCCCTTGGCTCTGAGACTGCCCCACCGGCAGCCAGCTCCTGTCCCCTGACACACGGCAGCCCGAGGAAGCCCTTTGTCATTCTGCTTCCCTGTGAATGATGGTTCCGTTCACCTGCTGTCAGCTCTGGGCAAACAGGATTTAAAGTCCAGCCGAGCAGTGTGCTTTGCCCCAGAGGTGGCACAGGCCCAGGCCTGGACGTCAGCTCCACAGGGCGCCGTGCTGCGGGAGGTGGGTGCCCAGACCTGGACCCGCCGAGCCCAGCGCCACCCGAGGGGGCGCTGACCTGCTGAACATTGGCTCCTCCCGGGGCTGGAGGGGGGCGTCTTCACAGAAGTGGGGCCCTGTGGTCAGGCCCCAGCTGTCTCTCAAGCCCCAAGTCCGGGTTCCTACTAACAGGCTGCGTGTGTTCCTGTATGCGTGTACGTGTGTGTGTGTGCACACGCAGACTGCAGGGGGCCTGTGTGTGGGGTGTGTGGTGGGGGTGGGTATGTGTGTGTACATGCAGGCTGCAGGGGGCCTGTG
>NW_011494608.1:5445721-5470803 GCF_000754665.1 Bison bison bison | reverse complement strand
GGGGGTGTGTGTGGGGTGTGTGTGCTTGTGTGGGTGTGTGTACACGCAGGCTGCAGGGGGCCTGTGTGTGGGGGGGTGTGTGTGGGGTGTGTGTGCTTGTGTGGGTGTGTGTACACGCAGGCTGCAGGGGGCCTGTGGCTGGCCAGTGGAGGACCAACAGGGTGGTCTGAGACCCCTTCTTGCAAGGCGTGAGGTTGCCCCCTCCAAGCCCCTCGTCTGTCCCTGGCAGTGCGGGCTGCCCCCGGGTGCTGTGGACACGTGGGGCCGTGTGGTCTGTTGGTCACCCCGCCTCTGTGCACTGGATGCCGGCGCCCCTCCCCCAGGCGTGATGACCAGACTGTCTCCAGACCTCGTCCCGGGTCCCGGGGTTGGGGGGCAGAGTCACCCCTCGTCTAGAACCCTTGCTTTGTGCTCTGAGCGCCAGTCCCGGGGGGGGGGACCGCCCTCGTCCCCTGCGGCGAGTGTGGGCCCCTGGGTCTGCGCCCCCCACCCCTCCACCACGTGGCACCTCTCGCTGGAGAACAAAGCCAGCCTCCCCGTGTCATTTATTCTCCGGTCACAGTTTTGAAAATCTAGGCGGTCGATTCGGAACGCCTGAATTTGATTAGCGGAGCCGAGCTCTCTGGCGTCAGCATTTGCAGAGCACTTGGGCTCCCAGTTCAAACAGGGCTAACCTTATCTTTGGGAAAATAGAGTGTGTCTGAGGCCTGATCACAGGCATTAAAGCCATTAATTAGTAATGAGATTCAATTTCCCGGTGTCCTTGCCCGTGTGTGTCCCGATGCAGAGATGGTGCTGCGAGCGTTTTCTGCAGATGCATGGACAAACACCTGCTGTCCCAGTTCAGTGGCCACACGTCGTGTCGTTCCCCAGCCCGGCCAGGCCCCACGTAACCCTATTACTGAGAAAGATGAGCCCCGGCCGGGCGGGGCGGAGGGAGGAAGCAGGAGAGGCCCTCCTTAATGAGATTAGCGATGTCAGTGTTCCAGTCGAGGCCTGTTAATAAAATGGATGAGAGCTCACTCAATGAGGCTCCCTTTCCACTCTCCTGCGTTAACACAGTTGTCTCTCTCTTGGTTTTGCTAACCTCTGCCTCCTGCCCCCGCCTGCCTCCCTCTGGTTCAGGGTCAAAGGCGTGCTTACCTTTTATCCCAGCCCAGGACCCCAGAGAACTGGTAGCCAGGAGCACGTGCTGCGTCCAGCCAGACTGGAAGGCCACGTGGATGAGGGACAGTGGGAGGTGTGGGTGTCCAGGCCGATGAGCCCCAGCACTGCCCACCCCCCCCACCGGCCGGGTGAGCTTCAGCATTGTTTTGACTCACCCCCCGCCTCCAGCTCTGGCCGCCGAGGCTGGACAGGAAGATACCGATCACTCAGATGTGTTTCCAGGTTGTATGAGATGATGGACACACAGATTGGGGCCTCTAGGAAGTCTGCAGGGAGACGCACAGCCCCTCCCATTCTGAAGTGTGGCTGAGCTGGGCTGAAATTCAAGCATCGCGGACGAAGGAGGCCAAGTCACAACAGATGCCTGAGGGCAGGGCAGACGCGGGCCTGTGGACCAGACAGCCTGGGAGGCGGGCGGCGGGCCTGTGGCCTCGCCCGGGTCAGCGCAGCTCGGGGTGGCGCCGCGCACCTGCGTCCTGCCTGGGCTCTGCGTTCCCATCTGTGGGTCCACCCGCCAGGCGCCCACCTGGAGGGGAGGCCGCAGGGGCCGTGGCGCGCGAGTGCCAAGCTCGCTGTGCTTGCCCCGCCGAGAGCTGCAGGCCTCTTGTTCCTGGCACGTTTTTTTTTTAATCATCTCACGACGTTTGGATGTCTGTGCCGACGGTCTTCGCTGCACTGTCCTCTTAACTCCCAGGAGGTATTTGCATCTTAGCGTCCAGCCCGTTTCTCACGTCAGAGAGACTTGAGTGTATGTGCTTCGGCTCTTCTAAAACAAGGCCCCTGTCATTGGGACTTTTCTTCCAAACCCTCCGGTCTGACCGGGACACTGTCGGCAGAGGGGCCCCGGGTCTGGTTGTGTCCCCTGAGAGCCCTGGGGTTGGCACAGCCTGAGAGCAGGCAGCCTGGCTGTGACTGGTGGGGTCATCTGCTCAGACAGGTGGTGGGCCGACCGTGTGCTGGGCGAGGCCGTGGGCCCTAGGGCCGGTGGTGCGATGCTGCCCTGGTTTCCTGCCGTCTCTTCCCACCCACTCTCTGCCGGGTCTGTTCTTTCCCTGGAAAGGAAGGTGGGGAGCAGACGGAGTCCAGACCCAGGCTGGGGTGTCCGCAGCCATCACCCCTGTGTGTGGATGGCCACCCCAGAAAGAACCTGTTTCCACGAACTCCAGGGACTCCGGTACATGGAGGCATCAGGACCCTTGACCACAGACCTCACAGATGGGCTGGATTTTGGTCACTCGTCTGGCTGGGGTCCACGCTGCCCCAGCCTCTCCAAGCCTCAGTCTGCTCCCATGAGGGAGGGGTCCTTGTAGGTCTGTGTGGGATGGGAGTGGGAGAGTGTAAAGCCTGCACCCCCAGAGCAGGCAGCCCTGGGGGAACAGTGTGTGACATGGTATGTGGTCCTGGCCATTCCCTGCATGGGGGTGGCTGTGGGGAAGTGCCCTGGGGGGTCCCCGGCCCCTCTGAGGGCTGGTCTCTGCCGGGGGCGGCGCTGCCTGCTGACCAGCGAGCCCAGCAGGTGCTGGGAGCGGGAGGCCCTGGACCAGGACTCCTGGCTGCTCCCTCCCTGGCGGCCGGCATCTCCGCCCGGCCTGACGGTTAACAGTTCTGACAGGCCAGGCTATTTTTAGAAACCTGTTCCCACATCTTTTCCCTGTGGGAAAAGGAAAGCAAGTTAAAATTTCAAATTAACCCACCAGCCCACCCTCCTGCAGCACACACTCACTCACAGTGGCCGCTTGGGGCGCGGGCTGTGCAGGAGGGGCTGGGGGGGCGTCTGTGGAGGGTCCTCTGCACGCCAGGCTCTGTGAGGGGCGCTTACATCTGAGATGGGGGTGTGAGGGGGAAGCCAACATCACAGAGGGACCCAGCAGAGACCCCGTCGGGGACGGGGGCAGCTTGTTGGGGTCACCCCGCCAGGAGGGCCAGGCCCGGCGCCCCGTGTCATACCTGGGAGTGGGCTGGTGACAGAGGGGCACCTCGCGGGGGTGGGGGTGAGTGCCCGGCAGGTGGTCCCCCCCTCACTTCCCAGCTGCCCTCTCTGCCTCCCAGTGCTCTTCTGCTCCCAACTAAGGTGGTGCTGGCAGTTGTCCTGGAGCGACGCAGCATGTCACCCCCCCACCCCTGTTACCAGGCAACCTGAGGCCCAGCCACACAGTCACAGGTCACTCCAAGTCACACCTCTCAGCAGCTTTCCCATGGGGCCTGGCCGATACACAGTGGTCCCTGGGCAGAAGCTGGCCCAGGTGCCAGTGGGCAGGGACACTTGGCCCAAGGCTTGAAATACCAACGGGGTTGATTTGAAAAATAAAAAGGACATTAAGCAGTCACTAGTTTTAAAAATATTAACCTGATAAAGGTTTTAGTATTGGAAAAAAAAAAAACCCTGATCCTGGGAAAGACTGAAGGCAGAAAGGAGAAGAGGGCGTCAGAGGATGAGATGGTTAGATAGCATCACTGACTCCATGGACATGCTGCTGCTGCTAAGTCGCTTCAGTCGTGTCCGACTCTCTGCGACCCCAGAGACAGCAGCCCACCAGGCTCCCCCGTCCTTGGGATTCTCCAGGCCAGAACACTGGAGTGGGTTGCTATTTCCTTCTCCAATGCATGAAAGTGAAAAGTGAAAGGAAAGTCACTCAGTCATGTCTGACTCTTAGCGACCCCATGGACTGCAGCCTACCAGGCTCGTCTGTCTCCATGGACATGAGTTTGAACAAACTCTGAGAGATGGCGATGGACAGGGAAGCCTGGAATTCTGCAGTCCACGGCATCGCAGAGTTGGACGTGACTGGGCAACTGAACAACGACAACTGATAAAGATTTAGGAAAAAACTTAAACATATATCACTGTTTTTGACTTGCTCATTTACAATGACATTTCCGGCAAGGCCCCTTCCTGTTTTGGGGGTTGACAGTGAGACGCCCCCTGGGCAGAAGTCAGCTCGGAACCGAGGTCCTCATCCTCAGAGCGGGCCCAGCAGCCGTCCTTCCAGGCTGTGATGAGAGCAAAGATGCTCCTGTTTGCCATGGGCCTGGCGGGGCCCAGCCAGTGTAGGCACCCCCGACCGCCCCCACTGTCTGCTTGGGCCTTGGCATAGATGTGAAGCAGCTCAGTCACCCTGAACCGGAGTTTTCCTCCTCCAGTTTAAATTAAGCAGTGACTAGACGTTCCCCCAGGCAAAGGCTGTACTCCTCATCCGTCACCTGGGTGTTGTTCATGGAAGAGGCCTGGCCTTCCTGGTAGTAAAGCAAGCCCCTCACGCCCTGGCTGACTCAGTTTCCGGAGGTTTAGCAGCTTTGTCGGAGGTCTGGTTAACACACAGTAAACTCAGCATATCCAAAGGGTACGACCTGATACATCTGGACGAATGTGCACCCTGGTGAAGGGCTTCCCAGGTGACCCAAGGTAAAGAACCTGCCTGCCAACAAAGGAGACGCAGGAGACGCGGGTTTGATCCCTCGGTTGGGAAGATCCCCTGGAGCAGGGCATGGCACCCCACTCTGGTGTTCTTGCCTGGGGAATCCCGTGGACAGAGGAGCCTGGCGGGCTACAGTCCACGGTGTCGCAAAGAGTGGGACGCAAGTAAGTGACTGAGCATGCGTACCCTGGGCCAGGCATACCCTGATAAAGCCTTCTCCACCCAAGCTTCCTCTTGCCCTGCAGTAACGCCCTCTTTCTGGCCCCAGCGCCGCCCCGCGCCCAGCACCAGTCGGCTTTCCGTCAGCGTAGGTTAGTTTTGTATCAGTGGGCTCTTGCACTGTGTACTCTCCTGTGACCGGCTTCTTCCATTCGGGATGACCGTTTTAAGATGCCTTCCTGCTGTGCGTCTCAGCGGTCTGCCCCTTCCCGTTGCCAGGCGGCGCCCCGTCAGAGGTGCCCACCTTGTACTCCTCACCCGCTCCCTCCAGAGACACTTGGCTTCTTCCAGCTTGGGGCCGTTAGAAAGCAGCACAGCCGTTCGTGTAAAAGTCTTTGCACGGAGGTGCACATTCGTTTCTTTGGCATCACTCTCTAGGCGTGGCGTCTTTGGGTCCCGTGGTAGATGTTTGTTCCTCTTCCTGACATCGCCCTTCTCATTCCTGATACCCATCACTTGCATGCGCTCGTTTTTCCTGATCAGGGCGGCTGGAGGTTTACTAATTCTACTGAGCTTCCCAAAGAACCGGCTTTTGGTTTCATTGATTTTCTCTATTGATTTTCTGTTTTCCATTTCATTGATTTCCACTTTGCTGTTTATTTCCTTCCTTTTTTAAAAAACATCAGATTTAATCTGTTCTTCTGTTGCTAATTTGTTAGTGTAGAAGCTGAAATCATAAATTTGAGATTTTCCCTCTCCTCTAGTAGATGTTTAGTGCCATAAATTCCCCAGGAAGCATTACTTTATTGGCATCTCACAGATCTCGATACATTTTCATTTTCACTCAGCTCAAAATAATTTCTAATTTCCCATTTAATTTCTTTTCTGACCAGAGGGTTATTTGAAAGTGTATTGTCTAGTTTCTAAATATTTGGGGATTTTCCAGATCTCTTTCTGTTATTAAATGCTAATATAACACCATCGTTGTCAGAATGTGCTTGGTATGACGATCTTTGTAAGCTTCCGGTTGAGAGTGTGGTCTGTGTTGATGAATGTCTTGTACACTTGAAAGAGACGTGCTCTACAGTCCCGCCCTGCAAGCGTTAACCAGGCAGGTCGTTTGACAGGATTGTTCAAGTCTTTTATGTCCTGACTGATTTTCTGTTTGCTTGTTGTTATTATTGAGAGTAAGAAATGCACACCCCAAAACTGTGTTTTGCCATTTCTTTTGGTTGCTCTGTCAGATTTAGCTTCACAAATCTTGAACTTCCGTTACTATATATACATAGCCATTTAGGATTCTTGGGTCATTTTGATGAACTGATTGCTTTATCATTATGAAATAACATTCAAAACTTCACAGTATCACTTGCGCTGATGTTAATATAGCCATACCAGTCACTTTTGCATTAGTGATTGCCTGATATACCTGTTCCCATACTTGCAATTTTAATGTTTCTTTATAAAGTGCATTTCTTTTTAGCAACATATGGTCAGATCCTGTTTAGTTTTATTTTGCTTTTATCCTGACGATGTCTGCCTTTTATTTGGGTCCATTTAATGTTAACATTTGATGTGATTGTTAAGTTTATCTCTGTCTTTAAGTCTATGATATTCTCTTTTCTGTCTGTTCCAACTGTTCTTTGTTCCATTTTCCTATTTTACTGCCTTCTTCCTTTGGACTTGTTAAGTATTTTTATAATTCCATTTTTAAAAATAGCCTTTATTCTTTACAATAGTTTTGGGCTCACAGCAGCCTTGAGTGGACAGTACAGAGAGCTCCTGTTCGCATGCTGCCCTGCCGCCTCCCCGTTGGCAGCATCCCCACCAGAGTGGACGTGCAGGCTCGCCATCAGTGAGCCTACCTTGTTGAGTGTTACCCAGAATCTACAGTTTACATTAGGATTCATTTCTGGTGTGGTTCCTTCTATGAATTTTGACAAATGTAAGCATATGTGCAGCGTTAAGAGTATTGTGCAGAATAATTTCGGTGCCTAAAAACCTTCAGTGCTCCACCGCTTCATCTCCCCAAGGTCCCTGACAACCACTGATCTTTTCACAGTCTCTGCAGTTCTGCCTTTTCCAAAATGCATATAGTTGGAATCATACAGTATGTAACATTTTCAGTTTGGCTTCTTTCACTTAGTAATATTCATTTAAAGTTCCCCCGTGTCTTTTCATGGCATGACAGCTCTTTTTTTTTTTTTTTTGTATTGAATAATATTCCATTGTCTGGATGTACCATGGTGTATTCATCCATTCACTCACTAAAGGGCATCTTGGTTACTTCCAAGTTTTGCATTTGTGAATAAAGCATCTGTATGCAGGTTTTCTTTGGACATAAGTTTTCAGATGATCTGGGTAAATAGCAGAGGGCATGATTATTGGATCATATGGAAAGAGTTTGGTTTTGTAAGAAATCCCCAAACTGTCTTTGCAAATGCTTGTTCCCTTTTGCACACCCATCAGCAATGAGTGAGAGTTCCAGTTGCTCCTTACTACCATCATCTGCTGTTGTCAGTGCTTTAGAATTTGGGTGTTTAGAATACAGGTGAGTAGTTGTATCTTATTTTAAACTACAGTCCCCTAATTACATATGATGTTGAGCATCTCTTTATAAAATGCTTATTTGCCATAAGTTATCTTTTTTTGGTGAGGTGTGAATTCAGGTCTTCAGCACATTTTTTGAGTTGTTTTCTTATCACTGAGTTTTAAGAGTTCTTTGTATGTTTTAGATAACACTCTTCTACCGGACATGTGTTTCGCAAATATTTCCTCCCAGGCTTGTCTTCTTATTCCCTTGATGAGTGTCTTCTTATTCCCTTGATGGTGTCTTCTGCAGAGAGGAGTTTTCAATTTTAATTCTTTCCACCTTACCAATTCTTTACTTTATGGATAGTGCCTTTGATGTATTTTAAAACTCATCACTATACCAAGGTCATGTAGACTTTTCTCTTAGGTTATCTCCTAGACATTGTATACTTTGCTCTTTACGCTTACGTGACCCATTTTAATCCAGTTTCTGTGATGGGTGTGAGATCTAGATGCGTTTTTAATTTTTCCGGCCGCGGACGTCCTGTCGTTCCAACACTGTTTGTTGAAGACGTTGTCATGTTCCCGCTGTCTCACTTTTGTTTCTTTATCAAGGGTTGTTGGATTGTATTACCTGGCTCTGCCTCTGGGCTCTCCTCGTTGCATGGATCTGTTTGCCTGTTCTTTTACCAATGCTGCACTGTCGTAACCACTGTGCCTTTTAGGAAGTCTCGAAGTCAGCTCGTCTCAGCTCTTCACCTCTGCTCGTTCCTGTCAGTGCAGCGTTGGCTGCTCTGGTGTTTGGTTTGGGCGGTTTAATTGCGCCACTCCAGATGAACTTTAGAAGCTGTTTGCCAGTGTCCATAAAGTCACCTTCTGGGGTTTTGATTTTGATTTAAGTGACTATAAATAAGGTTGGGAAAAACTGACATCTTGACAATATTGAGTCTATTCACAAGCATGGAATATCTCTTTCTATATTTTAATTATTTCTTTGATTACTTTCATCAGAGTTTGCTTGATTTCCTCACATATCTTAAACATATTTTGTTAGATTTTTACCTAAGTATTTCATTTTGGGGGGAGCTAACTACCTTTAAAAAAAGTACTCATTTATGTGTTTGGCTGCACTGGCTCCTAGTTGTGGCCTGCGGGGTCCTCCCTCCTTGCTGTGGCCTGCGGGGTCCTCCCTCCTTGCTGTGGCCTGCGGGGTCTTCCCTCCTTGCTGCGGCCTGCAGGGTCTTTACTTGCAGCACGTGGCCTCTTCGCTGTCAGGCGTGGGGTCGGGCTCCCTGACCAAGAATGGAGCCCAGGCAACCTGCCTTTGGAGCATGGAGCCTTGGCCACTGGGCCATCAGGAAAGTCCCGTTGATTGATGTTGTGTATTTATTATCCCTCGTATCGTTCAGCCTAGCTATAATCACTTAGTTGCAAGAGGATTTTTAGTTAGCTTTTTGTGTTTTCTACATAGACAATCATGTCATCTGTGAACAAAGACAATTTATCTTCCTTTTGGCTAAAACTATGACTTTTTTTTTTTAACTGTATTACGTTAGTGCCTGTTTTAAGTTTATACATTTTTAAGTTAAAGTGACATTGTAAACTTGATGTTTATACCTTCTTCTCCCCAAGTGCTATCACTGTTATCATGCATCTTATTTGTGTGAAAATTATAAACCACAAAAAAATCTTTATTATTTTATAGAGTTTTCAACAAGAACAAAACCTTATATATTCACCCATGTAGTCACCATTTCCTGTGCCTTTGTTTCTTCTTACCTGCGTCTCCTGCTGCTGCCGCCAAGTCACTCAGTCACGTCCGACTCTGTGAGACCCCATAGACTGCAGCCCACCAGGCTCCCCCGTCCCTGGGATTCTCCAGGCAAGAGCGCTGGAGTGGGGTGCCATCGCCTTCTCCGCCTGTGTCTTCATCTGGTGTTGTTTTCTTTGTACCCGAAAGACTTTATTTTCACCTTTCTGAAAATGCAGGTCTGTTTCTGCTAAATTCTTTCTGCTTTTGTAATTCTGAAAAAGTCTTTATTTCACTTTATTTTTGGGAAGAGTTGTTTTCAGCCTGGTTTCAAATCCTGGTCAGCGGTTCTGCACCCCACCCTGCCAACACTTACACAGTCTCTACGTGTTTCTGATGAGAAACCACTGTCATTCTTCCCTTCGTTCCTCTGTGAGCGATATTTGCTTTCTGGCTGCTTTAGGGATTGTCTTCATCATCACTGGGCTTGATGGTAGTGTGCCCTGCTGTAGTTTACTTCTTGTGTTTGGGGTTTGTTTAGCTTCTTGGACCTTGGAGTTTATAGTTGTGTTTTTTTAATCAATTTTGGGGGGGAAATGGCCGTTATTTCTCAGTTATTTTTTTCTGTGTCTCTCCACGCTCCTCTCCTTCAGGGCACTCCAACTGCAGGTGGGTCTGGCCACTTGAAATTGTCTAAGAACTTAACTATATTCTTCTTGTAAAGTTTTTAATCTGCATATTTTATTTTGGATCTTTTGTATTGCTGTGTCTTCAAGTACACTTATTTTTCCTTCTGCAGTGTAGTCTGCTATTAACCCCATCCCACTTATTTCTATCTCAAATGCCATACAATTCATTGATAGAAGTTTGGATCGAGTCTTTTTTGTACCTTCCCTGTCATTGCTTAACTTTTTGAACACCTGAGATTATTACAGTTGCTTTAATGTTCTCATTTGCTAATTCAGTGTTACTTCTAGACCTGTTTTGATTGTTGGCTTTTTTCCCCTCCTCATCGTGAGTCATATTTTTCTGTTTCTTTGAATGCCTAGCAATCTTCCATTGGATGGCAGACATGATCAATTTTGCCTTGTTGGGTGCTGGATATAAATATGCTCGAGATTCTGGGACACAGTTCTATTGCTTAGAAAAGGTTATGTCATTTTGGTTTTTGCTTTCAAGATCCTTTAAGCAAGACCAGAGCATCTTTTAGTCTAGAGCAAATTCTTTCCCACTGCAGAGCTAAGAGCTTTCCAGCTAGGCCACCACTTTCTGAATTCTGATGTTCTTTCGTCTCGCTGGTGGGAGCGGGTTCTGTGCCTGGGTCTGTGTGAGCAGCAACTTCTCCCTGCGACCCTGCAGGTGGCCCTCCCCAGCCCTGCCTATGTGCCGGATGGTGCTGACTCCTGTGGGACCCCTCTGGGTCTCCAAGGTCTCCCTCTGTTGTCCTGGCTCTTTTCTCCAGCGTTCTCTCCTATAAGCTCTGGTGGCCTTCACCTCCCTGGACTCACAGGTCCAGCCCCTCACCTCACAGAGCCTTTGGGCTCCCCCTAAGCTCCCCATTCCCTGTGTCATGACCCAGAAATGTCTCAAGGCAGGAAGCTGACGTACTGTGGGCTCACGTCATCTCTCAGGGGTCACTGTACCTTGTTGCATAACGACCAGTATGTTGAAACCCATGGTTTTGAGTCTTCTGCCCAGGCTCTGCTGTGCTGTGCTGCAGTGAGCTCCACTCAGTTCAGTTCAGTTCAGTTCAGTCGCTCAGTCGTGTCCGACTCTTTGCGACCCCATGAATCGCAGCATGCCAGGCCTCCCTGTCCATCACCAACTCCCGGAATTCAGTCAGACTCACATCCATCGAGTCAGTGAGTCCATCCAGACATCTCATCCTCTGTCGTCCCCTTCTCCTCCTGCCCCCAATCCCTCCCAGCATCAGAGTCTTTTCCAATGAGTCAACTCTTCGCATGAGGTAGCCAAAGTACTGGAGTTTCAGCTTTAGCATCATTCCTTCCAAAGAAATCCCAGGGCTGATCTCCTTCAGAATGCACTGGTTGGATCTCCTTGCAGTCCAAGGGACTCGCAAGAGTCTTCTCCAACACCACAGTTCAAAAGCATCAACTCTTCGGTGCTCAGCCTTCTTCACAGTCCAACTCTCACATCCATACATGACCACAGGAAAAACCATAGCCTTGACTAGATGGACCTTTGTTGGCAAAGTAATGTCTCTGCTTTTGAATATGCTATCTAGGTTGGTCATAACTTTCCTTCCAAGGAGTAAGCGTCTTTTAATTTCATGGCTGCAGTCACCATCTGCAGTGATTTTTGGAGCCCAGAAAAATAAAGTCTTGACACTGTTTCCACTGTTTCCCCATCTATTTCCCATGAAGTGATGGGACTGGATGCCATGATCTTCTTTTTCTAAATGTTGAGCTTTAAGCCAACTTTTTCACTCTCCACTTTCACTTTCATCAAGAGGCTTTTGAGTTCCTCTTCACTTTCTGCCATAAGGGTGGTGTCATCTGTATATCTGAGGTTATTGATATTTCTCCCGGCAACCTTGATTCCAGCTTGTGTTTCTTCCAGTCCAGTGTTTCTCATGATGTACTCTACATGTAAGTTAAATAAGCAGGGTGACAATATACAGCCTTGACGTCCTCCTTTTCCTATTTGGAACCAGTCTGTTGTTCCATGTCCAGTTCTGACTGTTGCTTCGGACTTGTCCCCACTATTCCTGGGCTGGAATGAAAGTCTCTTTCACCCTAGTTGTTTCCATGTGGTTCCGTTTCACCAAAGTGCACGTTAGTTTGCAAGCAGTCTCTGGCAAGCATGAGTAACTTACTTGTTACTGTCAAGGAGAAAGTCATTCATTTGTTCATTTGCTCATTCAGGAAATGCTGGCCTGGCCCCCGCAAGGCCGGGAGGAGAACACGGGAGTAAACCAGGCACAGCTGTGGGGCTTTTTGGGAGCCGGGTCCAAGGGCTTCTAATAGCTCCTTTGGGGAAGCCTCCATCCTTCATCCAGCTGACAGTCACTAAGTGCCTGGCGTGTGCCAGGCCGTCTCGGCACAGCCCCAGGGAGCACGCAGGCCGAGTGCTAGGTATGTGGTCCTAAAGCGACCACTGAACACTGAGACTGGAATCCAGAGAACAGATAACGTGCTGGTTTTGACCACGAGGTAGAAAGAGGACCCTTCCCAGAAAAGGTAGCCATGGAACTGAACTTTGAGAGATTATCAAGGCGGGAGCCACAGCATTTGGGGCTCCAAGACGAGGCTGGCAGGGGCGCTCCATACGGGGTTCACAGGCAGGCTGGGGGTGTGGAGCTGCGGGAGATGCAGAGGGTTTAAGGCACATCAGATCTGTGCTATCATTTGATAAGGATTCAAAGGCATGATGGACTTTTGGTTTTATTGCCAAAACCAAATCATTTTTGGTTTCCCTGAAGGAACTTCATGGTGGTTTCTGAAGTAAAATTTCTAATTACTTCTGTTGGCGTGGGAGCATATTCTACACCAGACTTTTGAAGGTTGCACCACCCGGGCCTTTCCGTGACACACATGCGTGCCTTTCCCCGCGTGCATGCATGCACACGGGCAGACCACTGGAGGGGCAGGTGGGCCCACCTAACAGAAGTGCCCCTGGAGGCCAGGTCCAGGGAGGAATCACAGGCAGAGAGCCTGGCTGCTGCACGGGCAGCTTTCTGATGAGGTGATCGATCTGGTGACTAAGGTCCTGTTTCCTGAGTGCGTTGTCACGCATCCTCATTCTACAAACAGGGCATGCTGCCATCCTTACCTCTGTGCCACCCGCCCTTTCCGGTTAGCCCACCTCTCCTTGGGCTGCAGGGGACAGACTGGTTGGCACTGTGTTGTGAAAAATGGGGTGATGTCAGTGGGCAGTTGAGCTCCCCTGCTGGTCCCGGGGAGCAGGCTCTGCCCATGCCCCTGGGTGGTCATCTGGCAGCACCAGGCCTGGCATTCACGTGCTTACAGCCTCGTAGGGTAGAGAACACGCCACCTGAGAGCCAAGGACATACACCTGGATCCTGAGTGCCGCCAGAACTAACCGTAGTCCCGATGGGTCTGCCCAGCATGGTCTTGTCATCCTTGGTAAGGCAGTGGCCAGGCTGGTGGCCAACACCCAAGTCCTCTGAGAGTGCCTGGTGAGGTTAGGGGTAGAGCACTGTGACTTGAGGGGCAGGGACTGGGGCGGCCACATGTCGGGTGCATGCCCCGAGTCACAGTTGCAGGGAGGAGTTAAGAAGGGAGCTGCCTTTGAGTGGGCCCCAGAAAGTGAAAGTCAAAGTTGCTCAGTCGTGTCCGACTCTTTGCGACCCCATGGACTATACAGTCCATGGAATTCTCCAGGCCAGAATACTGGAGTGGGTAGCCTTTCCCTTCTCCAGGACATCTTCCCAACCCAGGGATCAAACCCAGGTCTCCAGCATAGCTGGCGGATTCTTTACCAGCTGAGCCACCAGGGAAGCCCAAGAATACTGGAGTGGGTAGCCTATCTCTTCTCCAGTGGATCTTCCCGACCCAGGAATCAAACCGGGACCCCAGCAACAGACTTAAATTCAGTGACCTAAATGGAGAGGACGTTCTGCGTGGGCCCCACCATGTGGAGCTCCAGGTGCCAGGGCCAGAAGGACAGATAGCTGTAGAGGGTAGGACAGAGAGGTTGGTCCTGACCAGGGGCTTCACCTGGCCCCACACGGGGGCAGGGGGACCCAGCTGTGCTCACAGTCGGCTGAGGCCAGGCCTCCCTGCCCAGGGTGACCCCTGCCCATGCCCACTTCCCCCTCCCTCCAGGGTGTGACCCCAGCCCTCGAACTCCCTGCCCCTGTGACAGCACCTGCTCATTTCCAGTCTTGGTGCCCAGCCTGGGCCAAAGGCTCGCTTCGCAGTTTCTGGGAAAAGCAAATTTATCAGCTCGTGAAAAGGGGAAATGTTTACAGGAAAGGAAGGCACAAAACGAATGAATAATTGCAGCCCCGTTCTCGGTCCCCAGAGACCAATATTCTAGGCTCTTGCTTTTATTAGGAAAGTGAGCCAGAGTGAGCCCC
The DNA here is from genome assembly GCF_000754665.1 of Bison bison bison. Lineage (NCBI taxonomy): Eukaryota > Metazoa > Chordata > Mammalia > Artiodactyla > Bovidae > Bison > Bison bison. Next base: position 5,456,717 of record NW_011494608.1, on the reverse strand, counting down.
ACTAGGGAACTGGGAGCCGCCTCCTGCTGCGTCCCTCCCTGAGTAGGATGCTGAGCGTGGAGAGCTCGGGAGTCCACCCCCGGGGGGGCGCCTGCCAGCAGGCCTCTGGGCCACTCTGCCCATGGGTGGCATGAAGGCCCTGCTGGCCCCCGAATCACAGCCTTCAGCCTGCTTCTTCACCAGCGTCACCTTGATATTGCACAGTGCCATTGGGTCACTTCCCTCGAGCCCCGCAGACTTTCTTGTTAACAGCAAGTTCTCCGTGGCTCCCTGGGCCCCCGAGTGGGTGCAGTGATGATGGAAGGGATGGGGTTGGGCTTGAGCAGCTGAGGTCCCTTCCCAGCTCTGTCCCTCACCCGTCAGTTAAGTGAATTCCCCTCACCTTACCGGGCCCTGAGTGGGAACCGTCGTCTCAATAATTAATGGTGATGAGCTACTCTGGGGGTGACAGAAGACACCGTTCCTGCAGTAAGTGTGCTGAAGCTCGTCCCCGCCTGTTTCTGGCCGGGTCACGAAGGACACAGTGCCTTCCTGGGATGGGCACGGCTGGGGCCTGGGAGGCGGTAGCACCCCTTGCTGATGGCCCCGGGGGGCGGTGGCTGCCAGCTGGATGGTGACATCGAAGGTCACGCTGGGTGAGCCGTGTGCAGATAGAGCCACCTGTTGTGCACACATGTGTGTACTTGTGCGTGAATGCAGCCCCAAGGCTGGCTGCTTTCCCAGCACCCCCCCCACCCAGTCCAGGTCACCAGCATCCTGCTTCCCCGGGGCCCATTTCGGGGCCCCCACCTCTCCTCTCTGTCACCATCACGTCTCTCTTCACGCAGTCCGGGAGACCCTCTGCACCCGCGCCCTCCGGCTCTCTCTCCTCTGCCAAAACCCCAGTCACTGCCCATCTCCCTCCAGCTCGCCCGACCATGAGGGCCACCTCTCCCCCTCCTCTGTCCTGCCCGCCCAGGCGAGCCCTCGCTTGCCCGTCCACCAGCCTGGGAAGCTGTGCTCACACCCCACACCTGCCCACCCCCCACCGCCTTTCCAGCCAGCCCACGTCTCTCCCACCCCCGCCCCATTTCCTTCCCCCACCAGCCCCTCAGCACCGTGTGGTGTGCCAGTCGAGTGCTTCTGCCTTCCGCACGAGAACCCGGGCTTCGGGAAAGCAGGCCCTTGTTTGCCTATTTTATTTCTTTGTAGAAATCTGTCTTCTTTCTAGAAGGATGCCTGACACGTAGGAGGAGCTGGTGAAGGGTCATTGGAAGAAGGAATGCAGTAACCAGCCGGTTGGTTTCAGGCAGCAGGGCTGCGTGGCCAAAGGCCCACAGAGAGGGCAGGCATCCAGCCCAGTGGGTGTGACGGGCACCTGGGGGACGCTGGCATGGCTGGGCATGGAAAGGGCAGCATGGGGCAGGGGTCTATGTGAGCGGGAGGCCACTGCTCCATCAATGCCGAGGCCCCTCTGCGGTGGCCCTCCCCAACCCCGCCTCATTTTCCACGATGGGCTGCCTCCATCTGCTGCTTTGCCCGGTACCAGGGGGCGATTGAGCCTTAGGACGAGCTCCTCCATTGTAGCCAGGGCCTCTGGCTTCCCTGGGGAAGCTTCATCTCCACATACTGTAATTCTAATGATCCCAGTTAGCACTAGTGTTTACTCTGGATTTTCGTTAAAAACCTATTGAAGCCACCGGCATGTGGAAAGACAGAGGCAAGAAAACCCGGGTATGCCAGGCGTTGGTCTGGCGGGACTGACCTTACCACGCTGCCTGCCAGGTGGGCACGGAGCTTGGTGCTGCGGAGGGAGCCGGGCCTCCCTGTCCCCGTGCGTGCAGACCTGCCCTGGCCGTGCCCACCTGTGCTCGTGCACGTGGCCATTTGGCTTGATTCACGGTCACTCCCCATTTGGACCCCAGGAGATTCTGTAGGCAGGCTACATACAGGCCCCAGAGATTGGCAGGACGGATCGACAGCCACTGGCCACGTGTAGCAGCGGGCGCCCCTGCTGTCCCTGCAGGCCGGGCTGCAGTAGAATCACGCTCCCACCGACGGTGCGGCCACCGGCCGCCGAGTCGTCTCACTGCCCATCCCACCTGGGCAGCTGTATGGATCCCTGCCGAGGGGCGTGTTCTCTGAGCCCCCGCTCTGAGCAGGCGCAGGGGCTGCGGGACCTGTGTCCCAGGACACACCTGACCCGGATGTGGGTGCTGTGCAGGGGCGGTTGGGGGGCGGCATGTGCACACGTCACGGCTGTCCTGGGGTCCGAATCAGGAGACGTGTGTCCTCGGCCACCGCTCCTGCAGGGTTTGCTTTGAGCCAGTCACTGCGCCCCCCAGGGGCAGTGGGTGCAGGCGGCCAGCGGGGCTCCTCACAGCTGCACGGTCCAGTCCTCAGTGGCCTGGGCAGAGTCTTCTGTCCGTGTACATTTTTTATTTGAAAGTGTGCAGTTAGGTCCCTGTTTCGGAAGAGTGGGCACACAAGGATGGCTGCCAGGCGTCCGCTGAAGTTGGTTACATCCTGCCCCAGGCAGGGCCTGGGGGCTGAGGCTCAGAGGAAGGGTGCTGGAAAGCCCCGGGACCAGCGGGGCCCCTGACTTCAGCACCCGCTGCGGCTCCAGCATGACCCACTTCCACTGGCCACACTGGACTGGGGCCCACCCTGAGGAGCCCCTTTTAGTTTAATCACCTCTTTAAGGGCCAGCTCTCCAAATACTTCCCTAGTGGGCATCCTGAGTGGCTCAGATGGTGAACAATCCGCCTGCAATGCAGGAAAACTGGGTTCCATCCCTGGGTGGCGAAGATCCCCTGGAGAAGGGAATGGCCACCCACTCCAGTATTCTTGCCTGGAGAATCCCATGGACAGAGGAGCCTGGTGGGCTACAGTCCACAGGGTCGCACAGAGCCGGACACGATTGAGTGACTTAACACTTTCAACACTCCAAATGCAGTCATGTTCTGAGCTGCAGATGGTAGCGTTTTAGTAAATGAATCTGACAACTTAGCCCCAGCTTTAGACATGACATACACTAGTGTCCATATAATACACGTCCTCACAAAGAAGTTAGGCATAGCAGCAATCCCATAATCCAGAAGTGGTGACTATGAGCAGAGGCTTATCATCGTCTACATTAGCTCCTGTGTACATCTTTTATAAAAACGAGATGTAACGGGAAACAAAGGTGTATAACTATCCTTCTTCTTCACGCACACAGTCAAGTGTCTTTCCGTAGCAGCTGTACATCTACAACATGATGTTTCGTGACTGCATAGCATTCTTTCATACGCTAACCTATGTAATGTGTGTTTCCTAATCTATGTAGCCTGTCCCCTCCATTTTTGGACCGTAGGCAGTTTCCGGTCTCTTCGTGTTATAATCCAAATGCACCCACATCAGTAACCTCCTTGAAGTGAAATCACCCACTCATTGTGTCTGTTTCTCGAGGCTGTTTGCTACTTATTTTGAGATTGCCCTGCATACACACTATAGCGTCTAGATGCTAACCAGCCGTGTCTGTAAATATCCATTTCCCTTGACGCTTGCCAGCAGTGGCTCATATTTTCCTTAGAAACCAGTGCCAGTCCACTGGGTCAGCACAGAAAAGCACGGCCTCCTCTCTGCTTTCTCTGCCTGCTGCCCGGGCTTGGCTTCTCGCCATGTGGGCATCAGCTTTCTGTGCTTCTCCCTGGACGCAGCCCCGGCATGTCTGCTGGGTTCCTGCCTCTGTTCGGAGTGTGGGCCCGGCCAGCTCCCACCCCCTTCCCATCTCTGCCCTCGGCTCCTGCGTCTCCTGCATCTGGTAGCTTCTCCCTGCCCTCCCACCTTCTTCTGCCCAAACCCCTCACCTGGGTCCGTCTCTGTCTCAGGCTTCGTCTGCTGGCACCTTGCTTTTCTCCCTGCGTGGAGCTGACCGACCACCTGCTTCAGAACACGTGGCTGGAGCGAGGAAAGCGGGGCTTTGCGATCAGACGGGGCAGGTGGTGTGCTCCTGGAGCCTCGGAGGCTGCCCGCCACCTGTGATCTGAGGGATCGCCCTTCCCACCTGGCACGGCTGTTGTGAGCGGTGAGACAGGGGTTGTGTGAAGGCCGTGGTCATCACCGTGGGCCTCGCAGCCTCAGGAAGGGGCAGCAGCAGGTACAGCGCTGTGACTGTCAGTGGGCTTGTGCCCGGGCTCGAAGTCATGTGGGGGGCACACACAGGTCCTGACTCGTGTAGGGAGTCAGGACCTGTGACGAAACTATAGCAGCGAGCTCATGGATGCCCAGACCAGTGATCCCCTCTGGAGAACAGACGCTCGCAGGGGATGCGATGTGGGCCTGGCTTTTCCCTTGAGGAAGGTGCTTGGGAGGAGCCAGGTTCGGACGCTGGTGCAGGCAGACCCCAGCCCTGAGACCCCGCTGTGGTCTTCTCTGGTGGGGAGCTTGGAATTGGAGACCCTAAGGGCAAATACCTTGGGCTGAGTGCGTTTTCAGGGACTAGCTTGCACGTCCCCACACGATGCCAGGTTAGCACGTCACAGAGAAGGAATCAGAAGTGCCCCAAAGTGGCCTGACCCCTCCGAAGTCCAGGGGGCGGTAAGCCTGAGAGCCCTGATGTGAGTGGGTATCTGATATCAGAGACCTTGGTGCAGGGGTCAGTGCCTGTGTTTTGAGGGAAGGCTGCAGACAGGGCCGCAGTGTTCATTTGCAGAAAAGCAGTCTGTCACCTTGGGGGCTTATGAGCATACAGCCGTCATGCTCACCCTGGGGATGGAGGCTTAGAGGTGGGCAGGGGCCTCTGGGCGCTGCAGAGGACCGGTCCCAGGGTGGTGGGGCAGGGCCTTAGGACTCTGGCTGTCTCTGTTCCCAGGTTGGGGCGGAGCTGAGAGGCCACCCGCCCAGGAACAAGTCTCCGCCCCCACAAGGCAGGGAAGCTCCTCCTCCTCCCCGTGGCTGTTCCTTGATATTTGGGGCCAAGAGGGGTTGGCAGGTCCCCTTGGGCCCTTGTGAAAAGGGGGAAAAAAGAAAAACAGCCCACTATTGAGTCGCTTTGTGTGTTAGCTGTTGTGTCTATGAAAATTGTTCCATGATTATTTTTGTACTTGTAGCCCTTTTGGGGATAAAGAGTTCTGCGTCCTTAAAGGGGCCACTGCCAGTTTCCAAGCTCCGGATCGGGTGCCAGAGAACCTGGCTGAGTGAGTCTCCCACTCCCAGCCCCACCGAGGTCCCTGATGGGAGGGGTGCCAGGGGCATGTGGTCTGGGTGCATTGTCCTCGCCCTGTGGGTGCAAACCCGCTTGTGGGAGAGGGGCTCTCTTGGGTGTAACTCACGAGCAGAGTGGAGTGGGCCTTGCATTCCGAGAACACGGGTCTCGCACACCCACGCCTGCTGCTCTTGCTTTCAGCCTCCAGAGTCTCCCCTGACTCAGCACGTGGGGCCTGCCCTTATCCCCGGACCCCGGCTCCGTAGCCTGTCCGAGGGACTTCAGAATCCGCCTTCTCTTGTCAGCCCTTGATGGGGACTCTGAGGTGTGCATGGATCTTGGACCTGCCTTCATTCTCCTTCCTGTCTCCTCCTCTTAACTCAGTCTCTTTCCCTCACCTCTCCTCCTCCTGCTTGGGCCCAACCATCCTTCAAGACACTGGCTGCTAACCACTTGGGGCCCCAGGCTGTCTCAAGGATCAGATGGAAACTTTGCACAGTCTGTCCAGGAAGGCGCAGACTCGCATAAGTCCACACCGCATGCCTGTCCTTCCAGGGGGGCGGCCAGGACTCTGTGGAGGTGGGCTGAGCTTTCAGAGCCCCCACCCGCCGTAGACTCTCCCCAGCTGTGCCTGGTCCTCCCTCCTCCTGCCCCCAGAACTCCAGCATCTACCGAGACCTCTTCTGAGCATGGTCTGTAAGCAAGGAACGATAGGGTGGAGGACAGACGAACCAGCCAGGGGCAGGGAGGGCTGGCAGGGTGCCTGGACGTGGGGTGAGACCCTCCCCTCAGCTCTGGGCAGCCCAGAGAAGTGCTCAGTATTCCTCCGGGGGAGCCCAAGTATCTGCTGACTGAGACTGACCACAGAATGCCTTTAATGACCATTGGTCTTGCGGTGCTGAAGACCCGCTGTGTGCCAGGTGCTAGGCCTGAGCGGGGAGAGAAGACAGAAGCCCTGGAGGGGCAGCGTCTCATGGGGTGGGGTCGGGGTGGGGTGGGGTGGCAGAGACATGCAGCCGTGGGACCAGAACACACACACTGTCCGCCCCGCATTGGCGTCTCCTTCACCCCGAGGCACTTGGAACCCACTGGCGGGATCTGACGCCCAAAGCCCACCTGGGTGAGGGGACTCAGATCCCCTGGGCCTGGCTGGGTCAGATCCGGCCGTCCTTCCCTTAGTCCGCACAGAACCCCCGGGGACGAGGGCTCCCCCATGATGGTGGCTGTGGGACTGGTGTGTCTAGGCATTCACACTCTGGAAGTGCACTCGCTGGAGGGATAAGCAACTCGGCTGAGTGGGTGTCCAACCTGGTGCTGGGAAAGTGGGGGCGGCCGCCCCAAGACAAGGGCTGTGCTGGAGCCTAGTGTGAGGTGCGGCCAGGGGCGTGGGCCGTGGGCTCCTCCCTGGGGCCTCCCCAGGGCCCTCCCTCTGCAATGGGCTCTGTCCTGCTCTCACCGCCATCTCCCATCCCCGCCTCCCTCCAGGATAGCTCTCCATGGCACAGACGCTGTGACCCCTGTCCTCCTCCTTTGCAGCCGCAGCTGCAGTGAGTGCTCCCACCCGCTCCTCCCCGCCCAGGCCCTCTTGAGCCCCCTCCTTCCCCTCGCTCACCTCCTGGGGCCCCAGCCCCATCACCATCAATCACATCGTCCTCCTCACGCCTTGTCCACTCGGCTCCTGGGACACGTTTCTCTCTGGGGTCACGCCGTCCACTCCTCTGCCATCTCTCCTCGTCCCCCACCTCCAGGTGTCCCGGGGTCCCTGGGCTCTGACCTGCGCCCGGATTCCCATCCAGTGCAGCTCTGCTTCCACCGCTGCCCTCAGCTCCTTTCTTAACGTGGAGACGTGGCTTATGTGTCACAGGGTTTGCCCCTCTGGTCCTGGTGTCTTCACAGAGCCACGCAGCCAGCACCGAGGTCTGGTTTCGGAGCAGTCTCCTGGCCCCGCCATGAAAGTCCGTACCCACTAGTTGTCACTCCCTGCCTCCCCCCGGGGCCCCTGGCGACCACCCATCTGCTTCCTCTCTCACCACCTGCCTGTTCTGGACAGTCCGTATCAGTGCATCGCACGGCACGTAGCTTTGCACCCATCTCTCATGGAGTGCAGTGTTTCCGAGGTGCTTGCGTACTAGGACACGTGTCTGTGTCCACGCCTGTCCTCAGCCCCTCACACACCTCCCTGGGTGTCTAAGGGGCCCTGTGGCTCACCACGCCCAAATCACATTATGCTTACTCCAGACTCCTAAGTGGCCCCCTCCCTAAGCAGCTCACGGGGTGGCTCAGGCTCCACCCCTGGGTGCCTTCCACACCAGCGATGCGCTCACGAAGCCTCCAGAACACCATAGGGTCTGACTGCACCTTCCATCACTGCCGCCGCTCCATCGCTCCCCAGTCACTCGCGGGAGCCCCCTGACTGGCTCAGCTCCCATCCTGCACTGCCGGCTCCTGCAGCCCCGGTGAGCCCGCAAGGCCAGGGTCCCCTGTGTTTTCCACCTTACCTGATGGAAGGACCACACCCTTCTGCCTGGTCCCTGGAGCCTCCGTACCCACTCTCCCTTTTCCAGCACCCTTTCTCCGGGTGTCTGTCTGTACGTCCAGCCCCTGCTCACAGACAACGTCCCTGACAGCCAGTGTGTATCAGCCTCCCACCCTGCCCTCCTCCTCCACTCCTCAGGTCTGCCCGCCCGGCCAGCTGAGACGTGCGTGTGTGTGTGTGTGTGTGTGTGTGTGTGTTCACTTGTCTGCTGCTTTCCTGTGGGCTCAGTGAGAACACCTGAGCCGGGTGAACAGATGGACGGAAGGACAGACCTAAAGGGCTCTCTGCAGGGGAAGACGGACCACAGCTTTCCCCAGGTCCTGTTTCTCTAGGACTAGATAAAGGCATTTCAGTAGAGAGTCGTTTTCCTAGATGAGTCCACGGTACGTCTCATTCTTCCAGAAGGCCAGGCCTTAGTGTGGTTTTGGTGAAAGGCCCCGAGCCGTGCGTTCAGACAGAGCCACGCTTTAACCCCAGCGCCGCCCGAGGGTACAATCACATCACTTAGCCTCTCCGAGCCTGGGTATTTTTCTTTCTCTTAACGCTCACTTACTAGGCTACTGAGAAGACAGAGAGTCATTTGAAACGTGCCTGCTGCTGTATCTGCATCCGGCTAGTGTCAAGCCAAGTCCCTCAGTAAATACTCCTCTCTGTCCTGTTTGATGAGAGAATGTAGAAGTTTCCACCAGCCCTGTTACTAAGACCTGTCCACTTCCAGGAAGACGGGTGGTGGTGTGGCTAGTGGTGGGCTCAGGGTTCCACCCCGGCTGTGCAGCCCTGTGACCCCCGGAGCCTGGGCCTGAGTTTCCACCCTCACTTTCCGGGTGAGTTGCAGTGAAGAGGGGCTGCCCAAGGCTTCTGGCCCCATGGAGCCTGGCCTGACTGGCTCACCCGCTTTCTAAGCAAACAGGCGCTGCTTGGAAGGAGGTGGTGGTGATGATGATGAAATTGTTCTGGAGAACAAACTGTTTCCAGCGTCCTGATTTGCATTCCGGCTCCTGACATGCTCATTACAGCCTTTCTTCAGGGGTCTCTAAAGCAGCAGCTCTCCCTCCAGCCAGCCTCGAGGCGGGGCGGGCTGCCCTGTGTGTAGCAGCGGGCACCGCCGAGGTACCGTCAGCTGTGATCCAGCCTGTTCAGACTTGGGCCACCCCCTGACCGGCGTGTGTGAGGGTGTGGCCAGGAGCCCCCAGTCCCCTGCGGAGGGCCGTCTGTGCTCCTTACGGCTTTGTGTGCTGCGGAGCGTGTCAGTCAGGAATCTGCATCTGAACTTGGTACCAGAGCCAGGGGGCGGGGGCTGCCTAGGGAGGGGCGACAGCAGAGGTGCAGGGACAAGGCGGGCAGCCAGACCGGGCATGAAGAGCGCTGGAGCTGGGAACAGGCATGGCAACCCACTCCAGCGTTCCTGCCCAGAGAATCCCACGGGCAGAGGAACCTACAGACCATGGGGTTGCAGAGTCGGACATGACTGAAGCGGCTGAGCACGCACCCCGGATGCAGAGGGAGGGGACCGCCCGGCCCCAGTGCTCACACCGTACCCTGTCCCAGCCCCGGACTCTGAGGGCCATGCTGGCAAACCTGGGCTCGGGCTCCCAGCCACGACGGAGGTGTGTGTGTCAGGCTAGGAGGGTGAAGCGCCTTCCGTCCTGGCTGGCCAGCCTGGTTTAGAGCTGCTGAACATCCGGCCCCGGGGGAGGCAGTCCCCACCTGTGCTCCTGCCCTGAGCCCAGCTGGCAGTGTGGCGGGCCCAGCCTGGCGGGTCTCTTCCCCAGCCCTTGGCAGCAAAGGCCTCGGCAGCCTGCCCCCACATGTCAGAAGCCTTGGACCCCTGTCCAGGGTGCTGCTCTGGGGCCAAAATGGCTTTCCTGTTAATTAAGCAGACAACACAGCATGCAGTCAGCATCCACGTTGCTTTTAAACATTTCCTTTTTCTCCTGGAAGCAGTGCTGTGCTGGCCCAGAGAGGTACGGGCTGCCTCTCACATGACGGTAGGAGGCTGATCGGTCAAACCAGGAGGGCGTGAGGGTGGGGCAGAGAGGCTGAATAATCACCCCGTCCTCTCCAGCTCAGCGATTCAAGGTCCCCACACCTGCTCCTTCACAAGCTTCTCCGAGCCGGGCATCACCTCCTCTGTGCTTCTCCGAAAACCACCCCAAGCCCTCCCTCCAGGGACCCTCGCCCTGCACACCTCTCTCTCTGCCCTCACCCCTACACTGCCCTGACCCCCAGCCTGGGAGCTGCACTCACCCCCCAACACTCACCCCATCCTCGGGGCCTCTCTTTGAAGCGGGGGTGGAGTGGCGTTGCTGGAGGTGGGAGTGAAAAGGAGCATCTGGTGGCGTCTGCAGGGTCCATCTGACGCCACGTGGGGCAGCCGGGGGCCTGGTCTGCTGTGTGCACTGGGGCAGAATGGGGGGTCTGGAAGGAGCTTGGCGTCAGGGCCAGGTTTCAGAGGGGAGGGGGCACGGGCTCACAGCCCTGAGGAGGCGGTTCTGGGAGGAAAGGGCAGCTGTAATGCTGTCTGGGGGTCAGGTGAGGATGGAGAGCTTGGCCTGGAGCCCAGGTCAGACTTCTCCGAGGGGCGAGGAGTCTGATGGGTCGCCAGGACTAAGTCAAGTTGTCCCAAGCACAAGCACGGGTGTGGGGCAGCCCAGGTGATACCAAGCCTTTCCTTAACTTCCCTGGGCTTCAGCCTTCTCATCCATAAAACGGCAACACTGATACCTTCTCTGCAGCAGGGGGGCGGGGTGCTGGGGGGCACAAGGGTTAAAAGAGTCTCTGACCAGTGCCCACCCCAGCAGCAGTGAGCGGTGAACCCACCATCTTACAACCCATAGTGTTGTCACGCTAGGAGGAACTCTAGGGTGCCTGGCACATGCCCTGGGGACTTCCAGAACCCAGTGAGCCCTGCAGCGCCCCCATCCCCTGATGAATCCCCAGGGCTCCAGGGTTCCCCAGCCATCAGGGCTGAGTGAACTCATCTCTCAAGATGTTTCCTGGCCTCTGGCCCTTTAGACAGTTCGCTGAGCCAGAAGGACAGGGAGCTCCTTGTCTCTGGGCTTTGGGGCTGGGGGGCTGCGAGTCCACAGACCCGCTGGAGTTCCTGGCCTGTTCAGGGCTGAGGGGCTTGGCCTCTGACTGTGGGCCTGGCCCGAGAGATGCCATCGACCATCTATGGGGAGGCAAGGCTCTGGGTCACGTGGGAAGAAGTGGGGGGCTGCTGGGGGTGGAGGGGAGGTGAAAGAGGCAGAGGGTTTGTTTCATGGATGTGGCGGGGGGCGGGGGGGGGGCGG
>NW_011494608.1:5443994-5445621 GCF_000754665.1 Bison bison bison | reverse complement strand
GGATGTGGCGGGGGCAGGCGGGGCAGCAGCAGCACAGGGTTAGGGCTAGGGCTTAGGATTTAGGTTTACGGTTAGGCTTAGGGTTTAGGTTAGGGTTAGGGGTTGGGTTTAGGGGTTGGGGTTGGGTTTAGGGTTAGGTTTAGGGTTAGGGTTGGGTTTAGGGTTAGGGGTTAGGGTTGGGTTTAGGGTTAGGGGTTGGGGTTAGGGTTAAGGTTGGGGTTAGGGTTAGGGTTTAGGGTTAGGGTTTGGGTTACAGTTATGGGTTGGGGTTAGGGTTAGGGGTTAGGGTTATTATTTGAGGTTAGGGGTTAGTGTCAGGGTTAGGCATTAGGTTTGGGGTTAGGGTTAGGGGTTAGGATTTGTCGTTGGGGATTGGGGTTGGGTGTTAGGGTTAGTGTTGGGGATTATGATTAGGGGTTAGGGTTTGGGGTTTTGGGTTAGGGGTTAGGGTTAGGATTAGGGGTTAGGGTTTAGGATTTGGATTATGGTTTGGTCAGCCTCCGCAGCCTCTCCTCAGGTCTTGGCCGGGGCCCATGGCTTTCGTGTACCATTCACATGCTCCAGCACAGAGACACAGGCTTTAGATACCCATCGGCATGGGTTTGAACCCAGGCCTGGAGTATCGAGGCCTCCACACCTTTGGTGTGGTTAGGGTGAGATTTAGGCCACAGATGCCACGGGCCTGGTGATGAGCTCTTAGGGGGAATGCAAGTGACCCGGGTTTCTTTTGTACCAGCCTTCGGGTGCCGGGCCCACTCACTGAGCCACGAACATGGCGTTTCCCAAGCTCAGCCAGGGCTCTCAGATGGGCCTTCTGGCTCCTAGACCAGAGACCCCACCCCACCAGGACACCGGGGTCTGATAGTCCCCGAGGGTGGACAGGGGTCACGTGCGCCCCCCAGAGCTCGGTGCCCTAATGACATCGTGCTGCCGTCCCCCCAGCTCCCCAGGGAAGAGGTGGCCCCACACACCGCTGCCTGTCTCCTGAGCCCCGTGGGAGGACCCAGTGGCCCTGGGCAGGTGGCGGCCCTGGCACTCCCGCTGCTGCAGGACGTTGGTGGGGGGGCGGGGGGCGGGTCACTGTGTGTCCTGAGCATTTGCTGGGGACACAGGAGCAGGCGGATCCCTCCTGGCCTCGCTCAGCGTTTGCCAGCAGGTCATGAAGGCTGCAGAGACATGGCCTGGTTTCGCGGGGGGTCTGGTGAGGTCACGTGGGCCTGGCCTCGCCCCAGCTCTGCCACACCCCAGCTGTGGACCCCGCAACGGGGTCCAGGGAGGTGACCATGTTCCGGGGAGTGGTGGAGGCCCAGTTCCCCAGGGTCATCCACGAGCCCCTGCATCTCTGGGGACTTTTTGTCTTTAATTTTTCATTTTCAGTTAATGAGAAACCACTGGGCAAACAACAGTGCGGCCTGCGTCAGCTTCCAACTGCGGCTCGACCCCGTTTACAGGAGAGGAGGGTGGACGCAGCCCCTGAGCCAAGAGGCCTGCTCATAGGGGTCCCCAGCCAAGGGGGTTTCGTCCTCTGCAAACTTAAATGCAGGCCCTGAGGCTGGGGGTCGGGGGGACAGGCCTGCTGTTTTCTGTAGCAGAGCCAGACATGCGGAAGTCACCACCAAAAAAGATA
>NW_011494608.1:5443299-5443734 GCF_000754665.1 Bison bison bison | reverse complement strand
GGAGGGCTTCTCAGAGGAGGGAGCAAGGGCACAGAGGCCCGCAGGGAGAGGGGGAAACCTTCTTGGCTGTGGGGCCTCTGGGGACACCGAGTGCATCAGAGAAGCCAGCAGTCCTTCCAGAGTGGCGCAAGGCCCGTCTGGGAGCAGAGGGCCACGAGTCAGCCGTGGGCCCCTGGGCAAGGGTCTTCTCTTCCGGCTCAGGGCTCCCCAGGCGGCCCCGGAGCCTTTCACAGCGCACCGTGCCGGACAGGGGTGCGGCCTGGCCCCCGCTCCTCCTCTGCACACAGAGGGCCCGGCCGGTAGGAGAGGCGGTGGCCCCCGGACACCTGTCCTCCGCCGGGCGCGGCTCCAGTGGAGGGGGCACGGAGGGCAGCAGACGGGAGCTGGCGTGGGCCCCTGGGATCCGGGCCCCTTGGAGGCGGTTGGCCCGCAGTC
>NW_011494608.1:5440733-5443199 GCF_000754665.1 Bison bison bison | reverse complement strand
CGGCCCCTGGGGAGCCGGTTGGCCCGCAGTCATTTTCAGGGGGCCCGCCTTAGTCCAAGAAAGTCTGGACCCTCATGTGTGTCAGCCCCCCGGAGCCTCTGGGATGCTCAGGGCCCCGCCTGAGAAGCCAGGCCAGGGCTTCCGTCCACAGGGTCGCCTCTGGTGAGGGTGCTTAGGCCCAGCACAAGGTCCTCGCCACGTGGACAGCCGGCCGGGCCCATCGTCTGCAGGCTGGTCTGCTCTGGAGTCTCCCTGCCCTGTCTGACCCCTGTGCCCGGGGTCGGGACAGGAGCAGTGGGTTTGTGCAGGCCTCACCCCCACCCCCAACACACACACACTGAGAGCTCCACCAAGGGGCTTTCTGCGGTGCTGCCCGCCCTGGCTTGGGCAGAGGGTCCGGGGGGTCCCCTTTACCGCCTCCTCCTGAGCCCCTAGCCCACCTGCCAAAGGGCTGGTGGCCAAGTCTTGGCAGGGCAGTGCCCTGGGGGCTCAACAGGTGCCCCTTCTCATGGCCAGGAGTGGCCCGACCCCGATCCCAGTGGTTCTCTTGTGGTAGGTTCTCTTGTGGCCTGTGTCCTTCCCGAATGATCTGTGTGCTCTGGGACGCTACGTGTCTATGGGAGGCTTTGGCTGTCACTGCTTAAAGAGTCCGTTTGACATGATAAATGTTGATCGAGCACCAGGCAGGGGTCAGGCCCTGGGCCGTGTGCAAAAAGGCTGAGGCTGGGGCTGGGGAGTGTGGGGGGACAGTCCTGGCACAGCAACTAGATGCCAAGTGAGCCCACATGCCACCCTGGCTCAGTAGAGAGAATGGTCTGAAGTGGACCTGGAGGGCTGAGCCCAGGCCTGGGCACCATGAAGCCTGTCTTGAAGCCATCCGGTTCATTCCTCCCATGTAGTATATAGATGAGCAAGCAGAGGCTCAGAGAAGTTAAGTGATTTCCCTAAGGTCACATGGCAAGCCATAGGCAGGCCTTGTTCATTCATCAGTTCAGTGACTGAACCCTGAGCCCTGCCTTCAAAAAGCTCACCTTCAATGAGCTTCAAATCAATGAGACATCGTGTCAACGGAAAACCCTGGCATGAGGCTATACATGATATAGCCTAGTGCAAAGCTGGGTGTGGTTCAGGAAGTCTTCCTGGAGAGAGTGCTGCTCGACCTGAGTTTTGGAAAGGGCCAGAGGAGCTGGCAAGGCAGAGAGTATCGGGGGTCCTGTGAGGAGGTGATGGATGGCAGGATGGGTGTCACAGGGCGCTGGGGAAGGGCAAGCAGAGGAGGAGCAGCAGGCGGCCTTCAGCTTGGTCTAGAACACTCTGAAGGCCATCAAGCCTGTATCGACACCCTTTTCATCTTCTCAGTGGAAACCCTTTCTCTTCTTGGCTGTCTCCCCCTCACCCTCTGACCCTCTGGACTGACCCAGGAATCCAGAGACCTGGCTTCTAGGCCTGGCCCCACTATCAGACAGCAGAAGGTCTGCAAATCCTGCGGAGACCCAAGGTGCCCGGACCCTGCTGGGCACCGGGGGACGGAGGGAAGCATGCATACGTTTTTGTGCAGGCAGGACTCCAGGTAGATGCCGAGTGCTGAGCGCAGCACAGGTGAGGCTGAGCTGGACAGGCAGACAGGGCAGCTTTAACAGCCTGTGCAAAGGCCCAGTGGCATGAAACCAGCTGCACAGCCCCTTCCCATGCCCGCTGGGATGACCCCCGCCCTCCAGCCCTCAGCTCTCTCATCTGGGAAGGAAGGTCTTAGATTCCTCTCTATCCTCCTGGCGCCAGCAGCCACCTGTGCAGTCTGACCCTGCAGGGGAGATGGTCCGGGGCTGGGGTGACCTTGTGTGGGGAGGACCAGGCTGGACGCAGAGCCACGGGAGCCGTGGAGGGGCCTGCCTGGGTGGCAGTGATCGCTGCTTTATTGAGGAAGTCTTGAGAGAAGATGAAAAACGAGAGATTGAAAAGGTAGGGACGCTGCTCGGGGACAGTGGAGTCATTTTAAATTCTCTGCTGTCCTCAGAATGATGTCTTTGCATAATGCCACCAGCCAGCAGGCACAGCAGTCATTCTTTTGTCCTGTTGTTTCCCCTGGTTTATCGTCGGTTGAGGTGCTTGTCCGGAAAGAGAAGGTTGAAGGCAGAGGACTTAATGGAGGCCCTGTCTCTAGCCTGCAGTGGTGGTGTTCACTGTGCAAAAGGCAGTTCTGTTCCAGAGAGGAAGGGAGGGGCCCCCCGGATTCCAGGACCCACCCAGCATCGGATTCGAAGCCCGGCCCTGGGTGCACTGGCTCCGTACGGGTCCCAGCGTCCCTTCTGAAAGGAGACGGTTTGGATAGACGAGCCCTGGAAGGCCTGGAAGCTGCACAGCTATAACAAACAGCCCCAAATTTCAGGGGCCCAACACAGCAGCCTTACTTTATGTCTCGTGGTGTGGGTGGTGGGGTCTGTCTGGGGCTCATGGAGGGTGGCGCGG
>NW_011494608.1:5440277-5440503 GCF_000754665.1 Bison bison bison | reverse complement strand
GAGGGTGGCGCGGGGGTCCCTGGCCCCGCCCACCCGTGGCCCCGCCCACCACACCACTGTCCTTATCCTGCGGCTCCTCCCCGGACCTGGCTCAATATCTTTAGTTCTGTCACTCGGCCAAGCAGGGACTGCAGGAGGGATGAGTTTGTGGGCCAGCTTTGCAGGGCGTGTGTCATTGTACCCCTTACTACCCCCTGGCCCCTACGCAGGCCCGCATCCTCGCCTG
>NW_011494608.1:5432498-5440177 GCF_000754665.1 Bison bison bison | reverse complement strand
GCAGCGTAGCACCCTCCAGCAAGACCCTGCCCCGAACGCAGGCTCTTCACCCAGCCGGCCTTGAGCTGCGTGCACTGCTGCCTGTGGTCCCCGCCGTCTCCCCTCAAGCCTGTTGGGCACGTCTCTGACCCGGGTTGGAGCTCAGCCATCTCCCGGCTCACCCGTGGTCCCCGCCGTCACCCCTCGAGCCCGTCGGGCACTCCTCTGCCCCGGGTTGGAGCTCAGCCGTCTCCCGGCTCACCCGTGGTCCCCGTCATTACCCCTCAAGCCTTGTTGGGCACGTCTCTGCCCCTGTTTGGAGCTCAGCCGTCTCCCGGCTCCGCACCCCAGCCCTCTGGCTGCGTCAGGGGAGGCAGAAGCTCTGGCTCTCCCGAAACCAGGACGTGGTCTGAGCTCTGCCACCCTGCTCGCCTGGCCCAACAGCCCGGGGAAACCACGGGCAAGGGGACCCCTGACCCGGTGGGTGGTGTGGGCCGAGTGTGTTTCTCCCCGTCACTGAAGCAGGTTCACAGGGTCCCCAGCAGCCACGGTCCACGTGGGCCACGCCGCCTGGGGCTCCCCACCAACCGGCCCTTGCGCGGACGTGTTCAGGAAGCCTGAGAACATCTCCACGAGCCAGCTCCCAGCCTCAAGCGTCCCCCTCCAACTCCAGCTCGCCTTAATTTTAATTTAATTCCCTTTAATCTTTAATGAAAAGTTGTAAAAGTAAATTATTTACCCAAGAGAGCCAAACGGCTCCTCAGGAGCTGTTCTCAACTGGAGGGTAATTACACGTGCGGGTCTGGAGCGGTCTCCCTCCCCGGGTGCTGGGGAGGAGGCATTCTGGTTTATGAACTAATTAGCTACCTCAGTGACTGTTAAAAACACACGACGTTTGGCGCCTTGAGAGCAGGGCCCTGGGCTCACGCGGTGCCCACCTTGATGAGCGCCCAAGGGCAGGACGAGCCCGTGACCCTGGGGCCCGGGCAGCCCGAGCTGAGCTCCCGGGAGCAGCCCTGCCCCTGGTGCATCCCTCCCATCACGTTGCCCTGCCTGAGCCCCGCACAGCGGACAGAAGGACCCACCCTCTTTCCCTCAGGGAGGGAGGCTGAGGGCCGGGTGGGTGCAGGGGGACTGCGTGGTTTCACACGTCCTCCCCAGATGCCACTGCCTGTTTCTGTGTAAGATCCTCTCCCAGAACACCGTCACCCCCACCCGCAGGGCATTTCTGCGCTTCTAACCTCTTTCACCAACTCTTTCAGGAAAGGAGCAAAACAACATTGGAAACTTCTGGACTAAGGGAAACCATATTTGTCCTGTTGGTCAAGACTTGGAGGAGTGGGCATGCTAGGAGAGGCTGTGTGTGCGTGCATGCGTGTGCGTGTGAGCTGAAATGTGGGTGCTGAGGGCCCACATGGTACCCTAGGTCAATACACTCTTGTCTCTGAGCTTCCTAATAGCCACAGAGAGTAGGTCAGTGACTTGGCTCTCAGTGGTACCCAGGGAAGACTTACTGCCTTGGTTGTGTACAGAGCAACTTGCTACATTTGCAGTAGAGGAAGTTCACCACTTTTTACTGCATTGTTGGAAATTACAGGGTTTTCTGCTAGGTCTGCCTGTGCTCTCTCCCAAGGACAGCTGGTGTTGAGGAGGGTGAAGCAAAACTCACTGGCCAGGGGCTTTGCCTTGGTTCTCGGCCCACGTCCCAAGGCTCAGCTATTGTTCTTTTCTCATTTGAGGGTTTTTTTTTTTCTCTTTTTTTGCACTTCATTTAAAGGGTGACAAAGCTTGATTAATTCTCAAACCTAGCCTGGCCTGAATCAAATTTGGCTCTAAAATCTAGGCCCATCCAAGATTTATGTCAACTAGAAAAATGTGTGTGCCTTGTGAAATTTGAAATTCAAATACATCTTAGCTGAAGCCCATTTGGTAGATTGTTGAGAACCTGACTCTCTCCGGCTCCTCTCGGGCCTTCCTCTCACTCATTCTTCCTGTGTCTCTAAAGATTCTGTTGTGTCCAGAATCAGACCGTAAGTCTGCTTAGCCATCCAGTTTTGTCAAAGAAACCAAAACCCCAGAAAGAAAGGTGAGCCTGGAACAGCATCCTTGTTGGGAGTCTGGGCTCCAGGGGAAGAACAGGCCTCCACCACTGACTGTGGGAGCCAGGCCCTAAGGAAGGAATGAGCGGACCATTAGATGAGTCGGTTGAACACGAAATCCACGAGCCCCCCTCTTCGCCACTGAAAAGTGACTTGCCTCTGACCTTGGGGCCTGCTGATGTTTTCTGTGTCTCCTTCGGCCCCCAGGGGAACATGCTGTGTAGGCTCCACCCAGAGTCCCACCCTGCCCATTGTCCATGCCTCAGAGTGCCCGTGGTCCTGGACACACACACACACTCACACGCACACGCCAGAACAGACCTAGGAAGCGCAACTCCAGGGAGCCGCCAGGCAGGTCTTTTCTTTTGAAAAGTCCACAGTGGTTTAGAACTGCCAGACTGTTCGCAGCCATTTGGCAAGTGTCTCTCAAGTGCCAGGAGCGTCTGCCCACCCCTAGCCTTCACACCCACCCGCTCCGTGGACCGTATGGAGAGACGCCGTGGACACTGCAGGGCCAGCCTGACCACTGGCCTGTCCCTGACTTGCCATCCTCAGGCTCCAGTCTCCACCCAGCCCTCCTCTTGGTTCTGGAGCCCCTGCTCCCAGCTGCCTTTCTGGAGTCCGGGTCCTGACACGCTGTGCTGGCCTTGGATCTGCCAAGCCCTCTGTCCTTTGCCGTGCTTACAGGGAGAGGGGCCCAGTCTACATCCCAGCCCTCAGCCCGGCCCCAGGCCCCAGAGGATGAGTGGGGTTAAGGGATTGGAATTCCAGAAGGTTCCCAGCCAGGGAGAGATGAGTGAATAAGACCAGAAAGAAGGCCTTTGCAAACCTGTGTTTGGGTCAGAGGGCAGAGACGCACGTCCACCCTGCAGACCATGAGGGCCACAGCAGCCTGGCCAGGCACGGTTCTGGCAGGAGATGCCACTGTGCCATGTGCTGGGATGGCTGGACAGAAAAGGTGGGTGGGGCAAGTGCCGGGAGCAACGTGGAGAATCTGAACACTGCGGGTCATGCCACTGCTGCACAGCACAGCCTGGTGATCCCGCAGCCGGTTAAATGCCAGCCCCCCCCCCAACTCCAACCGGCAATTCCGCTCCGAGGTGTGTGCCCTCGAGGACCGGACAACTGTGTCCACACAGACACTGTCCTCGAGCGTCCGCAGCGGCATTGTTCACAATAGACAAGGGCGGAGGCACCCGGGTGCCCATTCACAAACACGTGGACGACCAGCTGTGGTGTGTCCGTGATGAGAAGGAGCAAGGCATAGATGCCCACAGACTGAGCCCCAACAGCATCACACTCCGGGAGAGAGGCCTGCTCTTAAAGACCAAATATGTGTGGTTATGGGGGCTTCCCTGGTGGCTCAGACAGTAAAGAATCTGCCTGCAATGCAGGAGACCCAGGTTTGATCCCTGGGTCGGGAAGATCGCCTGGAGAAGGGAGTGGTTCCCCACTCTGGTGCGACAGTCCATAGAACTGGGGTGTTCTGTAGAACTGGAAGCTTGAATCCTGGTTGTTCGGGGGTGGGGGACAGGTGGGATGGAGAAGGGGTAGGGGGTTGCTTTTGGAGGTGATGAAAACACTCTCATGTTGCCTGTAGTGATGGTTGCTCAGATCTGGTAATAGATGAGAAGCCATGGAATTATGCACTTCAGTGGGTGAGCTGTGGTTTGTGAACTAAATCTCAATAAAGCTGTATGAAAAATAACGCATGCTCTGGCCATCAGGGTTCCTGAGGGAGCTGAGTGCTCAGCTGTGTACCTGGATGGCCACGGGCCTCTCCCCACCGGGACAGGGTGCCCTGTAAGTGAGGCTGTGTCCGTGCCACCTGGTGGGCTTGGACTGGGGACTGCGTGAGATGATGAAACCTTAGGACAGTGGCCAGGGTGCTCTCAGGAGCTCCTGTCATCCCCAAGAACGGTAATGGTGAGATGAGAGGCGGTAATGGTGAGATGAGAGGCGGGCAGTGCCTGTGGGGGGAGGTGAGGAGGGAGAGGGGCCTGGGTGCAAAGGCCGAGCCCGGACACCCCCTCCCCTCGGGCCCTGCCCCTGCTGCTAGGCTGCTCTGAGCCAGGAACCCTCTGCAGTGAGTGTTGTGCCCCATGTCTCCTGGGCACCAGGAAGGCCAGCTCCCTCCAGGCACAGAGTGCAGCAGAGGCTGCGTTCGGTGAGGCTGGGCGGGGGTCTAAAACTGGCCCCACCTGGGGAAGCAGAGCTCTTCCCACCCCTCCTGGGAGAGAGGGGAAGCCGAGGCAGAAAGACCTGGCCCCCGCCCCTGGGTGGCAGACCCTCCGTCAGGGCCCTGGCAGCCCCGTCTCCTCTCTACACCTCAGCACCCCTGCTCAAAACCTGTGGAAACCACGCCTGTGCCCTGTGCCCTGTGCCCTCCAGGAGCCCGTGAGGCTGCTGGGGGAGGCTTCTTGGCCTTGGGTGAGGCTCTGGATGGGGGGTCGGGGGGACAACGTCATCGTGCTCACTCTGCCTCCAGGTGTAGCCTCGGGGTGCAGGCAGCTCCCCGACCCTCCGCGCGCTCTCCCTGTGTGAACCCCGCCCCGCATCCCCACAGTGGCCGCCCTTGGCTGGCACTGGCCAGCTGCTTTTCTCCCCGTGCCTCCCTCATCGGAGTGGGCCCCGCAGGCCCTTCCCTCCTCTCGCCTTCTATTTATAGCCGTGTTCCTGCCAGAGCCTGGCGACGTGCTGTAGCATAAACTCGGCAGCCGCTTCGGGAGGGATCCTGGGCCGGATAGAATGAAGTCCGTGATGCTGGCTGGTATTGAAAGTGAAGGAGAAGCGGGCGGGGGGCGGCGGGAGGAGATGGACTGCGGCCCGATTTAATGCTCCAAGGGAAGAGGCTAATCCGCTCCCAGGAGGTTTCTTACAACATGAGCTGCTCCTGCATGAAGAATCTCCTCCACAAAAGCCTGGTGTGCGAGTCAGGATCAGAGCTGGGAGGCAGCAGCTTGGTTCTGAGGTCCCTTCTATGGGACATTCAAGGGGCTGGCCCAGTGTCTTTGAGCTCCAGGGGGGTCCAAGGGTCCTTTGAGCCCCTTGAGAGGGATTTGAGCCTCTTGAGAGTCCCTTGGACTGCAAGGAGATCCAACCAGTCCATCCTAAAGGAAATCAGTCCTGAATATTCATTGGAAGGACTGATGCTGAAGCTGAAGCTCCAATACCTGATGCGAAGAACTGACTCATTTGAAAAGACCCTGATGCTGGGAAAAATTGAAGGCGGGAGGAGAAGGGGACGACAGAGGATGAGATGGTTGGATGGCATCACTGACTCAGTGGACATGGGTTTGGGTGGACTCCGGGAGTTGGTAATGGACAGGGAGACCTGGCGTGCTTCCGTCCATGCGGTCGCAAAGAGTCAGACATGACTGAGCGACTAAACTGAGCTGAACTGACCCCAGCCCCAAAGCCCACTTATCCACTCTCTGATTCATCCATTGATTTGGTCAACAAAGATGAAATAGAAGGGCGCCTGCCCAGCCCAGGTGCTGGGGCAAGAAGAGAAGAACACAGACAGTGAACAAACAGGTGGGCAAACAAGGGAACTTGAGAGAAGATGCCGAGGGCCAGGAGATGCAGCGTGAGGAAGTGCTGGGTAGGACGGCGCTGTGCTGCGCGGAAAGAGGCCGCCTCTCCCAGGGGGGCCCAGGTGCAGAGACCCCGGGGCCGGGCTGGGCTGGGCCTGCAGGACTTGGGTGGAGAGGCAGTGTGATTGGAAACACAGGGAGGGGGGAACCTGGATTAGGGCCG
The DNA here is from genome assembly GCF_000754665.1 of Bison bison bison. Classification (NCBI taxonomy): domain Eukaryota; kingdom Metazoa; phylum Chordata; class Mammalia; order Artiodactyla; family Bovidae; genus Bison; species Bison bison. The sequence goes on along the minus strand of NW_011494608.1, from coordinate 5,434,340 downwards.
AGCAGGGCCCTGGAGACCAGTGTCAGTGGCCACCCTGTGGTCAAAGCTCCCTTTTATTCTGAGTGTCTTCCACCTCCCCGGCCACACAGCCTCCCCAGGCTCTCTCCTGCCCCTCCTGCCCTTACAAGGACCTCGGAGATGATGACATCGGACTCCCGGATGCTCCGAGCTACTCGGCTTCTCAGGGTCCTTGCCATGTTGGGGAACAGCCTGCTCAGGCTCCAGGGGGTAGGGCATGGACATCTTTGGGGGTGTCACTCTGTCTCCCACACCCCCACTTGGGTGGCACAGGCCCAGGGTTCCGGGGGTCTCTCAGGAAGAAGGCTGAGTTCTGTGTGTCCCACCCACCGCTCCCAAGGAACCCCCAGGTCGAGGTCTCTGGTGCATGGCTCCCCCACAGCCTGAGGGTCAGGAGACAGGCCTCCAGGCCGGGACACCCCTCCTGACCTCTCTAGGGGGCCCCCTCCCTGGGGCTGGGACCCTCCGGGTTCTGCATGTGGCCCGCCAGCAGGTAGGCTGTGGTCTACGGCCCTCCTGCACACAGCGGCCCAGGAGAGGCTGGCAGGACTGGGTCCCGGGCGCTCTCTGTGCATTGCGTCAGCGCCGCGCTGGCTCACCTGCCCCCATCCGCATTCATCGCCAGCCGAGGTGAGGAAGGGCCTGGAAGAGCTGTATGAATGCCAGTTGTCCCTGTGGGCTGGGGATTACAGCCAGGCCGGGACCTGGCCCGCCCGCACAGTCTCCGCCTCCCAGGGTGGGTGTGGGCGCCGGTGATAAGATCCGGCAGGGTGGCCATGCGTCCCAGCCCCACTGCTTTCAGGTTTCTGGTTCTCGCAAAACCTCTGTGAAGTAGACTTTCCTCTTACCTCCTAAAGAAGAGGACGCCGGGGCCCAGGGAGGGCGAGTGGGAGGACTTGGGAGAAGCTGCTCAGCTCCTCCCTCCTCTGCCTGTTTTCAGGACACTCGTCCCTCTGACCTCCCAGCCTGTGCCTTGTGCCCAGGCCAGAGAGCAGTCCTCCGGCCGGCCTGCTCGGGGGTCACAGCTTGGCCTCTCCCGTCTGCCTGCCCGACCCCCCCACCCCACGCAGCCCCTTGTTCTCTGTCCCCTGCCCGACAGTGCTCAGCCTGCTCCGTGACCCCCAGGCCTCCCCCCAGCTGCTGGCACGTCTCCCTGGTGCCCCCAGGGCCAGCCCAGCCCTCACGGGGGCCTCTAGGCAGGTCACCCTGCAGGTGACTCCGTAAAGGCCCACCTGGCCTGGCCCCTGCCTGGTCCTTGGCCTGCACATGGTCCCCTCCAGGTCCAAGTCCCTCTCCTGGCTTCTTGCCACCTGCAGGAGCCCCTGGGGGTCAGGGCCAGAGCTTAGCTCTTCCAGCCGGGGGCATCTAGGAGGCCCCCTGGGACCCTCCAGCCTGCAGATCAGGAGAGCAGGCGCTGGGCCCTGCAGGTGTCCCGCCCCAGGCTGGCACAGCGCGGGCGGCAGCCCTGGCGGGTGGAGGAGCCCGTGAACAGGGGAGGCGGGCAGGGGGCGGACGGGGCCCTGACGCTCTGGCGCCCTGTTCCCTGCAGACGTGCTGGTGGACGGACAGCCCTGTGACTGCCAGGCGGCGGCCTGCCGGGTGGGCGACCCGGTGCGCCTGGAGGTGCGGCTGACCAACCGGAGCCCGCGCAGCGTGGGCCCCTTTGCCCTCAGCGTGGTGCCCTTCCAGGACCACCAGAACGGCGTGCACAGCTATGACCTGCGCCACGCCGTGTCCTTCGTGGGCTCCGGCACCTTCTACCTGGACAAGGTGCGTGGGGCCCTCCCCTGGGGCGGCAGACGCAGAGGGTCCGCATCGACCCTC
>NW_011494608.1:5431168-5432259 GCF_000754665.1 Bison bison bison | reverse complement strand
TGGGGTGGGGCATCCAGGGCACCATTGGCCTGCCCGCTGCGGGCAGCTCCCCCTTGCTCAGCGGTCACTGTGCCCAGAGGAGCAGATGAGGTCACGAGGCATGGTCCTCCCGCTCTGCTCACGGATGGACATGCGTCTTTGGCCCCAAACATCCCCAGCTCACTGACCCCCAGGCAGCCCAGGGAGGGAAGTGCTGTCAGCTCCTTCCCGGGAGCCCAGAGAGGTTCAGGGACTTGCCGGGGGCAGCACCGCAGAGAAGCCCTGGAGGGTCATGGAGCCAGGCCTGGGGGCCCTCCCCCACCCCCACACCCGGTCGGCCCCGGGTCTACCCGGGCTTCAGGGGCCCCGTGGCTCCCGGTCGGCCCCAGGTCTCCCCAGGCTTTGGGCCCCGTGGCTCCTGGCTCTCACCTCCATCTCCTCTCTCAGGTTCAGCCGTCGGGCCAGGCGGCCTGCCTCGGGGCGCTCCTCTTCCTCTACACGGGCGACTTCTTCCTCCACATCCGGTTCCACGAGGACGGCCCCAGCAAGGAGCTGCCCCCATCCTGGTTCTGCCTGCCCAGCGTGCACGTGCGCGCCCTGGAGGCTCAAGCCTGAGCACCCCTCCCCGTCCTGTGTCCCTGATCCTGCAGGAAGAGACAACCAGAGGCCCCCCTCCCCGGGGATGGGGCCACAGCTGCTGCCGTGACACCCATCCCCTCCTTCCGGCCACCCGGCCCCCAGCCCACAGCCCCCACATCTGCCCGCTGCGTCCTCTCTGGACTCGCAGGGGCCCCTGCACGCAGCAGCCTCGCCCCTTCCCACCCTGCCCCTTGGGGCCCCCCTGCGAGCTTGGGCTAAGGCAGATGCTGACCCAGACCCCAGAGTGTGGCCCATCCACCCAGCCCAGGCCTGGGGTCCCTGCACCTGTTCCCATGACCTGGGGTTCACAACCTAGCCGGTAGGAAGAGAAGGCAAGCATGAGGGAGGGACCCTTCCCAGGCGGGTCTGGGGAGCCTCCCCCGGCCCCCTCGGCCCTTGGAATCCCCCGAGGGCTGGCTCTTCTCCTGGGGACCCCGAGGCAGCAGAGCTGGGAGAGACGGCACCGTGGGTTA
>NW_011494608.1:5429052-5431068 GCF_000754665.1 Bison bison bison | reverse complement strand
GTGGGTGACACCGGGAGTTTCCTGCTGCCCCCGGGGAGCAGACACCCCTGCGTCAGCTGTCCTGGGCCCTGGGCTGGTTCCAGGCCGGGCTCAGGGGTGTGGCCTGTGTGTGTCTGTGTATCAGTGACAGATTCTCCAATAAAGGGCCTGCCTTGCTTCTCTGCTGGTCACCTGCATCCTTGCCTCTGCTTGTCCAGTGCGGTCAGGCAGCCACCCCCTCAGCTCATCAGCCCCCAGCTCAGGTAGGGATTCCTGCAACCCCCCACGGCACACATGGCCAGTGGCCAGCAGGGTTGGAGCCATGTCCGTCTGTCCCTGTGAACCCCAGCCCCTCCCCAAGCATGTTCTCGTCTCTCTGTAAACACCGTCTCGAGTCCCGACACTGTGGCCCCCAGCCCCCAGGATGGCTCTGGCCTCCCCAGCCTTTCACTTCCTCTCCTGAGATACACATGGGCTTCCCTGGTAGCTCAGCTGGTAGAGAATCCACCTGCAATGCGGGAGATCTGGTTCAATCCCTGGATTGGGAAGATCCCCTGGAGAAGGGAAAGGCTACCCACTCCAGTATTCGGGCCTGGAGAATTCCATGGATTGTATAGTCCATGGGGTCACAAAGAGTTAGACAGGACTGAGCGACTCAGCACACACCTGAAATACACACACACTTGGGAAGGTGTTTGGGGGTGACACTGGCCTCCAGAAGTCGAGGTGAAGCTTGGAGGTGGGTGTCCTGTAACCAGCCTTGGACCCACCCCCGCTGTGACGGTTGCCTTCACAACCTACTCCCCCTCACAGCTCCCGGGGTCACCCAGCGCCCCCACCCTGGGCACCCGCCCCCCGCCTGCAGCCCTCACTCCAGGTGGGCTCCAAGCCCCTACCCCCATCCAGGCACCCTCAGGCAGGCCTTGTCCAGCAAACTGCCCGTCCTGAGCAGTGTCCTGGGGCCCAAGAGAGGGTGAGGGTCCCAAGGCACAGAGTGGGGCTAGGGAGAAGCCAGAGGTGTCTGAGGCTCCCGGGTCTCCCCGTTTCCTCACGGCAGCAGGGCCATGGCTGACCCACTCATGGAGCAGAGCGGGAGGTGCAGGGAGCAGGCCGTCGTGGGCCTGGGGCGTGAGGCCGCTGGAAGCCCCGAGATTTCAGAGACGGGCACCCCTTCACGGGGACTGGTGCACCCTGGCTAGAAAAGCTCTCAAGCAGAGCTACAGGCTCAGGGCAGCAGAGAGCTCCTGGGCCTGCCTCCATGGGCTGCACATGTCTCCTGGTCAGCGCCTCCCAGAGCCAGGTGTGGCGGGGACCCGGCCCTGCTGGGCAGTCCCCGAACACTCTGGGCCCCTGGGCGCTGCCTCATGCAGACGGGGAGACTGATACACACACACTTGGGAAGGTGTTTGGGGTGACACTGGCCTCCAGAAGTCGAGGTGAAGCTTGGAGGTGGGAGTCCTGTAACCAGCCTTGGATCCACCCCCCGTGACGGTTGCCTTCGCCTACTCCGGGGGACGGAGCTCAGGGCCACGGGTGGGCTGAGCCGGGTCTCAGTCTGTCTCTCTGGCGGGATCACCGGTGGAGAAGGCGGGAACTCGCAGCTCTATCTCAGGGCCTAAGCCCGCACCTCATGGGCCAGGCTGCCCCTGGTGGTTTTGCAGGCAGCTTGTCGTCTGCCAGGAGCTGGGCTGAGCGCGGGCATCCTGACTTGCCCCGAGCGGGGCTGAGCTGCCCTGCGGTGGCAGGGAGGAAGCACTGGCGCAAACGCAGAGCTGCCGCGAGGCCCGTGCGCCCGTCCCCCCACTGCACCGGCCTCCACCCTCTTGGGCCTTGCTGCCGCGAGGCCCGTGGCGCCCGTCCCCCCACTGCACTGGTCTCCACCCTCTTGGGCCTTGCTTTTCCTGAGGCCTGCCCCGGGCACGCAGCTGGCTGCTTGTACAGGCCGGCCCAGGGAGGGGCTTCGCTTGAGGGCCCCGGGGCACACAAGCGCGTCTGGGAGGTGGGGGACTCCCAAGGGGGAATGAGGGGTCAGGGCAG
>NW_011494608.1:5428289-5428952 GCF_000754665.1 Bison bison bison | reverse complement strand
CTGGGGGCGGAGAAAAGCCAGTGCAGAAGGACCTGCGGGTCCCCAGGGCTGACATCCCCAAGGAGCCTGGGGGGAGTGAGAAGGCAGCCTCCGCCCCGGCCCGCCCCCAGCAGCATGAGCTGGCCGGTATGTGTCCATCCTGCAGGGGGTCATCCCTGAACACCACCCGTCCTCAGTTGTGAACAGATCAGACACTGGCCTTGGGAGCCCTGGGAGCACTGGGAACTCCAGGGAACCTTGGGGGCCAAGAGTGGGGACTTGCCACAGCCATTTTCCAGGATCAGCTGAGTGTGACGTAGTAGACACTGGGTCTCTGCCCTCAGCCTCCGATACAGCTCTTTCACCCCCTTGGAATTTCTTGGATGACAGGAGCAACTTTTGTTCTGAAGAGGCTGCTCTGGATGGGCTCCTGGGTGGCTTCAGCGTGGTCACGAGAAAGGCCTAGTGAGACCAGAAACTTGGACCTTCCTGTCCCACCCCCACTGTCCAGGAGGGGAGAAGGGGCTAGAGGGTAAGTTAATTGATCAAGCCTGCAAGATGGAGCCCTCTTAGAACGCCCTCCACGGTGGGTGTGGAGAGCTTCCTGGTCGGTGAACACGTCCACGAGCCAGAGGCCGTCCGTGCCAGCTCCACAGGGACAGAAGTGCCTGCACCCAGAACCCT
>NW_011494608.1:5404366-5428189 GCF_000754665.1 Bison bison bison | reverse complement strand
CAGGACCCTCCCAGACCTCGCCCTGGGCGCCTCCTCATCTGTATCCTTTGTAATGTCACTTATAATCAACTGGTCGACATAAGTTACGTGTTTTCCTGAATTCTCTGGGCTGTTCTAGCAGACTATCAAACCTGAAGAGGGTCATGGGAACCGCGAGTGTTTTCTAGTTTCCCAAACAAATACAGCAGTTATCAGAGAAGTTACCGGATGCTCCAAGAGAGAAGTCGCAAGGCTTCCTGGAGGAGTGGGTGCTGGAACGAACCCAGGCACCCCGAAGGGTGACCCAGCTGAGGCCTGTGTCGCGAATGCCTCCCACGGTGGAGGAGGTGAACTGAGTCGAGCCTGAGGGCAGCCCTGCGTGGACCGTGAATATCTGGAGCTCCGTCGTGGGGCCAGCAGGAGCCAGGGAAGCGTGTAGAGCAGGGGTGGGGCGTTTTTGTGGCTGGGGCGTTCCAGCTGTGTGGCTGAGGCAGCAGACCCAGGTGCTGCCGTCTGGACGATGCATCCTGGTTCTCAGGTCCCAGACTGCCGGCTCCCGGGCCCTGCAGTGCTACAGCTTCCGTGTCTGGACCCCTCCTCCCTCCGAGGGCCAGAGGCGGCTAAGCCAGGAATAGCCCGTGTCCTTTTCATCCCACCAGCTGAGCTGGCTTGGCCTTGCCCTCCTGACATTTGGTCCCTTCAGGCAGGACAGGCCTGCAACGACCCTAAAATCACCCCACCGTCAGACTCTGTCATCCGAAATCACCGAGCAGAGTCTGGGTCCACGGGAAGATGCCCCAGGTACTGAACTCTGACTCAGCCATTTGTCAACTCTGTGACCTCAGACACGTCACTTTGGACTCGATTTTTTTTTTCCATCTGAATAAATGGAGATGAAAATACTTATTTCATGGGAACTTTCATGTTAAGAGTTCTGTTTGATCTCCAACCTTTCTACACGTGACAGCAACTCCTTGTGAATACTGGTTCCCACTTCGCCCCCCTCCCGTTGCCTGCATGTCCTCCTGTCCACACCCTGGCGTGTGCCCGGAATTGCAGAGCTGAGCATGTGAGTTCACTGTCCTCCACTAGGCCTCTGCACGGGTTCATTGATGAGGTGAAGTGAGAGAACACGAGGCAGGCGTTTCTAATGCAGGTGCTCACCTGGGAAAGGGGTTCCCTAGCAAAGGAGTGAGCTCCATGACTGTGTGGTCCAGTGAAAGCTGCAAGTGTGGGTGGTTTCACACAATGCAGTCATTGTTTGAGGTCTCTGAGGTCTGAAGAGCCAGCCTGGTCCCAGTAAGCAGGAAGAGGCTGAGCTATGCCTGTCAACCCCTGGTTCCTGGGGCCTCTGAACAGTGACTTAAGGGATTAAGACAGATGATAGGGAAAGATCAAAAGAGGGTGTCACCATGATGGAGCAGAGGCCCAGACCAAGCTCCTATTGAAAACAACTGAAAACGGTGGTAATTGTGTAAAAACATGTTTGCGAGTGCACCCACAAGCTGGCAGGAAAGTAAGAGATACTCAGCCTGGTACCTGTGTGTAGGCAGAATCCAAAAAGGCTAGCGATGAACTGACGCCAACTTTCATTTGGAGGGTTTTGCCAAAGCAGGAGCATCAGTTTTTGCAGCCTCATGAAACAGGAAGGAGGAAGACAAACCCCAGAGCCCACCAGGCAAGAAATCTAATAGAAGACCACTCCCCAGTAATTTGGGAGCCCTACCAAACTCAGAGAATGGAAATGAAACTGTCCTGACTCAACCCGTTGATTCCATCCCAAATTGGCCCTCTGAGGCACAGTCCTGGAAAGCCACCCCCAAACTTCAAGTTGTTCATTAATTTGAAAATGATCCTAGATATGTACACACATCAGACATCTTACAGAAGAGAATGTATCCTTTCTGGAGGAATCTACTCTTGTCCCAAATCTCTGAGGATTTCTACAAGGAACATAAATAATTCAGAGTTATAAAAGAAAGAAAGTCATTAAATATACAAGGAAACAATGCATCATGTGTGAGCGCCAGAAGAAATAAAAGCAGCAAACTCAGGCCTGAAGAGGGATAGGATATTGGATTTATCAGACACAGGCTACAAAATAAGTATGCTTTATATGTTATGAGAAATGAAAAAGAAGATTATAATGGGTCTAGAACATCATAAAATAATAATCAAATGGACCACCTCCTATACTTGAAAAAGAGAGCTGAAATTAAATACTTAACGAATAGGTTGGAGAGTATATTAAACCCAGCTTGGGGCAGAGCTAGTAAATGAAAGAGCTGAAGACGTTATAAGTGCAGCCCAGAAAGACCAAAAAATATGAAAGAGACTTAAGGAAGCACAGCAGACAGAGTGAGACACCTTCATATACATCTAATCAAGTTCCTAGAGAAGTGGTTGCAGAGGATGGAGAAAAGTCAGTATTTGAAAGCATAATGACTGAGAACTTCTCAGAACTGATAAAGACACAAGTCCACATGTGTAACAAGCCCAATAAATTCCAAGTCGCATAACATTTTAAAGATGTAATAGACATATAATGATACAGTTTCAAAGACCAGATGCAAAGGGGTGATTTAAAAGGAGCTAGAAAGACAAAGACAAATTGCCTTCAGAGAAGTGGCAATTTGATTGACAACTGAGTTCTCATCAGCAAAAACAAAGTCCAGAAGTCAGTGGTATAGAGAATGAGAATGCGCTGAGTGGTACAAGTATTTTTCAACAGGTGAAATGATTATACTTTCAACAAAAATAGGGTTTTCCACCACTGAAACCTCACAACAGGAATTCTGAAGAATGAATCTCAAGCAGAAAGAAATTGATGCCAGATAGAAAGTCAGAGACACAAGAAAGAAGGAACAACGGATTGAGGGGCACACGTGTGGATAAATCTAAATCAGACATTCACTGTATGATAATGATTAAAACAATTGACATGTATAGAAAAATAACAGGTTTTGGTAAGGGGATGATTGGAATCAATGTTTTCTAAAAACTGCTTTAATTTCAATTATAAAGATTCAGGAGGAGGATAAAGATGTTGAGTAACATAGACTTAGGCTTTGGTGCTGGGTTTATGGAACTTTCAATTTCTGGGATCAGCATTAAGAGAATGAGAAATAGTACGAACAACTTCTAAACAAGTTTCTCCAAAAAAATTGAATAAGGAAAACTAATTATTCAATCAAAAAGAAGAAGGAAAAGAAAAAGGACCAAAGAAATAAATAGAAATGACAGAACAAATAAAATGGCAATCATAATGATACTACTGTCCCCCATATTACAGTTGAAAAACATGGGGCACAGAGCAGTAAAGTAACACCTAGAAGTGGTTATAAAATAAGTTATAGAAGTAAACATATCAGTACTTGGAATAAACTAAATATCCCAGATAAAAGACTAGATATAAAACCCACAAATTCATGTTTATGATGTTTACAAGAGACACTAAAACATAAGGATATAGTAGGTTGGAATAAAATATTGGAAAAAATGTACCAGCAAAAATCCTAATAAACTGTGAGTCTAAAGTAAAAAATAAAGTACTTCAAGTGATAAAAATAATAACCTCATGATGACAAGAGTAATAACATCAGGACACCTATAATAACTCCAGTTATGTGTGCAACCAATAACACAACTTTAAATCCACAAAGAAAACCAGGTAGAACCGCAAGGAGACACGGACAAATCTCACAGTAACTCAAGGACGGAGAAGACAGAAATCGTTAAAGATATAAAGGGTTTGTAAAACTCCATCATTCAATTTGATTTAAGGCATTTACACTGAATACTCAGCAGCCTAGAAAAATATATCAAGCACATGCAAGATTTGCTTTATGGCCGTGTAAATAGTTGAATCAAGATTGCCGGGAGAAGAATCAGCAACCTCAGACATGTAAATGGTACCACTCTAATGGCAGAAAGTGAAGAACTAAAGAGTCTCTTGATGAGGCTGAAAGAGGAGAGTGAAAAAGCTGGCTTAAAAGTCAACATTCAGAAAACGAAGGACGGAAGCCTGGCGTGTTGCAGCCCAGGGGGTCGCAAAGAACTGGACACAGCTGAACAGTAACACATAGTCGGAGGACTGTTACCATAGGGATGCGTTATCTGAACCCCGTGTACCTAAGTTAGAAATGTATCACCAAAAGATAATTATAAAGCTCTCATGTAGTTGAAATTTAGTAAATACCTCTATACCTCAGAGTTGAGAGAAGAAATCGCCATGGAAAGTAGGAGATACTGAAATTGAACAGCAACAAAAGTATATCAGAACTTGTATGACGCAGATAAATCAGTATTTAGAGGAATGTTTTATAAACTTAAATGCTTATATTCAAAAGAGAAAAGTGTGAAAGTTAATGAACAAAGCACCATCTCTAGGAGCTAAAAGAGATGGCAGAGGAGATCAAAGAAAACAGAAGAATATAATAAAGATAAGATCATAACTTAATAAAATAAGAAAGAGAGCCACAATAGCAAAAAGCCAAAGGTTGTTTCTTGAAAAGGCTAATAAAATTGAGAAAACTCTGAGTAGATTAATAAAGGAAAAAGAAAAGGCACAAATAGCCACATTACAAATAAAGAGGGAACATCAGATCTTATAACAATAGAATATTGTTGAGGAATAAGAGGAAATTATGGTGACATTCATAACAATAAGCTTGAAAGTATAAATGAAATATAAAATTTCTAATAAATATAATACAAATTAAAATCTCTGGTAATAAATAGGATGAATAATCCTAAAACCATTAAAGAAATCAAATCCATTGTTAAAAATCTTAAAAACTTTTCAAAAATAAAATTCCAGGTCCAGATGGTTTTTACCAGTGAATTCTAATTCAAGGAACAAAAAACTCCAGTGCCACACAAAATATTTATGAACATGGCAAAAGATGGTAAAGCACTCAGATATATTTTATGAGGCTGGTATAACCTTGATATCAAAATCTAACAAATATAGCATAAGAAAAGAAAATTTTAGGCTAAATCCTACATCAATGTAGATGCAAAAATTTGAATCTAAATGTTAGCAAACAGATTCAGTAATGTGTAAAAGAAGACCACAATCAAGCTGTATTCATCCAGAGAATGCAAGGTTGGTTTTACATTGGAAAAGATATTAATGAATCCACCACACTAGTAAATTAAAGAAGAAAAAGCATATAATTCTTACAGACATGGGGAAAGTCTTTGATAAGAGTCAACATCCTTTTATGACTTTTAAAAAAACCAACCCTCCCACAAAAGCCTCTTAGTAATCTAGGTCTAGAAGAGTTTCTTTAACCTAATAAAAGGATATCTATAAAGAATATATATAGAGCAAACATTATTCTTAATGTTGAAATGTAGGCACTCTCTTTAAGATGGAGAACACAACAAGGGGTCTCATTATCCCCACTTTCATTCAACATTGTATAACCGGTCCATGCCAACAGGGAAACTTAGGTAGGAGAGCAAATAAAAGGCATAAGAGCTGGAAACAAAGAAACAAAACTGTCATTATTTGCACATTTTATCATCAGTTATACTTAAAAGTTCCGTCTAGTCAAGGCTATGGTTTTTCCTGTGGTCATGTATGGATGTGAGAGTTGGACTGTGAAGAAGGCTGAGCGCCGAAGAATTGATGCTTTTGAAGTGTGGTGTTGGAGAAGACTCTTGAGAGTCCCTTGGACTGCAAGGAGATCCAACCAGTCCATTCTGAAGATCAGCCCTGGGATTTCTTTGGAAGGATGATGCTAAAGCTGAAACTCCAGTACTTTGGCCACCTCATGCGAAGAGTTGACTCATTGGAAAAGACCCTGATGCTGGGAGGGATTGGGTGCAGGAGGAGAACGGGACGACAGAGGATGAGATGGCTGGATGGCATTACCGACTCAATGGACATGGGTTTGTGTAAACTCTGGGAGTTGGTGATGGACAGGGAGGCCTGGCGTGCTGCGATTCATGAGGTCGCAAAGAGTCAGACACGACTGAGCGACTGAACTGAACTGATACTTAAATCCTAGAGAATCTTCAGGTTTATTAGAATTAATAAGTGCTTAGCAATGTTGGGGCTTCCCTGGTGGCTCAGAGGGTAAAGTGTCTGCCTGCAATGCAGGAGACCCGGGTTTGATCCCTGGGTTGGGAAGATCCCCTGGAGAAGGAAATGGCAACCCACTCCAGTATTCTTACCTGGAAAATCCCATGGACAGAGGAACCTGGTGGGTGTGTGTAGTCCATGGATCACCAAGAGTTGGACACAACTGAGCGACTTCACTTTCACTTTCTTTAGCAATGTTGTTGGATACAAAATCAGTATAGAAAATCCACAGCATTTTGTGCCACAACCAAAACCATCTAGAAAATAGTTGTAAACATTACCTTTTGTAGAACTACAAAAAGTATAAAGAATTCATGGTAGGCAGAATAACGAGATTCCAAATATGTCCATGTCCTGATTCCTAGAACCTGTGAGAATGATGGGTTCATGGCAAAGAGTAATTATGGGTACAGAGAAAGTTGCTGATAGCTTGACTTTAGGGAGATTATTCTGGATTATCCATGTGGGTCCAGTGTATTCACAAGGTTCCTTAAAAGGGAAAGAGGGAAACAAAAGAAAACTTGAGAGATGGCAGTGTGAGAAGAATTTAGCCTGAAGTTGCCGGCTTTGAAGATGTAGGAAGGGGCCTTGAGCCTCAACCTCGAGAAGCTGGAAAAGGCTTCTCCACTAGCCTAGTGGAAACAGATTCTCCACTAGCGCTTTCGCTCACAAGGACGAAGCCCTGGGCACATCTTGACTTTTGCCCAGAGAGACTCATTTTGGACTCTGACTTCAAGAACTCCAAGATAAGCAACTTGTGCTATTTAAGCCACCAAGTTTGCAGTAACTTGTTACAGAAACAAAAGGAAAATAGAATCCAGGAATAAATCTTTTCTCTAATGTGCAAGACCATTATGGAGAATGTTATAAAAAATTTATGGGAAGACATTAAAGGAGATCTAAATAAATAGTTGGAAGACTCTCTCATAAAGATGTAAATTCTCACTAAATTGATCTATCAGTTCAACACAACACCAATAAAAATCTTAACAGTTTTTAGTGAAGCTTGGCAAACTGATTCTAAAATTCATATATAAAACGCAAAGGCCCAATAATAGCCAACATACTCTTAAAGAATAAGTCAAAATGTATCATAATGTTAAACAAGTACACAATGTGGAATAGAAAAATGGACCAAAGGAAAGTCCAGAAACAGAGGCATGCATATAGGGACATGTGACGTGTGAAATATTGCTGTCACATATCAGTGGAAGAGGGTGGACGTTTCCCTAAATGGTCTCAGAAAGTAAGCGAGTAGCCATAGGGAAAGAGATATTGGGCCCTAGTACACACCACACAAAAAAACCTACTGTAGGTTAAGACCTAAATGTAAAAGGCAAAGTGTAAAACATTTACAAGATATTAAAGATATCTTCTGATCCCAGGGTAGGGATAGATGTCCTAAATAAGACACAAGAAGCACAAGCCATAAAAAATGATAAATGTCACTGTATTAAAACTAAGAATTTCTTTTCATCAAAAGATACCTAAAGAAGATGGAAAGACAAGTCACAAACTAGGAGAAACTTGAGGAGAGTCTCCCACTGTTATACAGTTATTTAGCCTAGAAATAATGTACGTCACTCATGCTCAGAATCCATAGAAAAGAACAAGTCAGCGACTGAAGATGTGTGGCCTGTCCCTTATAGCGAGGAGAGTATGAGCAGCAGAAGCTTCTTCCACTCCTAGTGAGGTTGAACTGGTCATCTGCCGTGACCCAGTGACTTAACTGCCAGGTACATACCACAGTGAATACACACATGGCGTGTGTAATGTGAGCTGGGCGCCAGAATAGTTGTTCATAGCAGGGGGAAAAAAAGGACATCAGCTCACATTCCATAGAAAGGATGGAATGTGCAGATCCATTTTAGCATATCTGTATAGCAGAATAATGTACAATGATGAATATGCAACAATGTGGATCCATTTCCAAAACATAACATTGATGGGAGAAAGCGGCCAACAGAAAAGCACATGCAATATGATTCCAATTACATGAAGTCCCCAAAGCAAAAAGTTGTTTTTTTTTTTTTTTTTTTTTAAAGCAATAAGGATAAGCAAATGAGTTACTTATACAAAATTTAGCATAGATTCCCTGTGGAGCAGAGAAAAAGGATGGGATTTGAGAGGGAAAATCGGACTCTGGGAATCAAATGATGTTCCATTTATTCACCTGGGTAGTGAGAACTTAGTTCTGTGCTTCTCTCTAAAAATTGAGATGTTCAATTCAGGCCCAGGTGATGAGAACTGTCAAAGACATGGCTTTTGGTTAAAAAAGAAAGAAAGAAAGCTCCTTTGGCGCAGATTCAGCAAACCAATAAAGAAATTCCTTCTTCCACCTTTAGAATTCGGTTTGCCATTTCAAACCTGCTGATTAATCACAGTGTGTTCCTGGCAGCTGCCCAGGCCAGCTCCTCTGAAAATAGGTGAAGTGGAAGCCCTAGGGCAGGAGCACCTTCAGCACCACGGACAGCAACCCACTGTTGGCCCTTCAGAGACCAGCTGCAAAGGGATTCAGAGAATTGCCTAAGGGCAGAGGCTTTCACAGTCTTGGCCCAAGCCACCAGCAGGCAGAGGATGAAACAGAACCCATGTCTCCTGATACCTGATCCACTCTATGTTCCATTGCTCCTGGCTTTGGCTAAATGGACTGGAACTCCTCCCTGAACCAGGAAGTCACTAGGAGACTTCCACGTGTAAGTCTTCCACATGGAAAGCTTGGGCTTTGCAGTGAGTGTCAGCAGGGTTGAGATCTGGACTCTGCCCCCACCCTCTGAGTGCTCTCGGAAGTCTCTGCCCCTCGCCAAGCCTCAGTGTCAATCATATCCACTCCCCACAGAGTTGCTGTGAGAATTCAATAATATTAGATCTTGTGCTCTGGTACACAATTAAAACCAAGAAAATTCCCTTTCCCTCAGTGTATTTCAAACAGGGGGAAAAAAATCCTTTGGAACATTTAAAAGAAGCTGAAACAATTAGAGTCTGTTTTAGAAATAAACCCCACAAAATTTCCATATAAAATGTTGGCATTTGCTAACAGATATTAAGGTTCCTTTGGATGTCCTAGTTCTGGTCACTCTGGTTCATTTCAGCCCCCTGATCATTGCCTACTGTGTCTATACTCTGCTATGCCAAGAGATACTCAGAGAAGGGGGTGACGATATGCTCACAAAATGTCCCAGGGCTAAGGGTCCTCGACCACACAGTCCTTCCCCACAACGAACCTGAAGGGTGATATATTGTTCTTTTAATTAGTCACTGGATTCCATTTGCTAGGATTTTATTTAGAAATTTTCATCTATATTCGTAAGTGCCGTTGGTCTACAATTCCTCTTTTGTTGTCGCTGTTCAGTCACTAAGTCATGTCTGACTCTGCGACCCCATGGACTGCAGCATGCCAGGCTTCCCTGTCCATCACCATCTCCCGGAGCTTGTTCAAACTCATGTCCATCACGTCGGTGACGCCATCCAACCATCTCCTCCTCTGTCATCCCCTTCTTCCCCTGCCTTCAATCTTTCCCAGCACCAGGGTCTTTTCTAATGAGTTGACTCTTCACCTTATTTTGTATTAAAAGATATTCTAGATGCACAGAATGAATAAGGGAATTTCTCTTCTATCCTTTTCCATGGCCCCAAATAGTTTAAACAGTATTAAAATGATTAGTTCTTTAGAAATTAGATAAAATTCAGTGGTAAGCCGGTCTGATTCTGCAGTCTTTTCACTGACAGATCTCCAATCACCTTCTAATCTCTTCTATGGTAATTGGTCTATTAAAATTTTCCATTTTTTCTTGGACTGATTTTGGTAATTTACTTTTACTAGGAAATCATCCATTTCCCTAAGGTTTTCAATTTGTTATCACAGAGTTGCATATAATATTCTCTCATAATTATTTTTATCTCCCCTGTATCTGTAGTTATATTGGTATGTCTGCCTTCTCATTCCTAATCTTGTCTAATTTTACTCTCTCTCCATTCTCCATAATTGGACTCACGAGGGTTTTTTTTCTATTTTATTAGCCATTTCAAAGAACAAGCTTTTACATTTATATATTCTTCCCACTATTTAAAAATGTTTTCTATTTCATCAATTTCAGGTCTTAACCTTATGAATTCCCTTTTTATTCTTTTGTTGTTTCTTTTCCTAATTGCTTGAAACAAGCACTAAAAATGATGCCATGTTTAGTCTTTGCCCCTCTAATGGAAGTATGTCAGGCTGTGTGTTTCTAAGCTGTGTTAACTTTAGCATGTGTGTATATATACATACATACGTACATATTTGATGTGGACTGTTTTAAAAGTCTTTATTGAATTTGTTCCAATATTGCTTCTGTTTTTTGTTTGTTTTGGTGGCAAGGCATGTGGGATCTTAGCTGCCCGACCAGCGATCGAACCCACACGCCCTCCATTGGAACGTGAAACCTTCACCCCTAATAAGGGAGCCAAACACACTTTGTTTGCAAATGTAAAACAGTCCTGCATAACTCTCGGATTGAAGAGGAAAATCAAAAGAGAAATTACATACTACCTGGGAAAAGAAACAAGGAAAAAAATGTTAGAACATGTACTAGGGACTTCCCTGGCGGTCCAGGGGTTAAGATTCCACCTTGCAATGCACGGCTTCCCTGGTGGCTCAGACGGTGAAGAATCCGCCTGCAACGCGGGAGACCCAGGTTCAGTCCCTGGGTTGGAAGTTCTCCTGGAGAAGGGCATGGCAAGCCACTCCTGTATTCTTGCCTGGAGACTCTGGTAAGTCACTCCAGTGTTCTTGCTTGGAGAATCCCATGGACAGAGGAATCTGGTAGGCTATACAGTCCATGGGGTCACAGAGTCAGACACGATTGAGTGACTAACACTTTCCCTCTATTGAATATGGCTGGAGCATGAGGCCTGTGAAAACTTCACTCTTATGTTCTTTAATCTGATAATATTTTCTTGTGAGCCTATTATATTCTGATTTTCTTCAGTGACCTTTGGGCACATAAACAGGGATTCACTATTTGATTTAAAATGTATATATATATATACATATATATAAATGTATAAAACTGCATGTTATATATCCATTCACAGTTATTATTTGCATTATTCAATTCTGTTATTTGTTGTTTTTTAATTTTAAATATACATAAAAGCAGAGAGATAACACATAAAAGCATCCATCACCAAGATTCAATAGCTGTACATTTTGCTATGTTTGTTTTTACTGCGGTATTTAGAATTAAATTATAGGCTTCATTTCACCCCTAGACACTAGTTTGCCTCTTCCCTACTTAACCATGAAACTGTTGCTGTACCTGAGAAAATAACGATGATGTTCTATAATATAGAACTCCATCCATAGTCAAATTTCCCTAATTGTCCCTAAAATGACTTTTAAAAACCTGATTTGTTCAAACTAGGTTCGAGTCAATGGCCATGCAATATATTTGATTGCCTCGTAACTTCCAATTGCTTCCTAATTTCTAACACTCTTGTCCATTTCTCACAAAAAGGTGCAGTTTTTTCTCACTATGATTTTACCTGTCTCAGGTTCTCCTTCCTTTACTAGTAGGTTTCACTTGGATAAGTAGTTGTTTGTTGTTGTTTTTAAATACAGGCTTATGACCGCATAGCACTTCACTGTATAACATTCTAACGTATCATATACAATTATTTTAAACCATGTTGAAATTAATATCTGCCAGTCCTACTTGATACTTTGTTTTCATCTGCTTTATCCTTGTAGATGTTTTCCCAGAAATGGATCTTATCTTTTAATATTTATTTGGCTGTGTCGAGTCTCCCTTGCATCATGCGGGATCTTTCATTGTGGCACGTGTACTCAGTTGCTGTGTGGGACGTGGGATCCTAGTTCACGACCTGGGATCCAGCCTGCAGGTTGCAAGCCAGATTCTAAACCACTGGACCACCAGGGAGGTCCCTCTCAGCAATTTATTTTAAATATGTAAAATATTACTTTGTTTCAAGTGTGTTTCTAATAAACAGCTGACAACTGGCCTGCCTTCCTGTTGCTGTTGAACCCAGTGTGACAGGGTCTATCCTTCCACGGGAGAACTCGATGCTTTCCACTGAAGGTCCGAACACTTACATATATAATGTGAGATGCTGTTGTTGATTATTTTGTATCATTGTTTCTTCCTCACTTTTGATGACTTGATCAAGTTGCTGTTCCTTCCATCTTCCCCTTTCTTAATCTGGAAGTCCCCACGTAGGCCCTTCTCTCACGTGTCTCCCCCAAATTCGTATGTTGAAGCAGTCACTCTCAGAGTAGCTGTTTTGGGGATGGAGCTTCTTGGGGGTAATTAAGGTTAAATGATGTCATAAGGATGGGTCCCAGATCCAGGAGGATTAGTGCCCTTCTAGGAAGAGACACCAGAACTCTCTCTCTCTCTCCTGCCCCTCCTTCCAGCACTGCACAAAGAAGAGGTCATGTGAGTACCCAGCAAGATGGCAGCCGTCGCAAACCGAGAGGCAAGACTTCAGAACAAAACCTGTCTTGCAGGTCCCTTGATCCTGGACTTCCAGCCTCCAGAAACAAGTATGTGTTGTGCAAGCCTGTGGCAAGACTGGTATTTTGTTATGCTCACCCAAGCGGATAGACCCTAAGACTCCTTCCATTGCGTTGATGGTTCCGTTTCCCACATCTCTCTGCTTTGAAAATAAGACACCAACTATTCCACACAATAAGATGTTCTATTTTTCTGCTAATTATTCCCCCTCAGTCTAAGAAGATGACCCTTCCAGACATCTTTTATTTTCTTCCTTTCCCCTTCCCCTCCAAGATGAGATCCTTGCAAAGTTTATCATTTGCGCCCCCCCTCCCCCGGCCATAACTCATAGCTACTGCTGAGCTATGACTTTTGTAAATAGACTATCATTAGAATTTTTCCTCCCAGTACAGACCTTCAATTTCAGGAACCCTTACTTAGCACTTAGATGGCACAGTCTGAGACAGGTCTATCCTGATTCATTTTTGTTTAATTTACCCGCATATCAAGGTCTGCTGCTCACTATGTCTTTCCCTTTTCATTTTTCTTCATTCTCTGGGCTCTGTCCTGTCTCTTTTATTTCCAGATTTGAGTCTTCTCTTGAGTCTTTTTTTTTTTTTTTTTTCAGAAGGGGCAGGGAATAGACGAGAATTTGGAAAGTGTCATCGCAGAATCTTCCTTCGGCTTCACAGGTGAGCAGGAACTTACCTGGGAACAGGATGCTCAGGCGAAGGTCTATGCTGGGCATGATAGTGGACAGAAGTCCACTGGCGTGGCCTCCAGATGTGATAGAGGAGGTTTCTGGGCAGAAGCCTTTGGGACCGTGGTGAGATCTGCCAGGTTCCCTCTCCCTGTCAGGGATCATGGGAGCCTAGGGCAGGCGAGTGTCTGCCAGCCTGGGTCTCAGTGGACCAGTGCGAAGAGCTACTGTCAACTCAACATGAGCAGGATGAGCCTTTGTGATCTGAACGACTGATTTTGTTTTTCATTTAAAAATTGTTCTGGTACTGATGTGTCTTAGTCAGCTCAGGCTGCTGTAAGGAAATACCGCAGACGGTGAGGGTGACACCAGACACTTAGCCCTCACAGCTCTGGAGGCTGGGGAGCCCAGGCTCGGCGCCTGGCAGGGGCCCTCTTCCTGGTTTGCAGATGGCCCGTTCTCATCCTGTCCTCACGTGGCTGAGGCGGCCATAGGGAAGGTGGTTTCTGGTCTCCTCCTCTTTCTATAAGAACTCTAATCCCGTTGGGGGCCCCACTCCTGGGACCTCATCTAAACCTGTTACCCCCCACAAATGCCCCACAACCAAGTGCTATCACGCTGGGGGTTAGGGTTTCAGCAAATGAATCTGGTGGGAGGGTCACAAGCACTCAGTCCATAACTTGCTGGATAACCCACCCCATCTGACTCATTCAGAAGCCATTTGGATATGGGATGCTCTCACTCTCCAGGTATAATTCTCTCCCTCCTGTCGGGCTCTGGCCCCTCCCCCCACCTCTCCCACCCAGGTGGTATGATTTTTCTTTATCAGCAAAATACCCCCATGTTTGTCTGGGTCCCCCAGGAAGCAGATGTTGCAATGCAACTAATTACACAAGAAATTTACTAGGGAGGACACTTAAGTGAGGGGTTTCTCAAGTGGCTCAGTGGTAAAGAATCCGCCTGCCAATGCAGGAGACACAGGAGATGAGGGTTTGATCCCTGGGTCGGGAAGATCCTCTGGAGGAGGAAATGGCAACTCACTCCAGTATTCTTGCCTGGAGAATCCCATGGGCAGAGGAGCCTGGCGGGCACAGTCCAGGGGATGCAGAGTCGACATGACTGAATACACACAGTGCTCAGTCACTTTGAGAGGAAACGGGGAGGGAGCTGGGAGAGCCATCATACCGTGGTCCCACTTAAGTGAAAGAGAGAGGGAAGGAAGGATGGCAGGTGGAAACCGAATACTCAGTCAAATCCTGCTGCCAAAGATGCCTGCTCAGAAAAGGCAGATGGACAGGAGATGAAGCGAGGCCTGGCCCCAGGGTCTGGCCTGACCCTTCTCCCGATGCTCTCCACAACGGCTGAGACGCCTGCCGTGCAGCCCAGACCACGGGTCAGTATGGCCAAGCACGGCTGCACAGGGGAGGGCGCAGGGTGGGTGCGCTGAGCTGTAGACAGCACTGTGGATGCGGGATCAGAGGTGAGCACGTACACAGCGCCTTGGGCTGTGACGTGTAAGCTTCCTGATCACACCTCTGTGCCTCCAGGGTCTGGACCAGGAACCGGCCGAGTAGATGCTTAACAGACACTTGTGTCAAGAAAGAATGAACACCGGTAGCTCTATTCTGGCCTCAGATTCTAAAATGAAGTCTGGGAGAGAGACAGAGACACTGGGGTGGGAACACCAAAGAGGAGTTCATCTGGACCGAAGTCAGGGACACTTACCCCAATAGTATCAGCCCTGCCCAGCATCTCCCCGCTTCTTTCTGATCTGCCCCCACCCCCACCCC
Organism: Bison bison bison; assembly: GCF_000754665.1. Classification (NCBI taxonomy): domain Eukaryota; kingdom Metazoa; phylum Chordata; class Mammalia; order Artiodactyla; family Bovidae; genus Bison; species Bison bison. The sequence goes on along the minus strand of NW_011494608.1, from coordinate 5,413,138 downwards.
TTTGATTCCTGTATCTCCCCTTCTTCTCTCTGATGCCCCCAGGCTCTCTAGCCTTCTCTCTGGTCCTCCACTCCCCAGCCCTTCCTTTCTGATGTCATGATCCTCCTGTTCCAGCCCCTGCTCTGCTGGGTTCAAAATCGTAGGACAGTCGTGCAGGAGTCAACAGTGGCCCTGCACTTAGAGAAGAAACAGTAGCCCATGAGAGTGAAAAAAAGTGAAAGTGGTAGTCATTTGGTTGTCTGCCTCTTTGAGATCCTATGGACTGTAGCTTGCCAGGCTCCTCTGTTCATGGGATTCTCCAGGCAAGAATCCTGGAGTGGGTTGCCAGTCCCTTCTCCAGGGCATCTTCCTGACCCAGTGATAGAACCCGGGTCTCCTACATTGCAGGCAGATTCTTTACCATCTGAGTTTCCAGGGAAGTCCAGCTTATGAGAGAGTGAGGTTCAAAGCTGGAGACAGAGACAAACACGACCAGCTCGGCTTCCTTCACTGCTTGCCTGTGCCACTGACTCTGCTAAGGGCAAAACATACCATGTCCCCATTTCACAGATGAGGAAACTGAGACTCAGGTGAAGTGACAGGCCCAAGGTCAACCTAGGACCATCCGACTCTGTAGCCAAGCAGCTTGCACTACCCCTACCCCAAGCTCAGAGACTGCTGGTGTGGTGCCTGGCTCACCTTATGGCTTTTGATCCTCGCCCCCACCTCCAGGCTGGAGAGCTCCCCAGGCACACTGAGGGGCTGATACTGCAGGAAGGGGCTGCCCCACACCATCCAATGAGGGGGTGTGCCTAAGCTCCCTCCCTACGCAGCGCACACATGGACTTCCGTGAGTGCACCGGTGAAATCCGTCTTCCTCCCATAGCCTCAGAGAACCTTCATGATCTGGTCCGGCCTCCTGTCCCCCTGGAGGCTCAGAGCCCTGCCCTCTGAACTCACCTTGTGCCAACTTCCCCCAGGCTTACATCCCAGTCACATCTGCCTTCTGGCTCTTCCCTGAAGAAGCCAAGACCCCTCCCCTGGCCCCAGGGCCTTTGCACAGGCTGCTCCCTCTGCTTAGATGCCCTTTCCTGGATCTGAACATGTCGTTCACGCCTCTGTTTCAGTGCCATCCCTGAATTGTTCTTCAGTTGCCGAGTCGTGTCTGACTCTTTGTGACCCCATGGACTGCAGCATGCCAGGCCTCCCTGTCCCTCATATTCCCTAGGAGTTTGCCCAAATTCATGTCCATTGAGTCGGTGATGCCATCCAACCATCTCATCCTATGTCACCCTCTTCTGCCCTCAATCTTTCCCAGCATCAGGGTCTTTTCCAATGAGTCAGCTATTTGCATCAGGTGGCCAAAGTATTGGAGCTTCAGCTTCAGCATCAGTCCTTGCAATGAACATTCAGGTTTGATCTCCTTTAGGATGGACTGGTTTGATCTCCTTGTGGTCCAAGGGACTCTCAAGAGTCTCCTCCAGCACCGCAGTTCAAAAGCATCAGTTCTTTGGTGCTCCATCTCTGACTACCACCCCCACTAACGTCCCTCCGTCCAGCCCACATTTCACCATCCCAGTCACCCACTCCTGGCTTTACCCTGATGGTTAACTGGTTCACTGTTTATTCTCCCAGCAGGACGACTGTTCCTTGACAGCAGGGACCTTGCTACTGGCTCCCTAACACCCCTGGAGGCAAGAGCTGGATTGTCAAACTGTGTAGACCCCCTGGAGACCCTCCAGGGGATGGGAGCCGGACCTGACCTTGGGGGCCTGATAGGTGCATGGTGTCCCAGCCCTGGTGACGATGACGACTCTGTGATCTCCCATAAGTGCCTGGACTTCTCTGGGCTGCCACCTCCTGACTTGTCAAATCCCTTCCGGCACCGTGGGAAGAGAATCAAGCCCTGAACAGTGCTCTACAACATGTGTATCCTCAAAGCGTTCGCTGTGCCTGCTCCACGCTCAGAACCAGGGAGGGCCATCAGCCTGTCCCGCAGCCTGGGGACTGGCAGGCAAAGTCCCCTCTGCCAGGAAGCCCTCTGGGGGCCAGAGTTGAGGCTAGTCTGGGTGCCCACACCCCCACGTGACCCACAGGTCTCCAACTCCAGACCTGCCATCTCCTGTTCACTTTGCATCACAAACTCCCAGTCCTCTCCTGGCAGAGGGGACTTTGCCTCTCCAGAGGCCCCCAGGCTGGCAAGTGCTGTCAGGACAGAGAGCAGCTCAGGGGCAGAGAAAGCCCCTCTGAAGCGCCAGACCCTGCAGAGCCCCCCGGGTGGTAATTAAACTCTGTGGATGTTTCCTGAGCCCTACTCTGCTGGGACTCAGGTCAGACAAGCCCTGTCCTGGGATTCTTCGCGGCCTGGAGCAAAGCAGAGGATGGAGTAACTGTGCTGAGGTCAGGACTGTTACGGGCCGTGCCCTAGACCTGGCCTGAGCCAGGAGGGCTCCCTGGAGGAGGCACCCTGCCCTCTCTCCCCTCCCTTGAGAGGGTGACGAGCCCTGTAATGATATACAGGATACACCTGCAAGTCCCCAAATAGCAGTAGTGCGTACAGGGACGCCGCATTCTTGCTGCGAAATTGCTGCCACCTTGGCTGCGTTTGCAAAAATACCTTCTGCCACACAAAGGTGAAAATGGCAGAGGCGAGAACCAGGCTTCGGAAAAGGAAAAATATTTAAACACCTTCCTCAGGGACCTGTAAGCTCTCGGCACAGGGACAGTAATGGCGCCGTGTGACTGGGCTAAAGTTAGCTCCCACCGGGGTAGCTGGCTGCGAGCAGCGTCTCCACCGCGAGCGTGTGGTGGCTGGCACAGCTCCTCGGCCGGCGGGCAGGGCGGTGCGGAGAGGAGGGCAGTGGACTCACACTGCGTGCCCCCCGCCCCCCACGGGCACCGCACACGCCTGCCTGCACTGCATCTGGACGGATGGGGGCACCTCTGCCCTTGCCAACCAACCCGGGGGTGCACAGAGGGGGTCACTCACTGGCCTGGGGTCACTCACTGGCCCGCGGTCACAGCAGGTGGAGACGACAAACCTGGAATTGGGATCCCAGCCACCGAACTCAGAAGGCTGTTCCACATCGAGTACCATTAGGGTCCACCTGGGAGAATTGCAAATGAGGGAGAGAGCCGGTCACACTGCGTGTGCACCTTGCAGACAGGCTGCTTCCGTGGAGACGGTCTCCAGCTGGACTTCCACACCCCGGCTCTGTCCCTTCCCCATGCTGGACAATTTTTGGGTGTTCCTGTCCAACGACAGCAATTACCGCATCAAATGATCCTGTCTCACACCCAAGTTCAGGCTTTCTCAACGTCCTTGGTTAGAGCATTCTCCATAAACTATTGTTTCTGTTTATTCTTAACAGCAGGAGATTTTTCTAGATTTCTTATTTTTATTTATATTATCATTTTTATTATGAAGGAGAAGAGCTGGGTTCAACAAATGTTGAACGTCTCTCTATGGGTGTTTAACCATTAGTTCAGGCCCTGGGTGATGAGGAGGTGACTGAGAAAGGTCACCAATGCCATTTCCTGGCCACCGCTATGTCGTTCTCAAATCCATTTCATTAATCTAGTCAGCAAACGCCCAGGAGCCTCTGCTCTGCCAAGCGCTGGGTACCCAGCAGCGGAGGTCGGGGACAGGATGCCCCTCCCCCTGCCCAGGAGCCCCGCTGTGGGCGTGGACACACGCCCTCCCATCTCCTGGGCCTGGTTTGGGAACAGCCTCTTGCAGGTACTAGCCCTGCTGCCCTGGCCTCAGTTAATGAGACCCTCCTGGTGGGCACAGGGTTTGGGCTCCTCCATCTGTCCCCCTCGGGAGCTGTCAGCTGGTGAAGCTTCTGCCGATGGCCTGATTGATCCTGGCAGTGCTGAGGCTCCGTGGGGAAAGCGATGGAGCTATTTATGGATCAGGTATGGAGCTGGGCAGTTGTTCAGGCCGCATTAAGAAGCCTGAAATCCATTAATCACGTTTCCTCCAGTAAAGCAAGGGCATGTGAGTGCGGCGGGCACTGGGGGCCGTCCTTGGTTTGAAGGAAGGGGCCTTGGCCTGGCCTTGCCTCCGCCCTCATTCGCATGTCAGCCCAAGTCCCAGGGAGCGTTGGCCGGCTCCTCATTGACTAGATGAAATTCCCACTCTTAACAGTCTTCTGACTCTGGGGGCACATCCGGAGCTCTGATTCCGCACACCGATTGTTCCTGCAACAGTTTATAGAGTGCGATCTCCTAGGCGTCTTTGCCCACACAGCCGCAATTTGAGACCCCACTGCACACGGAGAACGCTGGGGCTCAGAAACCTCATGTGAGACCTCCTAGGGCCCACGTCTCAAGGAGGAGCCCTGCCCAGTTTGGGGCGCACGTCCTCACATCACCTGCTGATCAATATTCAGGGAAGCTGGAAGTCCAACAACCAGAAGCTCATGGGCTGTGACAATTCACTCTCTGAACAACCTCCCTGGCCCCCGATATGACCTCCTGGAACCCTCTGGGCACACTGAGCCAGGCCCAGCCTCAGTTTCCCTTTTGTGTCATGGCTCTGCCTCTTGTGTCTCAAACCCTGGGCCCCTTTCCTGCCCTCCTTCCCCAACTCTCGCCACATCAGCCCTGCGGCTGGCCCTGGCCTCTCTGGGTCTAATCACAGAGCCAGTGAAGTCACTGTGAGCCCTTCCTGGGTACCAAGGACTGGGCTGACCCTCCCTCTTCCTTCGCAGCCTTGCGGCCTGGGCTGGAAGAGAAGGGCATGGCCTCCCAGCTCCTAGCACGTTCCACCAAACACTTGCAGTCATGGTCACTGCCCCAAGTGTGGAGCCTTGGCCTTATCACCAGCCAATGGGATGCCGGTGGCCTCACAGGGTCAACATGAGTACTTGGTGCCCCAGCTCAAGCTGAACACCCAGCAGGTGCTCGAGAAAGACTCCCTCGGGACCATCACAGCAGGGGCCATACACCATTATCGTGGTGCCACTCTCAATCAAGAGCTTCTCATGGCCGGCCCCCTGTGTCCTCCTACAATGGGTGTAAACTCTTCTTTGCCATGGGGCCAGATTGGTGATGGCCCTGAAAGGAAACAGGGGAGTACTGAGCCCAGAATGAACCCTGTGTGTGCACCTGTGTTCAAGATTCTCAGGCTGTAACAACAGATCCTGACCTAAGACAGGGCTGGGGTTGATTAACAATGTCTGCCGCAGGCCCAGGTCAAGGGAAGGCAGCCCGTATGCTAACATCAGTGAGCTCAGCCTTGGCGCCACTCCCCTCTCCGAGCTCACTGCTTCCTGCTTGAGCTCCTGTTCCCTCCTGCCCTCTCTTCCACCTTTGTCTTTTGTGTTCTTTCTCCTTCACTGCACTGGACCCCCAGGGGCATCAGAGTCACGCCTAAACCTTGGGCACTTTGGGGTCCTGGCAGGTAACCACCTTTGCCATCTGCACAGCTTTTTTTTTCTCTTTCACTCTTTTGCCTCTAGTTCTTCCTGCCCTCCTATGAGAGATCTCGCTTGGGGCAGTGACCTCAGACCTACTGGCACATGAATTCAACTCTGCTCTTTAGTCTTTAACAAACATTTATTGTATACCTTGGGGCTTCCCTGATGGCTCAAATGGTAAAGAATCTTCCTACAATGCAGGAGACCTGGGCTCTATCCCTGGGTGGGGAAGATCCCCTGGAGAAAGTGAATGGCTACCCACTCCAGTATTCTCGCCTGGAGAATTCTACGGACAGAGGAGCCTACTGTGTGGCAGGTCCAGTGTGACTGAGTTGATGCTGGCATAGCTCCTGCCCTCAAGGAACTCACTGACTGGCAGGGGTGGTGTGACTGGCACTGAAGGAGTCACGGGATATAAGTTAGTGCAGGGATGCAGGCGCCTGCCTCATCCAGCCTGGGGACAGGGGAAGCTTCTGGAGGAGATGCCAGAGCTGGATCTTGACGACGAGGAGAGGAGAGCCTGAAGGGGCATGAAACGGTAATGAGGTGGAGGGAACAGCAAGAGCAAAGGCAGGGAGGAGTGAGGATTGGAAGAGGCCGCTGCCCTGGGCACTGGCCCCGCCCCATGGCGGGACCACCCACAGACTCATCTGTTGATGGGGAAGGGGCACTGGACCGGAAGTGAGGCCCACCTGACTGGCTGGCCTCCCTGGGTGAGGCAGGGTAGTGATTCTAACCCCAGGGGCTCTGGACACCTCACCATGTGTAGAGAACCGAGAAAACAAGTAGGCAGAGTTATAAAACCATGATATTATCTATTATCTAATCAGATACACCTGGCTTTACTAAAGACACTAATGGCCAGGGAGGCCCAGGGTCAGTTCCCCGGAGGAGCACAGACAGGCTGCCAGCACACAGGTCTCCTGGGCACCAACTCACAGTGGCCTAAACCAAACAGTGAATGAAGCATTTGCTCCGGGGAGATGGCCTGCAGCGTTCCTCCACCCTCAAGACCTGAGCGGCTCCTCAAGAAATGCTTTCCCTGGGCTCTCATTGGCTAGGAGGTGAGCCACGCCCAGCCAATCACTGCGGGCTAGGGGAACCTGGCCGACTGGCCACACCTGGGATCTGGATCCACCTCCAGGCTGAGCTGGAGTTGGTGTTCCCAGACCACGGGGCAAAGAGGGAGGTGGTCTCTGCAGACCCACGTCCAGCAGCCTGCTTTCTGGACTGAGCAACCCACAGGGCTACAGCTGAGTGATTGCCGCGGGGATAAGTGTCTGGGGTCAGGGAAGGTGTCAAGACCCAGGCTCTGCTCCAGGTAGCTCACCTCCCCCTGCAGGTCAAGACCATGGCAGGACAGGGCAGTGTGGGTGCTGGGGGGACAGACCAGGGAGCCCTCCTCTTTCTTTTCTCCCCAATCAAGAACCCTCCAGAGGTCCGGCTCCCAGGCTTGTATCTCTGGAGTCTAAAGGCTGTATTTGGAAGGGGAGAGGAAAGAAGGACCCTTGTCTGGGAGTGGTCTGGGGCTCTTCGTGGCACTGAACTTGGGGTCGGACGGCGGCCAGCCAGGTCCTTGAAGGAACGCAGGACAGAAGCCAGGAGGAAGTTCAGTGCTGGTTCTGGACCCGAATTGCCTAGCAATTTACAGGTGGAAGCGTTCCCATCTGTAAAACAAGCGGTTCTGACTAGTTCGTCTCTGAGGTCCCTTCCAATGCTGCACACAAGGCTGCTCCGTTTGCCTGAAAGGTTGTAAACTGAATAAAAGTGGCTCCCTACGAAGCTTGGAATCCGTGGGTGGACAGCTTCCATCCCCCGCTCCCGCACCTGCCAGCGGGGACAACTTGGACTTTTCCTTCCAGGGGTTGACTCAAACCGGGCGACCTGTGGGTCGGAGTCCGCTGCCCCCTGGTGGCGTCCGGGCGGCTTCCGGACGGCGTGGGCCCGACGGCTGTGACTCAGGGGTGGCGCCGCGGCAGCGCGGCGGGAGGCCCGGCTGGGGTTCCGCCGTGGGCCGAGCCGCCACGGCGCAATTAATTACCAGCTGCTGGGAATCCTTGTCGCCCGCTCGCGGTGACTCACCGGGCGGTCAGGCTCATTCGCCGAGCGCGGGGGCCTCGGTTTCCAAAATGAATTTTGCGGAGCGCGCCCGCTAGCGGGTGGGGCTCCCCGCCCCCGCGCCCGAGGGCGAGCTCGGACCCAGAGGGGACCCAGCGGCCCAGACGTCGCCCGCAGCGCGGGTTCCCTTCCCCGGTACGCACGCCCGGGGCACAACCACCCGCAAGTCCCCAAAATGTGATTGACAGCATTCCAGCCGGGGAGCCTCCGTGGGTCCCCACACTCTCTTGACCCTGAGTCCTGTGAACAGGGAGCCCAGCACGGCCCGAGGGGATGCTCTGCAGGGATCTGGGCTCCTGGAGCGAGATGAGCGAGGGTTGAGTTTAATTCCCTGGCCTAGAGTCCATGGCTAGCTTCTGCTCCGTTTTTTTAGCCCGCCGCCCGGGGGAGGCGCCCCTTCCCTCAAGTCTCCCCTTTCTTGGCCGAGGTCCAAGGGAAGGGGCGCCCAGGGGTCTCCGCGACTCCCGCTTGCCCCTTCGGGCTTCATTGCTCAAAAGGCTATTAAAGGGGCTAGTGATCGAGGAAAACTCCCTCGACGACCTGAGGGAAGACTGGGGTGGGAAAGAGGGCAAAGGGGGCTGAAACAGAAGGCGAGTCGAGGCGAGCGAGGGCTCCTCTCTGGGCTCAGCGAGCAGCTGCGCCCAGGCCGAGTCCCGGGCTTCCTCCCCAGGCTGGCCGGGAGAGGCGCCGTCGCGAGGGGCGGAGAGCCGCGGGAAGGGTCAGGGTTGAGTTACGGGGGCACCCCGCGCCCAGCCTAGGGGAACTAAGGAGTGTTTCTCGGAAAAGCAACAGGAAGCGGACGGGGGAAAGCGGCGTCCTCCCCAGCGGCCCCATCCCAGGAACCGCGGCTCCTGCAATCCTCAGCGCTCCCCGGCCGGGGCTGGGCTGACCGGCCGGCGGCACCCTCCGTATCCGACGCGGTCCTCCGGATCCCAGCGCGCCAAGAGGAGGTGCATCCAGACCCATGACACACGCCCGCGGCCAGGTGGCTGACCCCGGGGGAAGCCGCGAGCGGCGGCGCGCTCCCCTCGGGCGCCCGCGGACCCGCCCCTCGTGCTCCCACTCTCCGCTGGATTTCTCCTCTCCCTTAAGCTGCCTGTCTGCCTTCTCCGGCTGCATGCCGTCTCTGCGTCCGAGCCCGGGTCTCTCAAACTCTCCGCCTCTCGGGGAGCTGGACTCGAGCCGCCTGAGAAGCCTCATTTATCCTCCCATCCCCCTGCCAAATCCTGTCGGCGCTCCGCCCCCCACCCCA